>NW_028187066.1:2148354-2246019 GCF_003343005.1 Rhea americana | reverse complement strand
CTCGCCACGCCGCGCCGCGGGGCAGCGGGGGAGGGGAGCGGACACGTGGAGGCCCGAGCGGGCGGCGGCACTCACTTGCGGGGCAGCCCTGGTCTTGCCCGGGGGCCGCCTGAAGAAGGAGGTGCGGGCCGTGAAGAAGTACTCCTCGGACTCCTCCTCCTCCAGGCTGCTGTAGCCGCTGCTCATGCTGCTGGTCCAGGTCATCGGCGGCGGCGGCGGCGGCGGCTGCTGCTGGGGCCCGGCGGCGGAGAGCGCCGTCCCGGCCGCCGCATGGGGCCCCGCCGCGGCCGCTCCTCTCCCAACGCCGCCGGGGGAGGAGGAGGAGAAGGAGGAGTAGGAGAGGGAGGAGGAGCTGCCCGGGCCGCTCCCCTCTGCCGGCCCGGCCGTGCCGCCCTTCCTGCAGCGCAACTTTGCGCGGGGCAGCGACGCCGCTGCTCGGCCCCGGCCGCCGGTGAGGGCGGGGGCGCCCTGCAGGCCCCCCGCCCCCGCCGGCACACACAGCCCGGACCCGCCGGCGGCGGGGAGCCCCGGCTGGCGGCGGGGGGCCCGGCCCGGACTCATCCCCGGCCTCCCCTCCTCTCTCGTTAATCACAAGCAGAGACAGCGCAGGGCGGCAGGGGGCTAAAGAAACCATTTCCCGGGCATCCCCGTGGTCCTTATCCGACTGGGCGCTCCTCTGTGGACAGAAGCGAACGGAAGGATAGATTACAAAAGTACTCGTGGCAAGCTGTAACGGAAGGGCTTGCCTCGTTTGTCCCTCTGGTAGTCTTCGAGTTTAAACTTTTTGCAGACCCAGTCCTGCAAAACAATAAAAACCTTTAATTCGCGCTGGTGGTGTGGGCGGCCAGCCTCTCCTCATGTGATCAGGCCCACAGAGTATAAAGCAAATGGGATTCATGGCCGCGGGCTGTGAGGCTGTGACTGAGGAACAAAGCTCCTGCGGATTCAGCGGAGGAGATTAGATAAGTACACAGATAGCAAAAATAGCTAGAACTGTAACTGGAAAACATATTTTAAAACACAAAAGTCCTGATAGGCTGCAGGGCATAAATCAACCTCAGTTACGAACGGGGGAAATGACAGAGAATCCCTGAAGGCCAAGCCGCTCCATATTTATCTGCTCCAGAGTTTCTCATATATTCCACTAACATATTTAGGGCTGGTCACTGTCAGAGACAGGATGCTGGGCTTAAGGTACAGCTTCCTGCAACTACACTGTTGCCCCAAAAGCAGCCTTGCCCTTCCTCCATGCAGTGCAACATTCCTGGTGTCTCCCTGTGKCCATGCTGGTGATCCTGGTGGTGACCACAGGAGCCACAGAAGCAAACACTGGGGCTGAAGGCACAGTGGGGAATCGGGAAGGAGGGCAACCTTCCCCTTCAGTGACAACATGGTCTTAGATTAGACAGATTTGGAATTGTGTATTTATCAAGCAGTGGTCTGCTCCAGTATGTCAATTCCTGTGGCCATAATATGCAGCTACAGATTTATCTGGGATGCCATGTCTCCTATTCSTTCCTTCTACCCCTGTCTCCATCTCACTGGCCCTTCACAACCTCCTAGACCACTCTATGCAGCTCTTCCTACTCTCAGTTTCAAATGAGGACTGGGTCTGTTTCTGTCCATTAGGTGCTTTCCCCCCACCACTTTGCATATAGTCTGCTATATATGTTGATAAAGACACCTCAACATACACAGAATCACACACAGAATGGTTGAGGTTGGAAGGGACCTGTGGAGATCATCTAGTCCAACACCCCTCCTCAAGCAGGGTCACCTACAGCATGTTAGACAGGATCACATCCAGGCAGGTTTTGAGTATCTCCATAGAAGCAGACTCCACAAGCTCTCTGGGCAACCTGTTCCAGTGCTCTGTCACCCTCACAGGGAAGAAGTTCTTCCTCACATTCAGGCAGAATTTTCTGTGTTTCAGTTTGTGCCTGTTGTCTCTTGTCCTGTCGCTTGGCACCACTGAAAAGTGACCATCCCCTTGACACCCTCCGTTCAGGTACTTGTACACATTGATAAGATCCCCCCTTAGTCTTCTCTTCCCCAGGCTGAAGAGGCCCAGCTCTCGCAGCCGTTCCTCATAGGGCAGATGCTCCAGCCCTCTGATCATYTTCGTAGCCCTACRTTACACCCTCTCCAGTAGCTCCATGACTCTCTGATACTGGGGAGCCCAGAACCAGACACAGTCCTTCAGATGAAGCCTCACCAGGGCTGAGTGAAGGGCAGGATCACCTCCCTTGACCTGCTGGCAACACTCTTCCTAATGCACCCCAGGATACCAGGAGAGATTTCTTGGCTACAAGGGCACATTGCTGGTTCATAGTCAACTTGTTTTCCACAGGACTCACAGGTGTTTCTCTGCAGAGCTGCTCTCCACAAGGTCAGCCCCCAGCTTGTACTGGTACATAGGGTTATTTCTCCCTAGGTGCAGGACTCTGCACTTGCCTCCACTCAACTCTCCAGCCTGTCCAGCTGCCCCTCTCTGAAGGGCAGCACAGCCCTCAGGTGTGTCAACCACTCCTCCCAGCTTGGTATCATCAGCAAATTTGCTGAGGAGGCACTCTGTCCCTTCATCTAGGTCACTGATGAATAAGTTGAACAGGACTGGCCCCAGTACTGACCCCCGGGGGACACTGCTATCTACAGGCCTCCAACTAGACTGCATCACTAATGACAGCCCTCTGAGCTCTGCCTTTCTGCCAGTTCTCAATCCACCTCACTGTCCACTCATGTAGCCCACACTTCCTGAGCTTGCCTATGAGGATGTTATAGGAGACACTGTCAAAAGCGTTGCTGAAGTCAAGGTAGACAACATCTATTGCTCTCCCCTCATCTACCCAGCCAGTCTTGCCATCCTAGAAGGCTACTGGACTGGTTAAGCATGATTTCCCTTGGTGAATCCATGCTGACTACCCCAATCACCTTCTTTTCCTCCGTATGTTTAGAGATGACATCCAGAACAAGCTGTTCCATCAGCTTTCCAGGGATGGAGGTGAGGTTGACTGGCTTGTAGTTTCCTGGGTCCTCCTTCTTGCCCTTTTTGAATACATCAGCACAATATGTCAAAAACATTAGTAAAACAACTTACACTGAGAACTAAGAGCAGCTATTCACTTGTAGAGCAAGGGAGAGATGTTTTTAAATCCTTGTTTTCCTATGAATTCTAAGTCTTCCAGCTCTTCRTGTTGAGTTTGGAATCTGGCATATTAGGCAGCATAACTTTTAAAAAACAAATCAGAGTATAATAGTGTGGGTGTGAATGTGCCAGATCTTGTTGGTACTGCAAAGCTTCAAGGTATTCAAGATAGTTTTAAATTGAATACCAAGTTACTTGAATGTAACTACAAGAGTATTAAAATGCTTAATTTAGACAAATGAAATTTGTGTTACCTGGTTTACTATGCCCRGTCTCATGCGGAAAGGAAGTACTAGAGATCTCCTGGCCTCTAAACCTAGTCAAGATCGCATAACCTCAATTTTCAAGGTTTTTGGATATAATGCCCCAAACAGTGACCATGATTTAAGTAGATTAAGGTTTTTAAGTGACTTAGGTGTACTGCAAAATGAGATTTGTGTTTCCAAACCACCTAGGTGTTTTTAAGTGCTATCTGCTGACACTGGACTGGCTCCTCAGCAACAGAAGGCATCGTGTGTATAGCTTGTTTGCTTAGCTTCAGCCTCAAAATGGATAGCGTGTGGGTGGACCCTGGCACTGGCAGGGAGGATCATTAAGACAATAAGCTGCTGCAAGGGAGCTTCAGCCCATCTGTGCAATATCAACTGCAAGACTTGGGCTCGAATTTGTGCATTCTGTGGCAGCAAGGCATAATATTTACCTTGTCTGTAAAGAATTATTTATACTGATATCACTGAAAGATTTAAAGTATGTGCAACAAAAACTGCTGGAAAAAATGTGTGTTCAAGTTCTTCATGATATATATTTCAATGGGGTCTGCTCTCAAATATAGCTTAATTTTAAACTTGCTAGCTTTGATGGGGTTCTCTTAACTTTTTGAGACATGATTCTGAATCCAAAAATTCACTTGAAGATACAAACAGATGTGAGGCCTCCCAATTTTGCTTTCCATGCACTGCAAACAAGATATTGAAATTCTGTCAAATATTCCACAAGGCTGATACTTAATTTAGTACCTATTTATTTAGGTACCACTATAATACTATAATTCAAGTATATKTTTTCTAATGAATTTTAAACTAATCTGGGTCATTTTATAGCTTGTAGATTGGTTAAGTATAGTACATTGTAGTCAGACCTGAAAGACTCTCAACTGAGGTATCTTTCAGAAATCCTGTATAAACTAATGATGTCTATAAACTGCATTATTGGGACAGTCATTCAACTTAATGAAGTTCAGATAAAGTCTGCCTATTTATCAGGCCTATATTTTATTTATGATACCACCAACAAGCACAGATTTTCCTTCTAAAGCACAGCCATATGTTGTCACTTGAGATACTACTACCTGGTCCATTCTAAACACAGGCTACATTATAATGAATATCRTGTACCCACTAAAATCTCAAGAAGCTTTAAAAGGAAAAATAACTCCCCCTCGGACATTTCCTTTCAGCTTCCATCTGTCACTGATTACTGTTCTTTTACATTATTTCACAGACTGGGTTGACGTTAGGCATCAAGGCACTGTCGTTGGGAGCTGCAAGGGGCTCTATCCTCTGCGGGTAGGACTCGGAAGGGCTACGTAACACACTGACATGTGGATTACACTTCCCCTTTGRATTTTACTCCTCCTCTCAACAGCGTATTTTTAAGGTCTCTGTCCTCCAATACTTTTCTTCCTTTTCAAATAGCTTTCCTAATTTTACCTAAGTAAGATCAGTCCAAAGCTTTTCATTTGCTTATTAAGTATTGCATTACACCTCAAGACTACCAGGCTTGGATTATTTTTGGTCCACTCTGACAAGCCTCTTAATTAGTCAGTGGAAAAAAAAAAACCCGCTGTAAAGTGAAAACAGAGAGCCACATCTCAAGATAAAGTTAATAATATACATTCCGAGAGCATACTTGTTCTTCTGGAGAATTAATGAAGCATCAGATAAAATAGCAAATTTCAAAGCCAAGAAAGCTGTCCAGCGAGAAAGATTTAAAAGCATATACAAATATTATCAGGCTCTCAATCAGTTACTCAGAGATATAAAAATCCAGTCCAGTGAGGAAGTGTGCTGGCTACCAATTATCATATGATCACACAGGCAACTGGCAAGAAGATGGAGACACATTTTTTTAAAGAGCAATTAAATTCAAATAGCAATCCATTCTAGTAATGCACTTGTGAAGAAAATGAGAAGAAATTTTGGGTTTTTTTAATAAAGCTTGATGACACAGAAATATAATCACAGAATATTTTTAAACTATAGCCTGCCCAAGCTAGTTAAAAGTAGWAACTCAAGTAATACAACCAAAAATAGTAATGGGCACTCTGTGTTCCAAAAACAAATTCTCATGAATAAAATTTTAATAAAAGGCAATCACAGGCAAAGATAAACCATGTGATATCCAGCTATTAGTTATGTAAGGGGAAAAATATTAAAAATCATTATTACATTCAGGGCTAAAATTCAGTTTTACATTACTTTGTGGTTTTGGAGAGTCACTTTAGAGAAATGAAACATCAGGTATAGCTTCCAGAAAAGTGAAAATTAAAGATGAATTTCTCAAATGGCAAAAAAGTGTGAATGACTTGATTAATCTGGTAAGGATTTGGACTTTCAACTACTATAACTGAAATAACTTTTAGAACCAGATACCGAATTTAATAAAGGCAGACTGTTCACAGGGTCTTGCAGTTTCATTGGTTTAATTGTATTAAAATAGTTGATTACTGTTTTTTATAGCAACCTTTTAGGTATTTGAGGACTGTTACTGTTCCCCTATTCTTTTCTTTTCCAGACTAAACACAGAGACAACTGATAAAGCATTGTATAGAGTTTACATTAATTCCATCGGCAACTGCATGGTGTTTACATGTTTCTAAAACATACCCTCGGCCCTCTGACACAGAAACTCAGAGAACTCGTTAAAATGGCAAATTTACTAAACAGTCACTTGCCTGGTAGCAGTGTGTTGACTCTCCAGGCCCATGACGCTCAGTGATGTACCCCAGGGTTGGTCTTATATCCAGATATTCACCCAAGTGTATCAAAAGGCACTGTATCAAAGGAGCATGAAAGCTAAAAGCAAGATACAGCACAGGGTTGGAGAAACCTGTAACATTTAAGACTAGGTTTCTACTTAAATAAAAACAGTAGCGTGGAGATCTCAAGAGAATCTCATTCCATCTTTCTAGCCACAAGGATAATAAGGAATTAAGCATATGCCTAAATTTTAAATATTTTCAAAACCTATTAGCCTATGAAATACTAATGCGTGACCTCAGTATCAGGGAAAAAGCAGATGGCTTGGCAGGTCTTGCAATCAGGCTAGATGCAGCCTCAGGGGTAAGGGAGGCGTTTATGGCTTCTCTCCTTTTCTATTTCCCCTGAATTTGGCGGTCATGCAGGCTCAGCCTACGAGGGTGTTCAGATGCTCCGGCAAGGAGGACCTGTGGTGGCCACGCAGCTCCCAGGGGGCCGGCAGCAACGTCTGGTGGGGTCAGCGCACTGAAGGGAAGCTGGACCTGAGCAGCAGGAGGGACAGGGTCAACCCAGCAACTAAACTTCCTCACCACCCCCAACCCCCTAACTGCTCCAGGGGCCCTTTTGGTCTCGTCGGGAACCTTGCAGTTCTCTCTCTCATTTTCTGCCTTTCATACATCTTTGCACGTACTGGCACTGACCCTGAAAGGCTTAACTGTGTACATAGTTTTATCTGTGATCAGTCCCTATGGACATAGTACATCTTAATATATGCTCGGGAGGGACACCAGCAAGTATTCATACCTAGTAGCACTTTGGATTTGGCTTGTTTGTAACATTTTACAGTGAAATATAATTATTCCATGATGTTCATGATGCAAATTATGATTGCATAGAAAAAGAATCCAAAAGACAAGTTGCAGAGGAAGAAATACAGAGTTTGTGACAGAATACCCTTTAAAATTAGAATAAGTAATGTARGGATCATGTGTTTTTAGTTTTTCTAAAATCCAATTGAAAACAGTGGTAATTTCAAATGATCAAAGCAAAGCAATAAAGTTGAAATACATCCAACACAGAACAGCCACTCAGGTCTGTAGTTTCCTTAGACCAGTAAACTTTCTGTTTACTCATTTCTTCCATTTGTCTTAAATTAATAGCTTAGGTCTGTTTAGTACCATTGGCAGCAGTGACAATTACACTTTGATTCATACTCAGTGACTTGTTAATTCAAGCAAGGTCATTCCAGCCACACAGACATGTGAGTRCAGACTGAAAACAAACAGGAGCCAGCAAAAGAGCCTCTCTCCATTTCCTTGTGAAAAAATGTGATGGGGACATGTACTTGCTATGACAGATACAACCTTAAACAGCCTTGAAAGGAATCCTTCTCTGACTCCTAAAATTCTTAATTCTGCTCAGCCCTGAAGACTCATCAGTGCAGCTCTTTTATCCAAAATCCTCAAAAAGAAAAGTATACTTGGAAACTAGAATGATATATGTAATCTTTTTCTTAGTCACATGTTCACACACTTGCAGTCCCACGCTAAATCCACAGTCTTGATCTATCATACTTAAAGTAATTGAACACAAACTAATAGGCCCCAGGACAAGTTCGCTTCTACTGTGCCATCTTGGAGTTTTGTGCTTGCAGTCATGAGGTTTACATTATCTTGAACAGAGATTAAAAAGGGGWCAGAAAGACGAGATTATGCTTGTCTCCTTTTTTATAATGCTGCAAACATGTGGCCACCTACCACATGCACAGCCTTACTGCAGTCAATGGAGCTACTCATATTTTTAAACATTCGCATAGTTTGGAGGATTGGGAACCTTCTCTTGATTCCAACCTAAAGTTAGAAAGGTACAGCTGTATCCTTCTTGACAGTATCGGAATTACCATCATCTCTATGTTAGATTTGACATTCAAGAAATAGACCTTTTCATCTCAAAAAGATTTGAATGTCATTAGATCCAGGTTACTAATGCGATGTAAGATTGGCCAGTGCCAGACTGCAACTGCAAGTTTCACCTGGGGAATACTTTTGCAGTTTGAAGATGCTGCCAGAGAATCTGGCCTTGGCATGTGGGAAGGGCACCAGCTTGCCACCGCAGCATCCTGCCCTCATCCCAAATCCTCTGGGACCAGCTGAAAGACTCCCATTGACTTTGGCGGGATTTGGATAAGCAAATCCTTTGCTAAGTGTGTGTGTGTCTGTGTGTGTGTGTTTTCCATATGTTTAATACTTTCTTGAAACATTTATTTGCATTCCAATTAGGCATAAGCACTCTCTAAAACTGAGACATTTGCTAGTAATGTTTCTTTCTTTCAATTCTGTTGACTATAAGCAGAATTATTAAACAGGTACTTTCTTGTCACAGTTATTGAAAAGGTAGATTTTACAATAAAAATGATGAACAAATATATTTCTATCATATGTTTTATGAGAGAGTTTCAAAGAGCTGTGCACATATACTGAGGCGAGCTTTGCCATACTCCTCACTCTCATTTCAAAGGCTGGGTTTCTGTGGCACAGGCAGATCAGGAGATGTGCCAGTATGAGTAACAGCTCAAAGCTGAARGCAGTGTTATTACATCTGGAAATCTGTTCCCCTTGGCAATGGCCCTTTTAGCTTTTGCTGTAGCCAGCCCTAGCAACTTCAGCTCACAAAGCTGTCAGCATTCAGATGTAGCTCAAGAGCCCCAACTCATCATCTCTTGTACAGTCCCATTGATGGCAACAGTCAAGCTCAAGCATAAGTTAAGACTGACATAAAGAAAGCTTAAAGGTCTAACGAGTGCTGTCATCTAATTCTCTGTAAGCACCAGGCCTTACCAGGATGCTTGCTAGAGCTGCTACATAGGAAAATACAATCCTAAGGAAATAGCCTATAATAAAGTGTACAGAAAACAGACATTCTCCTACTTTTAATTCTCTTCCTAATTGCTAACAGTATGTAAAAATACTTGGGGCAGTAAAATTAACTAGGACCTTCTGTTTTAACTATAGAAACCACAACTGTGGAAGCTCAGCATGCTTGTGAGTACCAGGAAAATGTGAGCCCTAATGCACTGTAGCTGCAATCTGATTCCCAGCATCTGTCCTAAAATCAGTAAATTGGTGGGGGAAGGGGCCTTCTGATCAGGCAATCAAGTCCACRTTGTCATTTCCCAGACAAAGAACAAGAAATTCTCATGACAGACTATGTAAGAGAGTATTTTTGTTCTGTTTAACAATAAGGCTAATCGGGATATATAGCAGAAACTCCCTAGAGACTGTGCACACAGGTTTAGGACTTCCTAGTAAATAATCTTGGCAACTGTCCATTAACAAAGATATCCCACAAAGACAGTACAGTTTGACAGGACAACAGGTCTGAGAACGTGTTACAGAAAGCTTCTCTACTCCTTCCAGTCCACCCTTAGCTGCCATCCGAGAAGATAAGCCGTGAAGTCCCATGCCCTATGCCTGCAAGCCAGCCCTGTCAGCTGAAACGCTGGGGCTTAGAACGCATCCGTCCGGGTTGTGTGTTCACACGTGCTCACACGCTCACCGGCTCATGGGCCCAGCAGGCAACAGAGGAGCTGCCGGTTGCTACAGTAAGGTAATGATTTTTTTTTCTGTGCCTCTGCAATGGTRCACGAGGTTAACATTTTTTGTTATTTTCAGTAGGATGTGACCACCTTTAAAAATTTCGTCCTAAGCCTGTCTTTTAGCTGTATCTCACTAACACCTTTCACATTTGATCCGTGTCCCATTCACCTGCCTAAGAGGTTCCTGATTCCCACATTTGCTGATATGCTCTTCCTTCTCCTCTGCAAGAGTAGCACTGCACAAGAAAAAGTGGAAGGGAGGTTTAAAGAGGGGACGCAAATGCAGCGGCTAGAAACAGTGGAAGTGAAAGAGATGCAAACAGGCCACAATACAAAACAAAGAATAAATGGAACATTTTGAAATAGGAATATGATTTTTCTATCCAGAGTTTCTGGAAATCTCAGAACAAATGACCAGGCAGATTTCTGGAAAAAGCAGCACACGTCTAGGAAAGCTGGGATTCCAGCTTTTTTCTGTATCCTGTTTCCATCCTATGTATGATTCCAATTCTAAGGAAAGATTTAGAAAAAGGAATACTAAAAAATTAAAAAGGAAGATTACAGGAAAAGTAAAATATATGAAAGGAGAGCTAAAAACACATATATATTAGGATTGTGAAGTTATTGGAGAACTAGAAAGGAGAAAAGCAAGCAAGAAAAATATGGTGTTGTGGGGTTTTTCTTTCAAAATTGTGGCATGGTGTACAAAGCATCTTGAATCCATAATTTAGCAGCTTTAAAATCAGCTTCCTGGCTTCAGATACCGAGGGGAGAGGAAAGGAGGAAGTCTATCTCTTACATTAAAGAGAAGTCCAGCAGAGCCACAGAGTGCAAGATCTGGTCCCGAGGTGAGAGGCTTCCTGCTTTTGTACAGCACCAGCACTCCTCTGCCTATGTTTTACCACGCAGCCCCAGCAACGCTTTAGGAAAAGAAAAATGACCAGAGGAAAAAACAACATTTACATGCAGCAGGAGCACCTTCACAGCCTGGGAAAAAGAAGAAGGGAGGTGGGGAGGCCCAGAAGGAGCTCCTTGTGCAGGATTTGCTCTGTGCAGCCTCCCCTGCCCCCACGGCTGGTCATGCTACCCCAGGCTGATGCAGTGCCAAGTTGCTTTTTTTAAAAAATCTTTTTCATTAATGAAAACGCCCTGCTTTACGCCTGCCTATTCAAACCCAAGCCAGCCTCCCACACGCTGTGTGGGTGCCACGTCCGAGCCCCTTGTTATTTCTCTAGCCCCCGGCATAGGTGGGTCACACACAGGCCCCAGAGGATGTCATCTCTCTGGCATTTCATGCACTTTTGCCTATTTGTTACAGATTGCCTTTTATATGCCGTACATAGTAATGCTCTATGACAAAAGATTTATAAGACTTAGGCCTATGCTGTCAAATAATTTAGCCTCCCAGGTGGTTCCTGAGCCTGGTGCTCTGACAACCAATGTTAGATGTTAGTGCGTTTTTGGGCCCTCTTTTAGTCAGTCAGCACATTACCTTCAACGCGAGACCCAGTTCTGTTCCCAGGGCTAGTTTGTTCCAGAARCCATTCATCTCGGCAGCACCCATCGCACTGCCTTCCTCTGCTCTTCATCATCCCCTCGAGCTGTCCCCACGGGTATTGCGCCCTCAGCCTCCCCTCATGCTGCCCAGGTGAGCTGAACTTAAAAAAACACCCATGTCATGTCTTAAATCTGCAGGTTCGGGGGTGCGGGCACACAGTCTGCTCTGCAAGGGGACACYTCAGGGAAACGCGGACGTGAGCCTGAGGCCGGGCATCGCTCCCGGGGATGGAGGCCTTCCGCAGCACAGACATACAGTCACGCCTGACTTAGAAGCTGTGCTACAGCTACTGATCAACCTTATTGGTCAACCTTATCTTTAAAAGCAAAACAATTAATTAATTTAATTTTACACTTACTGCTTATTTCTATATTAATTATAATATGCTTCTTTTGTAAAATCATAAAAAAACCACTATTTTTCCAAGCTTTTCTTGGATAATTATTCTTCATTGTGATMTGAAAAGGAAGGACCCAGAAATTTAATGCTGTTGTAATATGGCTGGAGAGAAAGGGCAGAATAACATGTAAAGAACAGGTTTTACATTGTAGTACTTTTAAATGTGAAATTTTGCCATCTGCAGGATGTAACAAAATCTATAGCGACCCTACACAGAGCCAATGTCTCTGCTATTTTCCCGCYACAATAGTGTCCAGACTCTGATGTCATGACCAAAGATTGATTTTTTTAAGTCTTTAAAGAGGTGTAAACTGTTAGCTTCTGGAAACTGAACGAAAATCTTAGTTATAAACTAAGGAAAYCCAAAGATATTTTTATAAAATCGCTTGTAATTGTTATCCAATCCTTTTCTTCAAACATGGTCATAGACTCACTACAGAAAAGTCTTATTTACATACCACTGTCTGAGAAATCCAGTGGGTTTAAGTTATACATGGGAACGAGGCCTTTCCAAAAGAACAGTTTGTATTCCAGCATTGCCTTTCTAGAATAGCTTGTATTTTACAGAAACGCCTTTAAAGATCATAGAAAATACTATGTCCAAGGGAGAACTTAGGGGAAGGGAACCAGTGGAGGTAAAGCAGATGCATCTAACGCAAGCTGCTTTGCAACCCGTAATTCCAGCGTTCGGTACAAAGCGCTGCATTTTCTACTTGAAAGCCAACTGTCACTTCAGATGAAAATGGTTTTGTATGCGCTGTACCACTGAATTACACAGACACAGCAGTCCGTGCTAGCTAGCAGTTTACATCTGTGTTTCACCACAGCACATAAGTTATAATCAGAGGAAGGAAACTCCTAGGAGATCTGAAGGCTTTTAATTGTTGGGGAGTGCAGCCGGTTTGGATTACAGCAAATCCACACCACTCAAGGTCATTTCATAGTTCAGCAATAGCTGCTTCAGCAAGCAAATTCAGTTTGTTTACACCTCTTGTGGGGAAGGTTTAACTGCTTAGTTACTTATTTTATGGATATTTCTAGGGTGAAGAAACACTGCAACAGGTGAAACTGAAGGAACCTAGGTTGCCACAGCCACTTTCTTTATATCTTGTACAACAGCACTGGGCAATTTTTAGAGCAGCTAAATATAGCCTTTTTTCCTACATTTGAATGCTTTACTTCAACATGTTTTCTTTTCTACTACTGACATAAAAAAGGCTTTCTACAGACTAATGAAAACATCTCCTGCAACTCCTATTTTCTTTACTGTGTTGGGATTTGCCACACAACCAATGTGACCAGAGATTAACATCTGACRCAAGTATTTACTCTTGCCCTTAGCTATCAATCTGATCTGCCCCCTCCCAGAGGTTCCCTCTGCAAAAGATGGTTCAGCTGTTCATAAAGCAGCTGCTGAACTGCCTCAACTGAGCGCTTAGCATGTTAGGATAAACTGGAACCAATTTTGAATTTTTTCGATAACACTAKGCTGAGATTTGCCACCACAGAGCAGCTGCTTCATTAGCTGAACCATCCCAAGAGGGAAATGGGGTGGGCAGCAGGGGTGCAGACAGCTGGAGTAATACCAAGGTAAGATGGCATTGCTCGAAAGTTAGAGACCTCCAGGTGGGGGAGGATCGCAAAGTGACYGGGGGCACAAATCACCACCCTGAGTAATTCAGGAGCACTTTCTACTGCCTTATAGCAGCTGAATCCAAGACCTATGCTGGTAGCTGCTATTACAAAGGCCATCTGGCCAACACTCACTGTTAAAAAACTGCATCAGGTATAAATAGTGCTTGGGTTTTGTTTTAAAATAAAAACAAAAACCAAGCACTGTTTTCTACCAATTAGTGATTATTACTGCCAATGGTACGGTGTCTCCATCATTTATCTTCTCTTTCTCATTCCCCAGCTGCAGTGTGAGGCCCCCATGCGACTGCAGGGCAGCCGTGTGGCTCCCCTCCTGCACTCGGCGTCTGGAGYGCCAGACCTGGAGAGAAACCACAGCACTGGCCAAAGGGAGGTGGTGTCTCTGTGACTCTACAGATCTACAGATGTGTGTGTATGTCCATATGTGCAGGTAATTCTATTCTCTGGGTGCTCCTCTGCTCCCCTGACATGTGACCAAATTAGTGGAGTCACAGGGTAATTGGAAGGTCTGCTGAACCTCAAGGATAGAAAGCAATCAGTGAGCACACAGTCAATTTGCAGACCTCAAAATATGTCAGAAGCATTACTGAATACAACATCACAGCACAACTATGCTAAAGAGCTCCCACTCTGCTGTATGCTTAAAGGCATCTACCTTCTTTTCACTGAGATCTGAGAGTCTTTTTAAAGACTCTCAGTTTTGAAGACCTGCTTTTAAATTAACTGATAAAAACTCTGAAAACTTTTTAGAAGAGCTTTGTGGCTGTGAGTCACAGTGGCACACCAGCATCGCGAGCCCTACATCAGAATTTTACAACCCCCCCCATGCCATGCTCAGCAGGCAACACTTCTCCATGTGGCCTTAGCATCTGCTCTTTGGGGAGGCTCTTCCTCTCAGTACCTGGCTGCTTTCAGAGGCCTCAATGCTATTCCTCAGGTTGGCTGACAGCAGTCACAACCACTCTGTAATGTGGCAGATACCCTTGCAAGGAAACCTAGTGATACTTTCCCCTCCTCAGGAGGAGCGTGGTGGGCATACCCACCGCTGTAGATCTATAAGCTAGCTTTAGGGGGTTCATTTTGAACAATGCTGGGAAGCAAATGGCAGCATGTGCTCTAGTTCTCATTCTTCACATAGATAATAAGCTAAGGTGCATTTACAACGCAGCGTGTAAAGTTCTTCTAGCTCCTAACTTGGACAAGGGATTGCAGCCATCTGGGCCAGACTGCGTGCGGCTGCCAAAACGAAGCAGACGGATGGGAGCACAGCAAACTCTCTCCGATAGCCTTGCCAGCAGATTCTGCAGGTCAGCTATTGAAATTATTTTCAGATCAGCATATTTTAAGTTTTGAATGCAGCTTTTTTCAAAAGGCCACAGCAAATAGTGTTTGTAAAGAAAAGGGCGTTCTTGGAGAAAAACAATTTCCTAAAGAATCCATTTCCTAATTAAAACACCAGAAAGGTGGACAATTTTCCTAAAACTGGCACTGAGGGCATATCTGTGACATGGAGATAATTACTGGAAGTAACTGAAGTGAAACTGCCAAATCTAACTGCAGCAGACTTGCCAGAGATTTTTTCCTTCTTAATTGCAGCCAAAAACCACAGGTGACTTAAAAGAAATGAAAGTGTGAGGAAGAGTGTGGAATGACCAGGAAATACTGTTCTTACACACTTTGCTTTAACACAATATAGAGGACTGGTCTATGAAGTGCTGCCACAGTCCTTTGTATTATGGGCAGTTGCCAAATAATTTTAAAATCACAGTAGCCTGGGGATGGGTGGGATCCAGGCATGCACACTTCCCTCGCCTCCRAGGTCCCATGCGGGCTAACCTCTTGTTCTGGTGCCAGAGGCAGGGGTAATTCCTGTCCCCAGCTTCAGGAACGCCCAGAGACAAACTGTGCTGACTGTCCAGCAGGCCATCTCAGTCCAAAGAGAGATCAAAAATGTCAATTGAGGATTTAAAAAAAGACAGTTAATAAATGTTTACAAACTGGATCTGTTGTTGCTAAACTCTGGTCTCACTGGCTCTGTTTAACTCTGTATTTCCTTTTCTGCTGTATAAGGTAAGGCAACGGTCTTCATCCTGAAGAGTGGGGTTGCCCCAAGGCAGTCCAGACTGTGCGATGGGAGACAGAAGGAGAGAAGAAGAAACAATCACATATTGGTTTTGTCTGCCCACTTAGTCCCTTTTCTGTTCCCTCTTCCTCTTTCTTTAGGAGAAGGTCTCTCTTCTCTGCTGCCCCACCGCCTGGGGCTACACTTTCTGCCAGGGTAGAAAGAAAGGCAGCACAGGACTAGGCTGAAAAGACCTAGTCGGTGGGGAAGGGATGTGAATGGGCTGGGGGAGGAGGTAGGGGAGGAGATACACTACTTATGTCCTTAGCTGTATCTGTTAATTGTGGGAAAAAATATAAAGAACTCAGTAAAATCTTAGTTCACAAATGCAGCTGTCAAAGATTTTACTCCTTTCCCTCTCTCATATGCTAAGACATCTCTGAACTCATCCTATCTGTAATCCACAATTTCAATAACTTATCCTTGCTTTCTTTCCCCCAGATTACTGATTCTTTAACAAATTCAGGAATATTCAGTGATAAATCACTCTGCAGTACTTGATTTCAGTATAACAGAAGTATGGGTAAAGCACAAACAAATTTAAAAAAAGCTATAAAGTTTTCAGAATGTAACTCTACTGTTACATAACTGTGCCACACAGTACATTTATCTGCCCATAATACTTTGCATCCTTTGCAATTATGAGGCAAACAGCATTATTCACAATGCTACAATATTTCCAAAAATTTCAGTTATTCCTGACTCCTCAGAGACATTTTTGAGGTAGAATGAAATATCAGATTTCCTTTACACAAGCACCTTCCTCTCCCTTGAAAAAAGGAAGAAAGGAAAGAGGAGGGAAGATGCTAAAAATTAAATCAGCACACTTGAAAACCGTGGCCAAATTGATCTGCTGAAGGCCATATCTAATCAGTTATTAGTAGAGCAAGGACTGCAAGCCTGGCTTCCTCACTCGCAGTTTCATGCTCTAATTCCTACCTCCAACAAATTGCTTTATAATAATCATAAGATCTTTCTGATTAGTCATATATGCAGATTAAGAAACCTCTCTCCAGGGTTACAGTAAAGGAAAATACTAATCAGAATGGCAAAAGGAAGAAGGTTGAGGGGAGAGGACAGTGCAGATCAAAATCTCAGAATGGAGCATGTACTGAGAGCAATCTTTCTCCAAATTCTTCATGGGAAATGTAGAAGTAGTGGGCAGCCTTGCGGTACATAAGCCTTCCTTCCCCGATAAAAATGTTGCAGAACAGTTTGATAAGGTCAGTGTGATATAAAAGCTTAGTGAAATCAAGATAACATAATTGCACCCTGAARTCAACTCGGTGAGGGTCAGCCCCAGCCAGGATACGCAGTGCTGACCTCATCCTTCTGCCCCCATGCTTTGTTCCCACTTAGGAGTTTAAAGCAAGATAATCACTGACCATATTTATCCTGTTATAAACAAACACTCTGTCAGAGAAGATAGAGCCTTAGAAGTGGACTGACCATGGCTGCCTACACACTTGCAAGCACTGGCAGAGAAAGAGACTGAGAAGCACAGGATACAGTTTAGGCAAAGCAAATGATTTTGGCTTACCAAATTGACTGCAGCCTATCGATAGGCAAAATATCTTAAATGGGCATCTGAAGCCCTCCATTGGTTGCAGTCCCTCCACTGGGACTAGATATAATAATATGTGTGTTATAAGACTCTTGGGGTCCCACAATGAATGTTTTTCTCTCCAAGGTAAAGCGAAGATGAAGACTTTTTCATTTTCTCTGAGGGGACCCCTTGGATTATCAAAAGAGGCAGGCATGCAGAGACCTACTGGGTTTATCTTCTCAGGGCTCAGTCTGCCTTGCAAGAAGCAGGGCTCCAGGGCCTTCTAGGCCAGGAGCTGTTCCAAAACTCACCCTTAGAGAAGGCCTCTTAATTAAAAAAAGGGTCACAGAAAAGAGAAGTTAATGGAAAATACAGGATGCTGTATAGGTTTTACAGGAAAAACAACACTCCTCCCCATTCTCATTTCATGACTTCGGATTGTTGCCTCTCCCTACCAACTCCTGACTTTGCAGGTGGTCCAGATCTATATCAAGAGGGGAAGTGTAATGAAAATAGCTGCATCCCACAGCCCATACATACACAGAGGAAAATACTCATCTAGGTTTCTCTTCATCAGTTCAGTTGAGGAATGTCTGGAAATTATACAGGAAACATTTGCAGAGACAGTATACAAAAGATATGCTTATGAAAGAGAAGTTTCAACTACTTATTTTACTTATTTAGTCAGTATGTCATACCTTCTCATACATAATTTCTTCCTTTTTTTCATTCTGATGATAAATTTCTTTTCTCAGCAAGACAAAATAGATGTAGATGCAAAGGAAACAGGAGTCATAATAAATGTAAAGCTCAGAGGTGAAATGCTATCAGGATGCAAAATCAACCTCTGGATCTCTCTGATACAGAAGACCCCAAACATAATGTAAGGTGCCTATTTTCAAAAAGGTGATGAAGGGATTTTATCTCATTTTTGAAAGGGTTTTTATCTCATTTGTGAAATAAACATTGAATTAAATAGAAAATGAGTAGCTGATCACCAGMTCATTACTTTGAGAACAAACCAAACCTATAAAGCTTGTAGGAATCTACATTGTGCGGCTCYGTCTCCGTGTTTGGAAGAAACAGCACAACAGTCTTTTGGATCTGAGCAACTTCCTTCTCATGGCAGTAAGGGACCAGAGAGTCTCAGGAACACGAGCAAAGGCTTCCCAGTAGCACCTATGCTGTGGGAATGAAGTCTTACAATAGGCTAAATAAAAGCGAGTGCGACATGACAAAGCGGTTGTGGCCTGCGGCCTCAATTGCTGTGAGAACTYAGTACTTTTTGGTCCAGGTAAAGTCAGCTGCTTCTTTATGCTCTGGGTAGGAAAAAGGACCACTCCCCAGAAGTTTAAATAGTATGATCTCATTGCCACTGCTTTTAAGTGACMCAGCAACTGGTGACAGTTTCCTTCCTCCTAATATGTTGAAGCATTAACACTAACTCCGTAGCTGAATTTGTACATGCTCATACACATTACTTGTAGTGTAAACAAGAAATATGTATGTTCTTATTCACAGTTCCTGTAGAACAGACTGACACGAGACAGTATATACAAGAATGGAGCTTCATTGTAGATCAAGATCATTGRAAGAACAGGGACAGCCACCCTGTACACATGCAAAGCCAGTGAGAAATGGAGTTTACAGAAACAGGAGGGCTCCTCTGTCCACAGTTTGGAAAGAAATGCACATGAGAAGGACTCTTGCGAGACCATTAGGACAAAGACTGAGAGCAAGACACCAAGGAAAAGCCCAGAGGGCAGCTTCTAGGCAGTGTCCTGTTGGAGGAAGCTGTGAGTCAGTACGGAAAAATGCTCCTGTTGGTTGATTCCTTTTGGGAAACAAAGCTTTACGCTCCTTTGTGAYAAACAGGGCAGCATGGGAACAACACAGGGCTCTATTCTCTACCTGTTTTGCTAACAGTTGTCTGTGGGGCCCATGGTTGGCAAACTACTTGGATCAAAGAATGGCAACAAACATTTTCATAGCTTCACCTAGCAATGTTATCATTAAAAATAATCAAAAACCGCTCCSCACCTTCCTTCCCCAGCAGGGAAGGTTTTGCATCATGCCTTTCCTGCACCGAGTCAAAAAGCAGCAGCAAGCCCTTCTCTGTAAATTTCCAACAGCTGCTAACACCGAAAGTCAACAAAAGAAGCCTGATACCCTAAAATAAATAAATAAATAAACGGAAGCTCCAAGAGTATTTTAGCCAATCTGGATGAGAAAATGGGAGGCAAGTTTCACAACAATCCTGGTTGGTTGGTTGGTTGGTTGGTTGTTGTTGTTGTTTTTTTTCTTTTTCTTTTTTAAATCTTATTTGCTTAGGGTAGGTCTACAGGGGGTGAACTCAGTAGTCTGCAATCATTATTCCAGGCCAGCCTCCTGTGGAAACATCCACATGCAAAACAAAACCAGTCTTGTGAATGAGAGCACTAGAAAAGGTGCGCCAGTAAACATTTTTTTGAACCYTCATTGCTTTTGGAAACCAGTCACCCCTGTGGTTTAGAGGATGAAGACAGCCCTGCCGTGGCTGCTGGAGTGCTGGTAATTCCATTTTGGTCAAGCTGTTTTATGGATGTAAAGGAAAAAAAACTCAGGCAGTCTGCAAAGGGAGGAATGAAAGCCACTGTCACCCTATTTACCAGTGTATCTATCTCCTCCCTAGTGGAAGGGGAATTCAGTTGTTTGTCTGTCATCTACTTCATATTGACTTTTGGGAAAGTGCTGGGAATGCACAGCAACAGAGACTTGCAGGGACTGGTTCTGACCCCACACTTCCCAGTTTCCCAGCCAGCACTCATTTATTTGCATGCTTTGAGAGTCATAATATTTGTCTTCAGTTCACTAAGGCACTCAAGACACTATCATACTTAGTGGTTTATCACCAGGCAACTGGGCAATTTGCATGTACAATCATGTAACATATGACATATAATGGTAGATCACCTCTCTTCAAGGATTTTAATGAACATTTTCACTCAGGCAGCCACGATCTATTTGCCTACAGATATCCCATCAAAAACAACTGTCCTAGMGACTGTTGCCCCGATCTGTACTTTGAAAATCCACCCTAAAGATAATAAAGAAACTGTGCTCTGATCTCTTTGCTTCAAACTATCCTGGACCCAAACCTCAGGAGCCCGGCTTGTTGCCAGCCTCCCCCACCCCGCGCTCAGGCAGAGCCTCCCACCGGTGTGCAGCTACTACCATATTATATAACGTGCACAACAYCTGTAACTGAACACTTCAGAGGATCAGTTCCCCTTGAACTTTTTCTCCAACAAGCCCAGGCAGTGGTTTCCGAGTATCAGAGTACCACCTGGAACTCTCAGGACAAGCAATCCTACACTGCTGGTATTTAATTTCTAACGTGATCGTCCATGCTCTGCCGGGCCTGCTGAGATACTGTGAGGATATTAATAATTTTGAATCAGCAAGAAAAGWGCCACAACAAAAAATATATATAGTTTATATATAGTTAGCATTTTGCATGAAATACATAGCACAACATTGATAGCACAAACTGGAAGGGTTTGTGGGAAAATGGTTGTGGTAAGTATAGCCGGTATTAGAAATAAATGGATGAAGAATAACATTGATCTTAGACTATAATGACAGCTGACAATATTTCAGGTTGAAGCTGGACACATTATTAGGGAAGCCACTGCTTATGGTGTTCTCAGGAGACTATACAAATGACTTGAATACAGAAAAATGACTTAAAAATCGAAAGTGTATTTTAAACGTTCTGCTAGCCTAATAGCAGTATTTTCCTGTAATTTGAAACCTTGCCTGCTTCTTTTATGTAACTAGAAAGACAGAGCTGTTGATCTGGTTGCCAAACAACCAGTAATTGATCTTCCTAACTGATCTTCATTGGATTTCAACAATGTATTCTTTAAACAGGGCACTTGCCACCTTCCTGCTTGAAAGGTCAGGCCTGTATATTATAATCCAAGTACTTTAAAGGGGAAATAAATTCTTATGAAAAGATTTAAAGATAGATTTCCTTATGAAAATGTGTGATGTTTTCATACTTTTTTAAAAGCATAATGCCATAACAACATAAATAGCAGTCTTTACCTTGATTACATCTATAGTCTGAAAACTCCCATCAGGTGCCAGTAARCTGAAGTTTGCTCTGTTAAATAAATGAATTCTAGTATAATGTTACTTGGCAGGATGATGATACAGGTCCACCATGTTCCTGATCCAGTCCTACTGGGCTTCAAGAGATCAAAGCTTCATATTAAGACTGCACCAGAATGGCTCTTTTTAATAAAAAATCCCGTGCACAAGATGAGTTTCTCAGGAAGGAGTACAGAGATATTTAACCAAGCTAAACWTCCTTAAGCCTCCTTGATGCGTCACACTTACTACACGTGCACTCTGCAGTGAGTCTATAAAGATTCTCCRTAGGTTAGCCAAGATTTCCGGACACCTGGAAACCCAGGTAAAGCACAACTTCTGACTGAGCCGCCAGGCACCTGGAAATCTCAGAAACCATGAAAAAAAACCTTCTCAAATTCTGACAAAATAAAAATGCCATGTGGGAAAACAAGACATTTCCAAGAAACCTGAATTTGTAGTAATCCGAGCAGAAGGTTCTTGCTGGTGCTTTCTGACAAGAGATGGGAACCCCCTGACCCACCGGCTGGAAAGAGATTGTCAGAATAACTCTGACATGTGGTAACTTGCTTCCTGCCACTTTTCTAAGAGAGGTTCCCGAGGAGATCAGTAGGAAGGCAGCTGTGGGCTGTCAGGACTGCTCTGTAGCAGAAGGAATATATAACTTTATGGTAGAGCTCAGGGCTTAAAGCAACTGCGGCTACAGAGAGGATACATGAACATGATCAAAGCCAGGCTGAAATCCTCCTTTGAAGCTAAAGCTGGTTAGAGATTATTCTCTGCCCCCTGGTGGAAAATGCAGATGAAATAAAAAGAAAAATCCAATTTATTTTAAAAGTGTTTGTAGATATATTAAAATTTTCACCAAAAGATAGAAAACTAAAAATGTCTGCCAAAAAGTACTATTTCCTGGAGAAAGCAGAGCATTTTCATGAAAAAAAAAATCATAAGGTCAAAGATCCATTTTTCAATGAAAAAAACTCTCTTTGTTTAAATGTATCTTTGGGATAAGCCCTGCTTGCAACATTAGCTACTTTCTCAGTAATCATTGACCCAAGTGTTTATCCCGTCTACACTAGCAAACCTGACAAACTATTTCATGTTACAGACTCCAGAGAATACGGCTGCAGCTACATTAAATAACTTCAAATATCTGATATAGTACATAAGACCTTTTTTTAGAAGTTGCAATGCATCCATAATTAAAAGATTTTTAAGCCAGTAGTTTGTGAAGCCGTATTTGTAATACTCTTGTGAAGGATGGCTGCAGATGGTGCTGACAGAAGAATTATTTGGATACCTATTAAAATTTGTTTTGAAAGCTTGCAACTAGTTCCTAGCCTATACAACTTATCAAGACTTTTATCTCTGCAAAGTCGATTTTTCTAAAAATAATCTGAGCAACATACTCAACTGGAACCGAAATCAGCTCCAGATTTCAAATCACTCCCAGTCACTGACAAAAATGAAACCACATTCAGCCTGCCAAAATGAACATCTTTCAGTTTTCCTCTTTTCCCTTCAACTACCACCAAGCACAATCAAGTTCAACAGAGATTTGACATACGCAAACCATAAAAACCATGTGCATTGTATAGAGTACAAGCTGCAACCAAGAGCTAATAATGGGGGAGCAATCAACAGCTCAACAACAGCTTTTGTTCATATTCCAGAAATGTAAACATCTCCCTGGTGATATTTTGTTCTGTACTGCCATTTTTTTTTCCCCAGATGGGATACTTTTGAATTTTGATGTCAAASTACCTCACCCCTGGGTGGGAAGAACTGAAATTACTTTCAGTTTCAGTCATTACATTTAGATTATAAACCCAGTGCTCATCCAGATCCCAAAGCTTCCATTCTTGCACTGTGAGTTATTGTCAGGCTCCTTCACAGAAGGTCCATGAACTCTGAAGCAATCGTGGGAAAAGTATGGTTGTTATTATCCRAGCCAGCTGGGACAACTTCTATCCCCTTCTATATTTTACCAAGGGCTTGGGGGCTCGTACAAACATGATCTACAGCCACCACCTGTCTTTGGAAAGCTTGAGTGCGGTGGGACCTGCTTGGGAAGCCATGCCTTCTTGAAGGACAGAAGAACGATATTCACTGGTCACACAAAACAAATCGATACATTTGATCTCCCTGGCGAAAAAAGCAGGAGGGAAATAAACCCCCACATCATCACTTTGATACTGCCTAGACTTTCAGAAGCCCTTGGCAGCATCCATCAGGTGTCGCTCCTGGCAGCCTSGCAGTAGGATTGATGGAAAGGGACYGTATCAGGCACTACTTATTCCTCGCTGCCTGTTCCTGGAGGAAACTGGCTGCTTTTTCCTCAGCTTTCTGAGAGCTCTGTTGCAAGATCACAAAGAACTTATATCTGTCACTTCCTCTGTTTAATCTCTGTATGAAGCCTCTTCAGGAGGGAAACATTAAGGCCACAGAATTAGCAGGATGCCTTCTCACCCAAGTCRGGTACTTCTGCCATCAAGTACTTGCAGCACACATGAAATTGTGACAGCTTCATTCACAGGTATTTAACTCCACAGTCTTGCAGGCTCCACAGTCTGTTCTCTCAGCATAGGCCCACAACGGATTTTTCCTAGACCTTTTTATAATGAAAAGTATGTAGGTTTATACAGAAAAGAGCTCAAACTTTAGGGTTTTCAAGCCCCAATGGCTTGTAACCAAGTCAAACAACACGTTTATATTGCAGATTCTGAAACAAGCTTGCTACAATCAAAGCACCCCAAGGTCATTAGARCAGTACAAAGTGCAGTTTATATCACCTGGATCATCGCTAGACCAGTGTAAAATGGTCTTAGGTGTTACAAAGCTAACATTTGTCTATCATTATCCTTGAAGCAATTATATCTCTGTGTGGATGAAGTTATGTAAGTATAAAGTTGCTATGTCCCTTCACAGGGAAAAAACTAAGCCATGCCGGGAGATATGAAAACTCCAGTGTAACTCCATGAAAACTCCAGTATAACTACCTCCAGATAGCGCTTTGCTCACATAAAAATATTTGGTTTTAAAAAACATTACACCTGAAAACAAAATGGTTATCGCAATAGAAGGAAGAAGTGCAGAGAGTCAAGGACTAAGGCCTATTAGCAAGATATTTCTCTCCATAAATATTAAGTCCCAGCAGTTCTCTACAATCCCTTCGCATTTTCAATCCATACTCACTGTACAGACAGGACATCCACAAACACGTGCGTGGCAAGTCTTTGCAGCTATGCATTTTACTACCACAGCAGAGAGGCTTGTGCAATATTAACTGCTTYTTGTATACATGTGATTTTCAAAGTTGGGATGCAGCCAAAGCAAAAGTTGGCTTTACTGGAGCACTTACTACATTATCAAAATAACAGGGTGCAATAGGAGCAGGTCTCTACAGCAAAAAAACTGGTGCTGAGGACCCAAGTCCTCAACACACACAAGAGGCTGCCTTACCTCAGACAGCCTCTGCTCCAGTCCTGGAGGTGGCTGCCCAGCAGTGGCTGCAGCACACGCGGTGCACAACTTAGGGAACAATTTAGTTTCACCTGAGAGGAATCAGCTTTGTGTGCTCCAAGGCTGCTCGCTCAAAGCAAGGTAAGTGCRGACATTTGGGAGATTTGCTTCAAAAGCACACTCAGGAGACTAACTAAAACCCTACAGACTCAACCCCACCCACTAGAGCTGTTCAGAATAACAACATAGGAATAATTTTGTAAAGGAAAAATATTCAGCCTTTTCCCTATCCTCCCTCCTCCTTGATTATCTTGTATTAAACACCTACTTGGTTGTGTATGTGAGAAGGAAGGGTAAATTAAAACTTCAAATAGAAATGAAAAATTACCTTCAGGCTGAGACTACCTGCAGAAAATTTTAGCACGGAAGGGAAAAACAGTTTTGAAAAGGCAGCTGAGCTAAGAGTTACATTTCAGTAACAATAATGTGTAATAGCTCTTGTAAAAGATCTTTCCATTCAGAGCTCTTTAAATGATTTTTTTTAAAATTGTAACTTTTTCTAAACTAATGAAATCTAAGTGCTAGAAAGACAGAGCGGTAGCAGCAGGTAAGCAGGAGCAAGGAGTGAACTCAAACATTGTGGCATCCAGTGGTAGCTGTGTGAGCATTTCAGCTTTTGTGCATGTAAATGATTGTTGCTTCAAAATCAATCGATGATGAAAACTGAAAACAGCATTTGAACCATCAGCTGCTTGTATCAATTGTCAGGCATACATCGACCCAGGAAGCTCGTGAGGAAAATGGAGCTTTGCTACCAACGTCGTCCTCAGCAACCAGCCAAATTGTGACTTCTTCCAGTAGGAAGCAATCAATAGGAATAAAAAAAAAAGGTATTTCTCTGAGGCAGTCTTATTGCACGCAAACAAATGCACATGCAATCCTGCTTCCCTGAGGGTCAAACAACAAGAAATAATTTCCTTGCTCAGTATTCAGAGCTGCTCTCTCTCAAGAGAATACTAGTTCTTCCTTAGATCTCTTGCATGGTCAAGCATGGCTTTTTGACTACAAATGGCTTTAATGTCCTTTTCTTTCTGCTCCTGTGATACTTTTCTTGCTCATAGTCACATCACCAAGACTTGTAGTGTTGTGTCCTCCCACTCGGCACCGCCACTCCTGCTTTCAGCATCTGGGTAATTCCAAGTGACTCCCCCAACAGCAAGTCATGAGGAGCACATGAGAGGRAACGTGTCCTCAGTCATATTTTGGGTGGCTGCAGCAAATGCTTCCACTAGCAAATAAACACTGCAACTGCAGAACAAGTTCTACGCTGCCTGGAGCACCCTCAGCAAGGACATGGAGGAATAGCTGTGCCCTCTCAGAAGTTTCTGCTAAATTTTCATAGGCTTAAAAATTGGCTATGTTTGGAGGGACTTTCATGGTTGACAAAAGGTAAAGGTATTCAAGAAAGCAAAAGCTGTGAGTTAATGCTTTTAGCAGAGTAGAGAAGATGCACCGGGTTCATTATTGCTGGGGGAACAGCTCTGCTTTTCCGAGCAGCTGCACTTCTGCCTGCAGAAAGGCGCTGCTTTGACCTGTTCTCCATACAAAGCAGGGCAGGGGAAGGGCCCCGGGGCTGCCAAGCAAGCAGTGACACCAGCAGGGCGTTTGAGGAAGGAAAAAAAAAGAGGCACATTTGACCACTTGGAGCTGCTGGAGAATCCAGACAAGGAAAATTGAAATTATCCTGCAGGGAATTTGATGAGAACTGGGAGATTAACACCAAATTCAGACAATACCAGTATGACAAATAGCCAAGACCTTAATTTTATTTGCTGTCCAGTGGTACTGAGACAACTGGGACATCAGTTCACCTGTGAGTGGCTTTATGTGATGGCTGAACCTGTCACATGGGGAGCTCCAGCCACACGTCTCACCTCAGCCACACATGCCTGCTCTCACCAAGAGAGGCAGGAAGGAAGGAAGGCAGGAAGCCAAACCAACAGGAAAAATATTCTTTTTGTGTGTGTGTGTGTGTGAGAGAGAGAGAGAGAGAGAGAGAGAGATTGATTTTCAGCTAGTTTAGCTGAGAAGTGATTGGGGCAGGCACCAGCCGGCCGGAGCTTGACCCAGCCATACCGTAAAGTCACGGTGGGAAATTAGGTGGGAAACGTAGCTTTGCCGGCCCTGCTGGAAGTGCGACACCACTCCCAAGCAGCGGGGCAAAGCGAGCAGCCCACACTTAGTTACACGGTGGACAAGAGGAAGCAGCAACGAGGCCCCCGCCAGATCTGTCGTTACCTGACCGTTGTTGTTGGAGCGATCCAAGGCGTCGCACGTGGCGAGGCAGTCCATCAGCTTCCCATGCCGCCGGCAGCCCAGCCGCACCAGATCCCGGCAGTGAGCATGGCAGGTGTATTTGCAATCTGCAACACACACACAGACAAGAAGGCAGAAGAAATGTTTAGAAAAGGAGTTGCTGCGGTTGCCTTTTGCAAAGAGTCTGTGCCTGCTGCTACTAATGAGCTGTCGCAAGGTAGGCACAAGATGCACCGTTCTCCAAAGAGAGACAACATTTATGTTCTTCAGATAGAAAGTTCAGTCACTATAAATAGTTTTAAGTATATATGAACTTGARGGTCTCTTAAGAATATGTATACGAGTACTGAAAACTGAACGAGAAACTTACCTGAAGTCACCATTAACCTGCTAAACCATAAAATTGCCTTCAGGACCAACTCAGAAATTTCACTTTCTGGCTCAGAAAAATCAACTGGAATGACCATTGGAAATGCAGATTAATGACATCAGAGACATGAGATGACCTATCTCCCACACCCAGTTAAATGATTCATATGACTTCCATCTTCTCATTTCCTATGTAAGAARCACTTTAATGGTATCTGTGGAAACAACCCAGCATTTAGCTGTGAGGCCTTGTTGCATTTGCTGTTTTCCTCTGTAAGTTGGGTAGAGTTCACTATACTGCTTTTATCTAGCACTGAATGTGACTTTCTATTTCTAGCTTCTATTTTAAACTGTTTATAGCTTTGCCAAAGAGAAACCGCTCGTACTTGAAGTTTCCATGCTGGGGAGCATCAGGCTGTTTATTTTAGAACATTTCAGCTAAAACAGTTCAGCCATTTCGACGAACAAGTTGAGGAGGAAATGCTTTAGTTTTCCCGAACTAAACTATTCTTACAAACGTGTTTCTGTCACAACGCTGTACACCCTCCTGGTGCTCTCTGTTCCCTTGTCAGCCTTTGAAAGATCTCAGATCCGTTCGTGTTTGCTCAGAGTCCCACTGCAGTTCCTGAAGAATAAATTCTTCRAGGTTCTCATTTACCATGAATACTTCTCGGTACAGTGTTTTGGCACAAGACAGCAGGGTTTTTCCTGCAGCGTCTCTCTGCCTGGCTGTGGACTGGACCACTAATCTTTACTAAATGACCCTTCTACGGGCAGATCATCCAAAAGCAACAACTGGATGTGGAATCAGGTGGAAGCATACAACCACATTTCTGCTCTACGAGCCAGAGTGCCTGACTCAGAATTTACGCTATATTCACACTAATGCAACACGAAACACATTTTATTTGGCACAAGCTCTGCCAGTACCAAGTCAACCTGTCAAAACTTTTGGACCACGTGACCCAGCAGTGTGACTCTGTCCTGGATCAGCACTCGGCACCATACAACTGTAACATTTCTGACCTGGCAGACTTAAACCAGACTGACTATATCAGTCTCTACCACATCCCACATCAAACTAATCTCTGGACATCAGCAAATACCTACGAGCTATGTACGGGGCAAGAAGGGACTTACTGTAGCATAAATCAAGATTGCATACAGAAAGAAGGCTCTACCTTTCTCAAACTATTAGTGTATACAAACAGGAATTTGGAAAATACAAAACAAAATAGGCAGGAGATTGCGGGGGAGGAGGGGGAAGGATGGTTCAGGTTGTTGTCCCTGTCCCCTTGTGTGACACTGGCGAGTCATCACGCCAAAGTGCTCACTGCTGCTATCTAATTCCTTGGTGCCTCACCTTCCAGGTGCCAAGTTTGAGCACCTTAATCTGATTTGCAGGAAACATGGAGCATTCCCAGCTGCAAATCCTCTGGGGAGGGGTGGTTTATCCCAGCCAGAATTCCCCGCCGCCCYGGGCGGCACGGCATGTGGCACGCCGCACGAGGCACCCGCCAGGAGACACTGAGCTGCAGAGCAACCCCTCCGCCACCCTCTCGCTGCACCTTGCCACCTTCCCCGGGTGCTCGGGTCCTCGCTCTTTCAAACCGGCCTCCCAGAATAAATCACTGCTTCTAGCTCAGGCTCCTCTGTGGCTCCATTTGTGCATACAGAGCAGGGATTATCTTTTGCTCACCCACCTCACAGGAGGTCTGGAACAAAAAGGACTGTGAAGTCCTTGAGGGAAAAAAAGAGTAATTTTGTAGTTGGAATGGGACACCCTAAAATGAAGTTTGGAAAGCTTTATCCATACGCTACAACATTAAGTAAAATACTGCCCCGTTGCTCATCCAGCATGCAGGGTAGCGCTGCCCGCCCTGCACGCTGCATGAGGCACAATGCTCTACGGGAAAAGCTGGACGCAAACTCAGAACTAAAAATGATAATGTAATGCATATGCAGAAGAAGGCCAAATGAAAGCAATACTTGAATTTCTTAATTTTTCTTAACTTCTGAGCTCTTTATTTGCAAGTTCAGCTATCTTTTAATAGTCTTTTTTGTCTTGGTTTCTTACAAAAATGCTTACGAGGTTGCATCGTTTGTCTGCCTTTCCATCCGTCCCCTGCAGTCCTGAAAGGCTTGACCAATTTCAACCAAATGTAGCCTAAAAGATATTTAAGATCCTATCAGTTTTATGAAAATTACCTCCCAGGTAAAGGAGGGAGACCCAAACTAATCCCCAGGCCCAGGGAAAGGCAGGCAAAACTCAGCCATTAGGTAACTAACTGTTTGACCGTGCCTGGACAACCAGTTGCTACCTGGCGTCTCCTGCTCCATGAGGAGGTTACAGGGAATGGGGAAAGTTAAGGAAAGGATTTAAGGGACAAAAGGCACAAATCTGTAAATAAAAAAAAGGCTTCATAAGTGCAACAAGTTTTTTTGGATGAACCCGCGCTAAAGACTCATCTCCACAAGTAATATTAGGAAAAATTTGCTAGTTAAACAATGTTCAAAGACAGGGTTAGTAATTGAGTTAGGAAACATTTTCTCTCAATGATGTTTTGTTTGTCATTTATATTAATTTTAATTTGTGTGTCTATAATGTCATTTGTAAGACAAGCCCATAATTTCCTCCCAGCTATTAGAGATACAATTGCAAAAAAATGTAAAAGCTCCATCTCTGAAACTCCAGAAACATTTTCAATCATTAATTAGATTTTAATATACTGAATATAAGTTTAATGCGAATGACAAGAAAAAAAAAAGTTTTTTTTCCAGAGCAATAATAATTATAATCTTTTGGCTATGTATTTTGTTTTTAAAATCACTGTTTTATTATTTCATTCATGGAGCTGTTTCACAAATGCGCAGATAGCATCAGACTAAAAACAGTATCCTCCTTTTTAGGTGATCCCTCCCTGGAGCTACCCCAGAATTGCCATGAGTTCAAAAATCACCTGCAGTTCTGCAAACATGGTTTTGGTGGGCAGCATATGGCTTGAAAAGTCATCAGAACCTGGTGTTCTTTTCTGACACGGTCTGAAATGAATGCTGGAAATGTAAAGATTTGGGGTACAAGGTACTGTTGATAAAAGCACTCACTGACATTTAGAAAAGCTAACAGGTCTATTTTACTTATTCTAAGACTGTCTTGTACACTTAAGTAAGCTATTTACAAAAGCGATCCATATAGAACATGTCATATATTTACTTTATCACTAGTAAATACAAAGTAAGTACGTATTTATTAAGTACATAAATACCATCTTTAAAAGGTTATGTTGTCAACTGCTGAAACAATCTAAAATACTATTAGTTCAGATTTTATTCTAACACTGGCTCAACTAGAGTCAGCGAAAAAGATAATYAATAAAATTTAAAATCATGGGAAATTAAGACTGCTCATACCCTGCCTTCACAAGGGTGGGGTGAACGGTAAGACCCCAGCGCATTCATTTTATGTGAATAGTCCCCTACCTGATGCGTGGGTTTTCTTCACCTGAAACTTGATTTTGCTCGATAGCTTGTAGATAGCTGTTCCCATAACTGCTTTGCTCCGAGGCTGCACAGCAGCGAGGCGGCAGCTGCCCAGCCAGGCAGCTCGGCAGACGCGCTGGCAGCAGAGCCCCGTAATTGAGCATCACTGAATCAGATGGAGGCAGGCAGAGGTGCAACGCCGAAATCTCCCCATCCCGCTGTGGGCTTCTTCCTTGCCCAGTAAATGTGCACCTTCATCCCCGTGATGCCCAAATTTAACTTTCAAATGGCTAAATGCAAAGTGGATGCTGTGCCTGAGCAGCTGAAGCACAAGGAAAGTTGAAAGTCAAGTTTCCATCAGACACGTTTGTACTATTCTTCAAGTAAAATTCTTCATCTGAAAGTTTGAGGAGGGTACACGATTTGGTTCTGCTACTCCTTGCATTAGGAAGTTAGCCAGTAAAACCATCTTTACTTGATAGCCTGTGGCTTGGCTCCCAGCGTCACGAGGGAGATTATTCCTGTAAGTGCGCTATGGAAAGGATGTTTCTAAAGCTTCTTGGGAAAATATTCAAACTACCTAAGGTGCTTAATACTTTAATTCTTAATTGATATTCAGCCAGAAGGTCACAGAAGGAAGAAGGACGATACTATTTCCATTCAGCAATGTTTCTTCTGCAAGACAGAATTGCATTGTATTTCTACAATACATCGATATCAGCACCTCATATTCTAGTTTGTAGTCATCTTCCAAACTCCTATAAAGCGGTATCCACCTACAAGCACCACTTTGTCAGCTGAGATCTTCCAGTTTGCAGCAGTTGACTCTGCTTTCACCAGTTACACCATCTAGGCCATGAGACCCATACGGGAAAGGTGTATCCCATAGTAGGAGCCTGCTATCATTTCCCCAGGTCACAGAAAGATGGTAAAACTGGCTTAACTTGCTTCCTAGTGAGATGCTCCAGGAAGCCAGCTTCACAAATCTCTAAAGCAGCTCCCCACCAAAGTGGGACACAGGGGCTGAATCAGACCAAAAGATGTGGCCAGATGTGCCCTCTCCTCCAAGCAGAGTGACACTCTCTGTTGAAAAGCAGAAGCTCTCTCATTCAATCCCCTCTTCCTACAGCTGTTGCAGCACACTTGAAAATATTAGCAGGCAAGCATGAATATAAACAGCCACAAAAGGCGGCTTGCAAAGTGCTGCTGCCAAAGCCAGGCTGCAGGATTTATATTTAAARTCTACACAGAAGTGGAGTGATTATCAGAGGCAGTGGCGCTCGCTGCTTCCAGAGAATTCAAATCAAATTTTGCCTGCTCAGTATCTTGGAAAAATCAAGCCGTCCTTATGTAAGCGTCACGGTCGGAAAGTTCCAGCCTCTGTGCCAGTTTTTCCATCGTCTCTTCCCTCCTGTGTTGCAGGAGGCAGGAAACTACAAAGCCAACGGCACTCGCCTTGCAGCACACAGAGCCGCAAGAGGCAGGGGATCTCTGCTCGTTCCTTCCTTGCAGAACGACAGTAAAGAATCTCCTATGTTCTGATTTTGAAATAGAAGTGATGTTCACTCTTAGAGAAGCACTATAGCAAACATAAAAGACTACTAACATTTGTAATGCTTAAGCATCAAAGGCATGGTAGACTTCTAAGGTATGAGAAAGAACATGGAAATTCATGAGACTTTGAACAGGGATGTAAAAGAAGCAAATGGAAGTGGAAAAATGCTAGCTGATAGAATAAACTTTAAAGGCCTTTTTCCTCAGCTTTGCTAAAAGCCTCATCTTTTGCTTTTGTATAGCTGGTGAATAAAAATTGTATTACAATCTTTGATCAATAAAAAACAAGTGACTCTCAGACTCTCRTCCCTCAATGCATCTAACATATTCACACATTTTACTAGTTAAATAATAGATTTTAAAATGTTATTTCTGGTAAAACCCTTAAAATTAAGCTAAAAAATCAAAGGAATATAATTACAGATACATAATTTCTCAAGAGAATTTAAACTGTGWTCTATCTGTCATTTTAAAGAATTGCAGCTTTATTGATACCAATCCATGAAGTCGGGACGTGATACACTACTTTTTATGTTGAATATTGACCTAGTGAATAGAACCATTTTGAACAAAGAGAAAATCATACTGAAAAACTAAAATGAACCAAAGTACTAACTGTACCAATCAATATTGTCCATTATCAAAGAGGCTAAAATAGCTATCAGAAAAAGTCTTATATTAAAATATAAATTGAATGCAGGCATGATGCTTTAAAATATGCTCAGTTTAATCGATTTCTATGAGGAGAAAAGATGACATGTATATATGAGACAAACATTAATTGCAATGTTTTAATGATTATTTGAAAATAATGGTATTCTCATGAATTCAAATCTGAGGCTATTGCTTGATTTATACCTTTGTTACTTTAGACTGACAAGAAGAATTACTTTGGATGCTGACCGGAGAAGCAGAATTGCAAAGCTCCTATTCAGAAAGAGCAAGAGATACTCAACTGTTATGAGATACTCAAAGTTTGGTTCCCRTTTTTGCACACATTCTGCATTCTTACCAAACAGAAAAGGGCACCTCTGGATTTCTTTTTKTGTTTCTGAATAAAAGCAAGAAATGATTACTAATTCTTTAGTAATTTAGTAATTTTATCTCAAGCAGCATGAGAAGCCCCTAATACAGCTGGTTATATGAGCTTATCTTGTTTCCAAGCTAGGGTTTCTAACCCTAGATGGGGCTGAGAGATGCTGATGGCATTGCAAGCCTAACAGAGATTTGGTTTTATCTGATGCTTATGTAAATATGTGTGTTGCACAGTGCTAGCATGTGCAGTTGAGCAAACAGGCAGTCAGAAAAAAACAACTGCTAATAAACAGGTTTTTGCAGAATTATTGCAAATGTGTATACAACCAGCTGTATTAGGGGCTTCTCATGGTACTTGAGATAAAATTAACCAGAGTTCCTAGGGGCCTCAGCTGCAAAGTCATGTATATGCATATTTTTGGGCCTCAGCAGAATATGGATGCTTTAACTTCAATACAGCAGTCCAGAACTGAACCCAAAAGCTCAACAAGTCTTTTCTGCTGTGAACCATCTTACCAAGCTAGAGTTTGGCTGCTACATACAAAACCAGCTCTATTACTGACTCATTTAAGGTCTGAAGTTTTAGACGGCTGTTCATCATCTACACAGATGACCAACATCTGAAGATAGGTCTCCCGCATACCCAAGGATGAGAAGGAGACATTGCCACCYAGCTGCACGTTTAAGAACTAATAATGTAGGCGGCTACATGGAAAAAGCATCAAGTGACCTCCCTTAACMATATAAATTTGCTGCCAACAGCCACAAAGAAAATGCTGTCCTCTGAGGGAGTTCACAACACTAAGGCTGTCTACTCGCTATACCGACAATTGCAAAACACACRCATGAAGTAAGACTGTTGCCTACCTTGAGCTACTAAATTCTACAGTGGTGCTTAAATGCCCTTGAGCACCTGGCTCTAAGTGACATAGGAACATAAATCCCATTGACTTACTCTAGGGCTATTAAAGAATTAAAGTCAATTTAATCTCTTTCTAAAGCTCATTTGTATTTTTATCAACCTGACAAGTTCAGTCTCAGGTCTTCTCCCTCTTTCCAGTGCTGGCCAACAGGCTCTAGCTAACACTGGTCGCAGGAGATTCTTTCACAAAGCTGAGATCCTGAATTACCAGCCTATAGACAAGCTTTTGCTCCTGGAAACTCCTGTATTTGTGGATAGGTAACATTCTGCATGCAACCCTCTTTACAAGCACCACTCCTGCAAAAATGTAGYATCCAGTGCCCACCAGACGACCCTGAAATAATCATACAATCCATTTGCAAGCAAGACTGAATAAATCTACTCCAATGGTATGGGTTAAAACATTAATTTGCAATAGTGGAAAGAGCTTAAAAAGAGAGCCACAAGGCAAGAAAATACAAGTTGAGATTATAGTTACTAATTGCCATCTTCCTTATCTGTCTCAACACCAGAGCTAGCTTGTGAGGTGGCCACTTCACCTTCTGGGGTTACTTCAGGCTTGCATGCTTTTGGGAGTCCTTCGATCTACCTATTTCTGGGAGGGAGAYGGGGGGCACAGAGCTCAAAGCTCTCCTTCCGGAAACTGAAATTCTTTGTCCTCGTAAGGATTTGACACCACTTTTGCTGGAATAAGCTCGGCACCAGAGCATCATGCAGTAGCGCAAGTGTGTGAAGGAGAGCAGATACTTCATTTCTCTTTCCTCTTGATGGTCTGTTACTATACACATCCACTGCGCTCTTTAGCTAGTTTAACTTCCAGGCTACGACTTCATACTTACTCTTCTTGTTACAACACCCTGAAAAATCTGTGTGACCGGCACATCTTGAAAAACAGTCTTCTCAGGCTGATTACATGCSTTTTCCTTTGAATTTTAGCTAAACATGAAGTGTGAACTGGGAATGGGGTGTTTCTGTCGAGGAATCTTCTTCCYCCCCCCTGCAGCGCCCTTCTGCGGATGCTGTCACATTCGGCCAGAAACCTTAAGACTTAGCAAACCTTTGAGCATATCGTAACATTGTGATTCGCCTTGTTTCCCAAAGCGCCCAACAGGAAAATTGCCAGTTATGGGTGGGGGGTGCTGACTTCTTCGGAAGAGAAACTTCGCACAAGGGATTACAGACACCTTGATATATCACCTTATCTACAATTTTATAACAGACTTCATGGAGTGTTTTTGTACTGCCTGGCACACGCAACAGTGAAACATGCACCCGTCATATGGAGGCTGAGGAGAGAAAACACCAGCAAAAATTTTACACCCCAGCAGAATTATACACTTTGTTTACCATGTTTAACAGTGACAAAACCAATATTCCACAAAACAGCTATATTTCTAGCTCAAGTGGGAAAAGATTATTTCTGGAACAGAAAACATAAACCTATTTTTCCATTTCTGACGTTAATAAACTGGAGCAAAGTTAACTACAAAGAAGTGTTCTGTAGATAAAAGATTCAATGTGTCCTGAAACACAGCTTAGAGTAATTTTTGTATCACCCGGTTTCCCATAAAATTAGTAATTCTAATTATTACTAATAATTAGTATTATTAGTGATACTAGTATTACWAATATTGGTAATTATAATTACTAATAATTATGAATTATTAGCAATTATTAGTAATACTAATTGTTAGTATAGTATTTAGTATTATTGCTAAATTAGTATAATTATTAGTATACTAATTATTAGTAATTAATAATAATTAATTAGGAGCTGTAGTGTTGCGCTGAGCTCAGGGTTGCGGCAGCGACATGGCAGCAGAGTGGCAGGGGGTAGTAAAACGGGGCTACACTGACAGATCGGCCCACGGGCACGTGGAGCCCAACTACAAACCGAATGCACTGTACACGCTACCAAAAGTTTAAAAACAGTCCAGTACATCTTTAAATTAAACTACATTTTCATACAAAGCTTACAAAAACCTGCATACTGAAACCCTCTCCACCAAGAGAGCAGAACTTGAATAAGATGGAGCTTGGGCATATCAGCTCTTAACATCTGGCTTTCTTTTTGTGGATGTTTCAGAAAATGCATTTAAAAATCACCTTCGAGAGTACTGGAGTCACAAGATTTTACATTTGGCGAACATCTGCTCTAAGAACACCTGGCTATATACACTTCTGAACTCAAAATGTGACGGAAACTGAAGCATTTCTTTTCAGAAGTTCAAAAATTGGTCCAAATTACTTAGACAATTCAGCTATGTCTCACGCTGGTACTTTGGGTCTTCTCCTTCACTGATTGTTAGCCTCTTTTCAGCATTAAAAGCTTTTAAAAATGAGGGAAAATCCCTTTCCACAACAACACAAAAAGTCAAATATTTGTTCTGTATGCAAATCCAACAAAAATACAGCTGGTTCTTGAAAGCATTCACTCCAGTGCCCTCTATTGCTGAACACCTATAACAGCTAGCATGAAGTTAATTCACAAAATCGGCATTTTCTTTGGTTTTCCTTTTGTTTAGAAAAGACCTGCACAAAAAGAAAGAATTGGAATTAAAAGTATGGGTTAGGCTTAGCTACCTGCACTGCCAAGGAGCTGTGAGTTAATGACCAGATTTGAGTTAATACATTCCCTTTTTTTGGTGGAATTAATAGCACAATAAAGGCAACATTTTCAGTTCATGGAGAGGATTATAGAAGATTGCTCCTGAGAACTCAGAAGGGAACTCGTTTATCTGGTTTATCTAACTAGAAAATTGGAAGTTCATTCTGAATCTCTACTGAAGGATCGATGTTCACTCTATCAGCAGAGATAAAATTATATTCTAGTAGGACAAAAGCCAGCCTTTAACTGAAAGATTACTTTCAATGAAATCTAAATACTTGAACTTTCTGCTAATAAAGCCTGGAGTCTGCTATGTTTAAACATCAGCTGGGGAAAAAGTGGACTCAAACCCATCAGCTTAAGTGAAGCTTAACATAAAATGCTTGTGCTTGTTCAGTGACAGAGTATTATCTATTAATCATCTCTAATACTGAGCATAGTCCAATTCTGAGCATGCTTTTGCATGCTGCTTCCAAGGTTGGTCTATGTTTACTAGATGTATAAAGGCTATAAGGCTATAAAGTTACCTTCTCTCTTTAAAACAGGTAATTCCACCCTACTAATTAATACTCCTCTTCACAAGTTACCAATCTACAGCTTTTCTTTTGGATATCCTGGGTCATCATTCCCAGACTGATTGTGGACCTTGAAGCACAGGGCTTGGAGAGGTGCTTAGTTTAACACACGCAGTTGTTCATCCTCTGTTCATCCCTTCTCTTCCTACTAGTCTCCAGAGGAGCCCAAGGAAGCAATGGGGAGAGGAAAGAAGTGTTGTAGTAGCAAAACAGCAAGTAGAATTAAATCATAGAATCATAGAATCAGTAAAGTTGGAAGGGACCTCTGGAGATCATCTAGTCCAACACCCCTCCTCAAGCAGGGTCACCTACTGCAYGTTAGACAGGATTGCATCCAGGCAGGCCTTGAGTATCTCCAGAGAAGGAGACTCCACAACCTCTCTGGGCAACCTGTGCCAGTGCTCCSTCACTCTCACAGGGAAGAAATTCCCCCTCACGTTCAGGTGGAACTTCCTGTGTTTCAGTTTGTGCCCATTGCTTCCTGTGCTGTCGCTTGGCACCACTGAAAAGAGTCCAGCCCCATCCCCTTGACATCCTCCCTTCAGATACTTATAGACATTGATAAGATCCCCCCTCAGTCTGCTCTTCCTCAGGCTAAACAGGCCCAGCTCTCGCAGCCATTCCACGTAGGGCAGATGCTCCAGCCCTCTGATCATCTTCATAGCCCTACGCTGCACCCTCTCCAGTAGCTCCATGCCTCTCGTACTGGGGAGCCCACAACTGGATGCACTACTTGAGAAGAGGCCTCACCAGGGCTGAGTAGAGGGGCGGGATCATCTCCCTTGACCTGCTGGCAACACTCTTCCTAATGCACCTCAGGAGACCATTGGCCTTCCTGGYCACAAAGGCACATTGCTGGCTCATGGTCAACTTGTCATCCACCAGCATTCCCAGGTCTTTCTCTGCAGACTTGCCTTCCAGCAGGTCAGCCCAAGCTTGTACTGGTGCATGGAGTTATTTCTCCCTAGGTGCAGGACTCYGCACTTGCCCTTGTTGAACCGCAGGAGGTTCCTCTCCGTCCAGCTCTCCAGCCTGTCCAGGTCTCTCYGAAGGGCAGCATAGCCCTCAGGTGTATCAGCCACTCCTCCCAGCTTGGTAGCATCATCAGACTTGCTGAGGAGGCACTCTGTCCCCTCATCCAGGTCACTGATGAAAAAGTTGAACAGGATGGGACCCAGTACTGAGCCCTTGGGGACGCCACTAGCCACAGGCCTCCAACTAGACTCCACGCCACTGATGACAACCCTCTGAGCTCTGCCTTTCAACCAGTTCTCAATCCACYTCACAGTCCACTCGTCTAACCCACACTTCCTGAGCTTMTCTAGGAGGATGTAATGGGAGACAGCGTCAAAAGCCTTGCTGAAGTCAAGGTACACAATGTCCACTGCTCTGCCCTCATCTACCCAGCCAGTCATTCCATCCTAGAAGGCTATCGGACTGGTTAAGCAGGATTTCCCCTTGGTGAATCCAYGCTGACTACTCCTGATTACCTTCTTTTCCTCCATATGTCTGCAGATGACATCCAGAATGAGCTGTTCCACCACCTTTCCAGGGATGGAAGTGAGGCTGACTGGCCTGTAGTTGCCTGGGTCCTCCTTCTTGCCCTTTTTGAAGACATTGTGACAGGAGTGACATTGGCTTTCTTCCAGTCCTCAGGTGCCTCTCCAGTTCTCCAGGACCTTTCAAAGATGATGGAGAGCGGCCTGGAACAACACCCGCCATCTCCCTCAGTAGCCATGGGATCTTCCAAAATACTTTATTTTAATGTACTTTRAATCTTCCAAAATACTTTAAAGAATGTTCACAAGAACAAATACACATTAAGCACAAGTTGTAATAGCAGTTACTGGTGATACTGGCAGCTGTCACATGGTGAGGACATTCATATCTGTAATCCTGATCCATACAGGGGGTCTGTGAGATTCATCTCACAGACCCCGTAATAAATCTCAGGATAGAAATCAGGATTTTCCTTTGGAAGGCAGGCAAAGTAGGGAAAGAGATTTGTCTTGTTCCACTTACAACCATTACAGGGAAAAAGGATTTTAGTGGGATGCCACATTAGTCTCATCTAATTATCTGAGAAATGAAATAAAACAACACATTGATGCAACTTGCAAAAGACATGTAAATGGTAAGAACTGTGAATGAAAACTGCTACAGAGAAAATCATACCATACATTATATCACTCTGTTAGTATCCACTAACACAGTGCATCGCCTGTGGAAAAATCTAGACTCACAAATAAGGAAAAAATAATTATTAATGGGTGGAGAACAGAAATCAGTAACAGCGGAAGAGGCTTTGGTTTTCTCCAGTCTTTACCAGCATTGCATTTGAAAAATATAGGGACCGATAGACAGGAGTAGACAACAAATTCATCTAGGCCAGTATCCCTGTCTCAGGTAGAGTCTACCAGTAGATGCTTAGAGAAAATGTATGAGAAATGGGTGAATTTTGAGTGATATTCCCCCTTATGCCTTCCTGGTCTCTGGCAATCTGCAGTTTAAAACAAACAAATGAGCCAGAGGCTGTATCTGCATCTTTTTATTTAATATCCCTTGATGGCTCTTTCCTCCATGAATTTATCTAATCCTTTCTTTAATACATTTATACTTCTAGTCTCCAAAACATCCTGTGTCAATGAGTTCCACAATTTAATTATGTCTGTGTGTGTGTGTGTGTGTGTGTGAGAAGGAGTAGTTCGTTTTAAGCCTGTTTGACCATTTCATGGCATACCCCTGAGTTTTTATGCTATGAAAAACAGCAAATTAATTATGTTTTTTTCAATTCTCTATGCTGTCCATATTTGTTCAGTAGCATGTTCTCATGCAGTTGCCTCTTATCCAAATTGGAAAGCCCTGGTCTGTGTGAGCACAGTAATCTCTCTAATAATCTAGTGTCTTCTTTTGTGTTTTCTGATTCTTCTATATCTTCTTTAAGATGGAGTGATCAAAACTGTGCTTTATATGAAATGTGGGCACAATACCATTTTATACAGTGGAAGAAGTTTTTTTGAGTTTTCACTCTATCCTTTTCCTAATACTTCTACATATTCAGTTGCCTTTTACCCTGAACATTGAGATGAGTTTCTTCAGAGAACCTTCCAAGCAATAAAGACTAAATTAGAAGCCACTGCTCTGYATGTGCCATCAGAGTGCTTTCCCCCATATTAGTTCATATTTATCAGTTCCGAACTCTGTTTCTTTGTCCAGCCACTAGGTATGATGAGATTCTTCCACAACCTTCTGTGGTCACCTTTAACTAATCCTTAAGACCTGTAAACACTGACACCCCGCAACAACCCTCTATACTAATAAATGTATTTTGTGTGTATAGATTCCTGCACAGCTTCCTCTAGAACTAGGTAAGTGCACTTCTATGTAAATGATACAAGAAAAATCATATATATCCTTTAAAAAAAAGAGAAATAAAAAAAAGTACATATACAGATTTTTTAAAGGAGACCAGATTTTTTCAGAAAGTGAAAAACGTGCTTACACAAAACAAACGATCTTTAAATACTTACATTAATGATCTGTATGTACTTAAATGAATATTAGACACAGATGCTATTCAATGATGACTAAGAACATTCAGATCAACAGTCAGAACTATCTGAAGTAGCTGAACAAATATAACAGTAAAGACTGCACCCAACCCTATTCAGATAGAAAACATGTATGTATGGTCTGAGCACAAGTGGCCGTTGTCTCTTACCTGCTTCCAATGTTATATGCAGCTCTGGCATTATATAAATAGTAGCCATGAACTAGATATTCAGGGGAAAAGAAAACATAAAGTAATCAGGAAAAGCTGGRTTAGAAGTTTCAGTTACCCACCCCAGCAGGTCCCTATGAGCAATGAACTTGGGTCACTGTATTTGGGGCACAGAATGGTAATCTGCAGTCATTTCATCTTGTTTGCTGTCACATTAGGTTTCAACAGAACTGATTTATAACCAAACTAGTTTCCACTGAGCAAKCTCTGAATGTGTCTGTCTGCTTCCTCTCCCAAATACAGCTAATTATTCCTTCAAATGATAATCCCTTGGAGGCAACCATCTCATCCACCTATTTGAGGTTCAGTGCTCCACAGAAACACTTTCTGAATGTCCTTACACTCCACTGATCACCAGGGTTGGGCAAAAACTCTCTCCTTTATTCTCTCTTCCAAGCACTCTGCAAGTTCTCTACGCCCTAACTTGGTCCGACTACCCCAGCACCACGCATTGCTCCTCCTCAGAGAGCTGCTTCTGCCASCAGCTGATCCTAAGAAGAGAACTGGGGCCTCAGCAAACTCCAGGCGATGGTGAGGGTGTCCATTCTTCCTAAATCCACAGGGGACATACAGGCGTTCACTGGACGGTTGCAGGCATCCGCCTGGGGGAGAGTGAGCTGACTATCCAGGCTGCAGAGGTGTCACATGCCACTGTCCTGTGTTAGCAGGGATGCAGTAGATGGCATGCTGGGGGCACTGTGAGACTTGAAGCTATGCAGTGGAAGGGTCTCCATGGCTCACGCTGCCCCATCCCAGCCCCTCACACAGAGCTCACAGCCACAAGAGGACAGCCTCTCCATGGCCCCCAGGGCTAGCTGGGAGAGTCTCATCTTCCCCCTTATCTGATCTTAGCTGTCCTTGATTTTTTGTTTGAAAAAGCCTGGCATAAAATTGGCTCTGCAATTTCAGACTCGACAACCTGCATTCCAGCAAAAGAGCAGGTTTAGTCCYGGTTGGCGCTGGGCAGTAAGCATGCCCTGACGCTGAGCAGAGGCCAATGTGGGAACCAGGAGCCAAGCAGCCTGTCAACACTGCCAGGAATAGCGACCTCTGCATTCTTATGACACAGTCCAAAAAAGAAATGACCATATTCATTACAAACCGGAACTGTGCACACAGCAAGCCAGTCTCTTCACACAGTGCAAGTTTACAGGCACAAGTTACTTAAGCATTAATTGGCTCACACCAAATTAAGCATGAACTATGGGACAATATTGCCACCAGCTTGATGGTGGCCTCTCTACACTGCCCACATCACCTCTTTGGAGCAGAGACCACTGAGATCTGTAACTGTAAAGACTTTCCCCTTCCATCATAAAAGACACTATTTTTGATCACTTTTGCAACTGTATTCTGAAAAGAGCGAAGAAATGCAGTGACATTATCTGTTCATTCATTTCCCAGCTACATATTCTCACAAATGCTGGGTAAGAATCTGCTGCCTCTACATACCCAAAGTATTTCCAGAATAGCCAAATTAAAAAGGTTATATAAGAATATATGTGYTTACAGTATATGCCATAATGTTAACTGTCCAAATGTAAAAGCAAGAAATTAATTCACAAACATTTTAAACTTCCTCACGTTGATAAAATAATTTTAGTTATATATATATATATATATATGTTCTCTATTACTGTCTGTGTTATAACTTTCAGCGGAACACATTTTTGAGACACAGTTAAAATGCTGACTTTTCTTTTTTCTTTTTCTGTCATCAGTTWATAGAGAATTTTAAACCTTTATGTGTATTCTTTCAGCAGGAAGCCAAATTAGGGGATAGCACTGTRTTTCTGCACTTGTTTCTATATATTTTGCAAAACATACATCCCTATAGAAACATGATTTTATAATGGACATTTGACCATTCTACCCAAAATTCCTTCAAAATCAATAAAAATAATCTATTACCTGTAATGTTAGAGGACTACGAGAGTAACACAGTACAGCAGAAAAATTACACAAAGTCCCCACCAGTGAAGTGTAGTAATTGAYTTACGACTACGTGAAAGATCCAGTTAGGTTAAGATTTTGTCAATAAATTTCCCCTTTGCCCTCTGAAAGACCTTCCTATGTAYCCAGTGGGACAGTAGCTCAAGTTGTAAGAGCTCTCACTAGCTTACAATAAGGCTCTTCATGAGTTGGTAGGATCTGGTGAGAAACAAGGCTATGCAAGATCACCCATCTGAGATTGCTTTAATTTACTTTATTTATTTACTATAACAGCTTCAAAGCAAGCAGTGTTTACTACTGGGACCCTGTAGTCAAAGCAAAAACTGATTGCAAGCATTATGCTTTTCATGTTTTTCATAGGATATAATGGGATGCTTTTTTGATGAACAGGTCTAAAATCTGTTTTTCTTCTGTATAAGGCTGAAAAAAGAGGTTTAAATCAATGCAGATCATAAGCTTKTCTCTGTTGCAGTTTCTAAAGCCCAGCAGTAACAACAACATTTGCAGGATCTGAACCACAAAATTATCTCAGACTAATCCCTAATTGTTACAGATTAGTTTGAATATTGAAGCAAAAAGATTTGTCTCTTTTAAAGATTTTTTTGCATCTTTACTGTCACGATATTAAATATTCTTACTCTTCCAGACCCTCTTTAAACCTTGTTACATTCCTGACCTCAGCAGCATCCTCTGGTAATGAGTTCTACAATTTAATTATATGCTGAAAGGGGGGGAGGAGAAAAAAACTGCTTGAATTTGTCACCTCTCACATCGATTCAATATGCTCTTCCTCTTCTGCCATGAAGTAGAGARCAGGAGTCACATCTATTTTGTTGTTTTTGATCATTATTTTCCACACTCTTATCCTGGCTCTTTATGATAACTTTTTCTAATTCCTTTAYGTTTCTCCCTGACTTCTCTCTAATTATGCACTTTATGATGATAAAACTTCCTGTTGCATGATCTGTCAACACAAATGCTATGAAGATGTTGCAGGAAAAAACATAAACATATTTCAAAGAAATAAAGGCTACAGAACCATAAATAATATAACCTTCAGGTTTGAGCTCTTGTAAAAACGTTGGATAGCCTTTACTAAATACTCTTGAAATACTGGCACCTACATTTGGCATATTCTGAACCACAGGTAAAGCCTATTTTTTTAGTCCTAACTTTTTCAGTGCCTAACTTCTTCAATATTTACAGTGTTATTTAGAAATGAGTATGTCTGTTGTAGGCAATAACTCATGGCCAAAAATCCCAAAATATTCACCCAAGTAGCGGATGGATAGGACTTTTAGGAACAGAAACTTAGTTATGCTTTGATAGATCCTGTTAAAGTGGCATTATCAAATACAGCCTTCCGATTACAATTACCTACAACAGTCCTAAATTCATTGTCATACATAAATGCTAATTTTGTGCTTCAGCAGATTTTGCTGCTGGGTCAGACAGAGAGGACAAGGCTTCCAGAGAGACGGAGCGACAAGCAGAATGCAAGTAACAAGTCTGAGGTACTGTGCAGAGGCCTAGTGCCCATTTGTTGATGAAGACGATCCACGATATTCAAAATCTAATGAAAAGCACATTACAGCATGCAATCTCTACTCATCATAACAAATCAAAATCATGAAAGTTCCTCTGTTGTCAAAGCAGTAATTTATTTGTTACAGCATTAAGTGGCTAAAAACCATCAGTAGATGTTACTGAAAGTTTTAATTATTAGGTGGGTTATTCACTGTAGAACAAATGTAGCAATGCAGAGTTATTCTGCTGTCTCACCCCTGCTGATCTAATTAGAGAGATTCTGTCAGAGTCAATAGAGAAGCAAAAACTGGCAGAATAACAAAGAAGCAGCAAGAAAGAACTTGAAAACTTTAGTATCCTGGAAGCTAGGGTAAATCTCTTTGTGTAGGCAACTACGTAGACAGTCAATAGTGCTTGCACCAGMCTCACACGCTAGAGAACGCTCTCAGAAACTGGATGGAAGGACAACTTGATTAACAGAGTTACAAAAGTGTGGTGTTGCAGAGTTAACGAAATGCAAGAAATCTGTTAACAGGAGTAAATGAAAGTGAAAGCCCCCAAGCAAAGTTCTAGCCACTCAGGTAAAGGCAGAAATGTCCATGGACATCAACGTAGCTAAGCTTTGATAYCGCATACTGTCTTTGTTAAAACCAAACCGGAATTATCAGGTCAAATAGGAACAGTATCAGCTCCTTTGTGGCAGGAACATAAGCACTCCAACTTCCAGAGTATTATAAATACTCATGACAAGATTGGCTTCCATAAGGTTATAAAACGCTTGAGTTGAATTTTTGCAATTTTTTTTTTTGTATTCAGATACAATCTTGTGCTAAAATGTCATATTTCCACAATTTTTGTSATAATCTTCTCATTCTATAGGTGGAAAAGGACATTCAGGGTACTTCTGACACTATTCGTAATTTTAATTCAGAAGAGATAATATATACACTAAAACTAGGGTAGAAAGAAAGACATATTCAACCCCTTAAGTGTAGCTGGAGGTTRGAGAATTAAATCTACAAAAAGTGTTATTTTAAAATAATATGACTCAGAGTGCATATTATTTCTTAGTACAAATCATAGATGAAGTTATTTTTTCATAGTGTTGAGGGAGGAGATAATTGGCATACAAACTTTTTCACATAYGAGTGAGTCAGCAATTAGAACTTCCAATAAAATTTAGTGACAATTTTTAGCCATTTATGCTTTATTAACAACAGAAGAGACACATGAATGACTTGATGCATTATGCGGACTAGAGTTTACCAATATTTGTTATACACTTTCAATTGCAAAAGAAAACAGAGGTTTGCATGGATTCCAGTGAACTGAGATTTTCCTCTGGATATTTGAGAACTGTAGACTCCTTTCATGTATAATGAAATTGTGAAGAAGTCACAATTTCATTATACATGTGGCAAAACAATGTTTCTATGATAGATATCAGTTAGTCCAACTTGTCTTTCCTGTTTCAGACTTACAACTATGTTATTTGGAATGCAACACTAAATTGCTCAGCTGCAAAACTGACCCAAATTCTACAATTGATTTGGAATTAACATTGTAATATTTACAGAAYTGACAAGTTCCTTATTTCATCGGAACAGTCCTTGTCAAAAGTAGTATCATCTTGCACAATCAGTCTTTTAAGAATTACAGAATGAACACAGCTTCTTAAGCTACGGGGAGGGCATGCTTCTCCAAAATCCCTGGGAACATGCCTCCACCTCAGACTTAACAGACACTTTGAAAGGCATAGGGCAGTCTTTCACCTTCAAGGGTATTTATGGAAATTATTATTTTAATTAGGGAGATGCAAATGCTTCTCCACCAGGACTGGACAAGGATCAAAATCCTGAACTKGTTTTAGAAGTAATGACTTTTACTAACTGATAAGTTGAGTGGTAACGCATTTCAGCCAATAAAATGGAAAATAAGGATGGTCTATCACTGCCAAACACCAGGCCCTCCATACTACTCATCACTCTATGAACACTGAGTTCAAGTTCACTGAACAATGAGTTAAGGGCTTCAGTCAATTCATTCTGTACATAACCTTCTAGCTAAGCTAATAGGTAAGGTAATTCCAAATAATTTTCTGGCAGGTTTTTGAGTCATATCAGAGCTCCTATGTACATACCTAAGGGAGAAACAAGGTTATTAATCTCAAGTCTATAAAAAAGGGGCACCAAATATCACAGACATGAATATGAATAACTTACAAGGCTGCAAGAGAATTTCTCATCTGAGCAACCCTAATAAGCACCCTTATTGTGTTTCAAAATTATTACTAGTTTTGTTTAGTGAGCCTTGCAGAATGCAAAAATTCAAACAATCACAGCCTGGAAAAGTTATACAGCATAATAGAAATTAATTATTTTTCCCTTCGAATTCCTCTGTAACAGAAAAAAAAAAAGATCTTAAGAAATGCAGTAGTAGACTTACCAGTAGACTTCCAGAGAAGTTTTACTGTCCTCCTTCTTGAGCTGCTCAATAATTTAGGGAACCAGTAAAAAAAATGTGCTATCCTTCTCATGGTTTTGCAAAAGTCACTTCTTATTGCCATAGCTGAAAGCGCTCTATAGCTACGTCAAAAACAACAGAAATATGTATCTGGTATGGGAGAAGAAAGCCCATGAACACCCACACACTATATGCTAGCTCTGAGCTTGGAGTCAGCCAGCACGTCTCAAGACCACCTGTTAGTCCTAAATCCCCTCCCTCTCAGTCACTCAGCTCAATGTCCTTTAGACCTCCCCTTTTATTACAAGAAGCAGCTATATTAATAGATGCTTTGGCTAAAGAAAGACTAATGCTTCAGAATCTTAACCTGGTACTGTATTTTTGGTAATGCTAAAACAAGAAATGTTTTCCACTGAAACGTTTTGAAGGGCTCATTGTTCATCTCTAGCTACCTTTTCCAGTCTGTGAACAACTAAATTCCAAACTCTACAGGGTAATGCCGCTTCAAAAGCTTTTTATTTTAATCAAAAGGACATTCCCCAGAGAAAGAGGTACTCAAAGATTGTCTTTGAAGGTTCTTAGCAATAAATTTACAGAGTAAATATGTAGGTAAACAGAGTTTTTAAAAAGCAACTTTTACTTTTAATGGATATTAAGGCACATGTAAGAGTCAAAATATTCACTGCCGCAATTTAAGCCTAGCTTTCATTAACATATAGTTATTAAAATAAATTATCATCCCTGTACTAAGACTACATGCTTCAAGCAAGATAAATACTTAAATGTGAATCCAGAGATGCTATGAACCAATCTATGCCCCCCAAACATTTATCATGAATTCTAGCATCCATTTTCTAACAGCAACACAATTTAATCATTTCCCAACCTCTGTATGATCTCAACTATGTCACAAGTTTCTCTTCAGCTTATTCAATTTTCTTCTGCTGCTGAATATGGATGGTAGAGAATACTGAAAAATCAAGACTAATGACATTATTAAACAAAGATCCTTTTATATCAACCTTTAAACTACAGTAAGTAAGGGCTTTGTTACACTAGCTATGTTCACAGCGCACAGTTAATAACTCTTCTAGAATTCACAATGTATTTTTCTACACTAAAATATGCGAAATATTTAACCCCATTTTATACAYCAGGCATTTTTAACATACTGCCACTTCTCAGGACCAAACTAGATATACTGACCAAATGATATGCAATCTTTCTCTGAAAACAGAATAAACATTTCCATTTACACCATATCTGTCACAATTCTTCAGTCRGTGTCAATTAAAGAGCAGAAGTCAGGACTTAAACTGCCAGACATGCCTATTCTTCCAGCTCCACCCCATCACACCAGTAGGCATTTAGTAGCAAAGTGACAGTTTTAGCACAAGTAGGAGGTCTGTCACCCAATTCAGCAAAGGCAAGGATCAGAGTTAAAAGCCCAAGAGCTAAGTTGCTTCTTTGAGGAAATGACAGTTTTGAATGATTTAAAAGCATCTACTGAATCAAATAACAAAGATATCATTGAAAATTACACATAAGAAAGTTTAATGAAAATCAAGGTGACATGAAGAAGAATGTTTGATATTTCAGACTAGAAATTAATACATGTTAATACTTAGTTTTATAGTTTGATGAAGAACCCACACAGATATAAACCTTTTAAAACTTCAGCAACAGAATCTCACTGTTATCTTTAGGCAGATAAAAAGAGCACAGGAAGATTTTTTTTCCCCTAAACAGAAAATGCTGATAGAGCATTTTTGTTACACTAGTATTTTATGAGGCTTAAAGAATAATCAATAAAACACACCAGAATTTAACACTGTAAAAGGGTAAATTGACTTTACTGATAAGAATAATAAACCTATGGAGGTTTACAYCTTACAGTGATTAGTGCCTTACTGGAATAAAATACATGCAAGAGCATTACATGCAGCATATTACTGGAAGGCAAAGAAAACCCAATCTACACATAAAAAATTCAGTTAAAGAAATCTGACAAGTACACTATACAGCAAACTAGCTAATATACACAAGAACACAAACCTGAATTCAAGCTGAACTGGATKGCAACGGTGGTTAACCTTGCAATAATTTCATAAGTCTTCCATCACTTTTAGGCTCTAGTTACACCAAAATGTAGCATTAATGGATGATATTCCACAGCTTGTATTACACAGGTCATCAGATTAGGAGACTGCGATGATTACAGTGGTTCCTGTTATCCTCAACTTTTCACTTTAGTATCTATGCCACTRTACTCTGCACAGTAATGGACCACTTGTCAGCCTGCATCAGCTTTAAGCGGCTGGGCTAAGGAGAGTTCACATAAGCCCTCCCAAGGCAGCTCTGCTTATGTTGCATTGAAGCATTGACTGAAAGTTGGAAATTCACTGCACTTAGAAGGTACTACACAGGGCTAGATGTGTACCTCTCAGTCTGCCCTGACGACAAGGCAGTGCAGAGATGCTCTCTGAGGAGGGCAAAAGSACCTTAAATGTGATCAGAGCCACACTCTTGATCCCTGCCCCACTTTAAGGAAAAAAAGCTGTGTAAGGCTTTTTCTTGGAGCAGATTTCAACCCCCAGGTCATTCTCTGCTGTCAGACCAGTGTGCTGGGGGAGGGGAGGGAGTTACTCGCTGCACTCTCTTCCCACCTGCCTGGGAAGAAAGGTGGACAGCTGTCCCCCTGCTACTCTGGTAGCCTCTGACCTTCTGCCTCCCTACAGTTTGCTAAGGTCAGACCACAGCAAGCTGTAAGAAGGGCAGAAATGGCACACACAGGCTCCATGTGTGTGGTGTGGTTCCCAAGTGCTCTCCAGCCACAGGCCCAGACGTGTGCCAAGGCTCCCCGCTAGAATGAGAGTCGGGTATGTATCTTGTTAACTCAGCATCCACCCCACAACCTGATTTCCACATGGAAACTTGCGTACCCAAGTAGGAAAGTTCCTAGGAATTTGCAAGTTCCTAATAGGTCCCCTGGGTTCAAAGGGGCACACCTAGAAAATATCTAACCAGCAGTGTAGACATGTCACTGTTGCTCAGTGACATAAAAAGCTATAAAGATTAGCTCTGAACAGAGCTACATAATGATATARTGGCTGCTTTGTGCTAGCCATACCCACACTTACTGGTGGAGTTAAGTGGTAGAGGCAAGAAAATCAAAAATCCCAAATCAACAATATGCCCCAAATCCTCGCTGTTATGGAAAKTATTTTTAAACAATGAACCGTAAACAACCAGTGGTGTCTGATTGGGAAAATTCTCTTGTAATTTGCTAAGTTAGCACAGTTTAATTATAGCTAATGTAGTCGGTGTTAAGCATTTGTTAGAGCAACACCACAGTGCTTAAGCACCATAAAAATGAGGTCCAAGAATGAAGTTCCAAAGCAACAGGTCTTTGAGGACCTGGTCAATGCTGCCAGTTGGCAAACGGGTGCAGTATTTTCTCTGCTCAAGGGCAAGAGCAGAGCAGCTCTCCTCAGTGAGGAGCTACTACCATTTTTACTCCTCCCAGCTCTTAGGCAGCAAGTCACCAAGATGAGCAAAGGATTTCATTTGCTTTGACTTATACAGGACTTCTCCATTTAAGCTGGATTTCGGTGCAAAGATCCCCATGCATTTTCCCATTCATCACGGGAATTGTATGTAGAAAAAGCTATATATACACTGAGGAGTATTTGTTTGCCTGCATTAACAATTGCCTGATTAACTGAGCTCAAAACAAGTTTTTTGCTTTCTTTGTAGGAATAACAATATATTTGGAAGGCTAAGYGGTCTCCTTCTATCTGTCACAATGTTGGTTTGTTGCACTGCGCTATATACTACACTTACAGGCAGAGTTTAGTGGTGAAAGATATCCATAGACCAGTCTTTACAAGAGTATTTTCTATGCCAATGGAGCTTGAGTTTCCAGAGAAAGAGGAAGAGATTTCCAGATCTCCGTGGACCATGTCTCTTCAGTCTTTGCCCGAGAGTRTTGAAAGGGACCGAAAGATTTTAGTAACCCAGAACAGGGTTTTGCAGAGAAATACTTGTTCTATGCACTGGACTCCATTTAATGCACAGAACTATTTAGCCAGCAATAAACACAAGCTGTGACCTTCCTTCAATTCTGCTAACTATATGTCACAGTCAATTCTGTCCAAGGTTCAAGAGAGAAGTCCTGCCTGACTAGTCCCTGGGCTTCAGCACTACCAGATGGCATTTGCATGACTGTCAAGACACTGTATCACAGATTTTGTACTGAAACATAATTTATAACTACACCACGTGTGACAAAGCTGCAGTTGCTAGGAAGCTTATAATGAAAACAATATAATTACTACGAGTACAGAAACAAAAACTGCTGTATTTGTGTTTAGTTCAGCAAAACTAGCACAATACTTCCAATTTCCAGCTCAGCTGTTCATCCATTCCTAATCCAAATAAGTAGCTATATTTGTGAGCTTTCCAAAAAAACCTTTTGATTCCTAGCAGCTGCACATACACAAAAAGAAAGGATTAAAAATTAACCAGTGTTTGGTAATCTGCAACTTTCAAAACTTTGCCTCAATTTGAAAGATGGAAATTAAAAACTTGTAGTATTCAGATTAATGCAAAACACAGTTGTTATTAGACTTATATGAAGGTTTAAAAGCAAGTATTATCTGCAGATAAACTAATAAAGTTAAAAAGAACTGTATAGACACCTTTTTAGCTSTGAGATCAGAAATATTTCATGTTTGATCCTCTGTTATTGAGGCTTCATTACAAGTAAGTAATAAATATAATATATAAATAAAGAAAACTGCCAAAAGAGGGGGGGGTGCTGAAAACATTATACAATGTACTACGGAAGATAATTACAGTAAGAGGAAAAAAAAAGTAGCCTAAAAAAACAGGAAATAACCTAAACCTCACCTGAGAATCACTGCACATCAAACTAAACCACTACAAAATCTGTATCACTGGAAAATCTCATTCTATGTCTTTTCTGCAACAAATCTRTTCACCATAGAATTCTAAAAATTTAAGGAACCAGTATGAAATCTGGATAAATCCCATCCAAAATGGAGAGAAAGCAAATGAGCAGGAAATGAGGATGAATAGTTTGTCTAGGCCCCTTTTCACGGGTCTAAGGAAATCTCGTACAGTGCATTKGGGATTCATCTGATTGAATGCAGATGTCTGCAGCCAAATTGGTTGTMAAGGCTCCCTTTATAATCAGTAGAGAAAGATCAGGGTCTCTGGGCACAACRCTCCTCACCCTGCACTAAAGGTGTAAGTACGTGAGAGGCACTGTGCCCTGCAGGTTCTGAAAGGGCCAGGATGCTGCAGCAGAAAGCAGAGGAGAAGTTAGCAGAGTGTTAGTCCTTAGAGTTGACTCAGATCAGCTGTAGAGACAAGATGCAGCGTCCTGTTGTTTTTACACATTTTTGTAGCATACAGAACACACTAAATCAAAATCTCTGAGGTTGTTTAAGTGTTAAAGAATATTCCATAACACAAGTACGCCATCTCTGTCAGGCACTGAGGATAGAAAAAAATGACTAAATTCAGAGACGAGAACTAAAAAACTTCAGTTCTAGTCTCAGAACTGTGTCATAAACACACAGCAGCACTCCCCAAGTACAATAGGATTGCAGCTCATTTTCTTCAGCCCTCAAGCGTTATTTTTTCAAAATAAATGACTTAATATTAATTCAGCCTACCAGTCATGTCTTAGGGTCCTCTGAGGTGAACTGCTTACTTCTCCTATAGACTATCTGTTGGAGAACAACTYGTTTCTCTTCCTAAAAAAAGGAGATCAGAAAAAAATTTCCTACATCTTACAATAGATCCAATGAGGCACATCCTGGATTCTATAGATGAAAATCATAGTCACAAAATGCTTGTTCCAATCAATTAAATTCTTATTTCATTATACAATATATTATATGATTGTGAAATATTTTCACATATTGTTACATGGAAAAGAATATTTCTTTGCATATTTCAATAATATTTGTGCTCAATTCTGTTTAATATCCTGTAATGTGTATACTTACTGTATCAGTGTTTACTACTGTACACATGTTCCCTGTTTTGAATACTTCAACATGTAAAATTTGCAGTAACATACTTTACATTCTTTTCCTGATGTTGGAAATGTGCAGAAGCAGACAGCACTGGCAAGGACTGGCATAGTACTATGATGAAAGTGAGTATGTTAGAGAAGACATTGCTATGCTGACATGGCTGAGCACCGTGACAGTAACGGACTAATTCTTGGAGACTACTGCAGGTACAGTGTGATACACATTGTCATTTTAATTTAGTTTGGTTACAGGTTTATTATATGTATGCAGTTCCATGCATCAAAATTAAATTTGAGTATTAATTAAAAAAAATAAATGCGGAAGAGTTGTTTACAGTGGAAACAACAGACTGGCATTCATTTTAGCTAGGTAACAGGTATTATACTAGTAGCAGTAAAACCACAAAAATGATTCAGTGGTCTTTAGGGAAAATCAGTTTTGTACATACTTTAGAATACAGAAAAAAATAAAACTCAAGGCTAAAACTAGAGAGAAGATACTGAGTTTCCTTGTAACAGTTTGACACATAGGATTTGACTCAGCGGATGACAGATCAACTTGCCCGTGGGCTTTGGGTGACTTTGTGCCAAAATTAGTAGATTTCTCTTTGGGAGTTTGCACRGAACTATCTATAAAGGAAATTAGGTCAGGGGCAGAAGAAAACAAGAAAGTGTTAAACATGTTGCTAAAACAATCAGCTTGTTCATCCTAATTTAATCTGTTTAAGACAAAAGTAACCTTATCTTTCTTCGGGGTACAATACAGTAGGGACATCCTTTAGCTCTCTGAATATTGCAAGAGTGATTACACGCTGTTCGCACTTGAGCTGTACAAGGGTGCACCTTGTACATTTATTCTCTCTAGGAGAGCAGAATGAAGTTTTTTATTCCTCATGCTTTATTTTAGCCATGGCAGCTATTAAGTAGAAGATAATGTCTAGAACTGAAGGGTAAGAGAAAAATGTACAAAAAAGGTACTGCAGAGCTCACCTTTCTTTGTAGCCCTTTATGCTTTTCCCTAAGCTCCTATACTCGCCGTCAGGCGACTGTGCCCAAGACACTATAAACGATGTGCTCTTCTGATACTCTACTGAGCAAAATCAAAAAGGCATTTGTCAGTATTCGGTACAGTGCAGAGAAAACAGACATGTCTAGCAGCTCATAATGCCAGCCAGCCAAAAACAGCATCATTATTTTTTTCCGTTGCGCACACTGCTGACCTGCATTTAACTGTCTGGATAAAGCAATCCATCCAATCACACTAGAGTTTTCTGGTAAATGCTACTTAGCAACAGAAGGAATAGATGACCAGGATCGCTCGGCAAGAACCGAGTTCTAATTCTGGCTTGGCCAGTGACCTCCTAGACAACCTTGAAAAAAGTAATTTCACCTCTGGGTGCTCTCATCCGTGTCTGTTTCTCTCACAGCACTTCAGAGCGGGGACTGCATCTTACTGTGTAAGCACATGTCTCCCAAAGACTTAGTCTGGCTGAGAGCTCCTACTGCTACTATAATGCAATAAATAAATAAAATATACACATACACACATACACATATATACACACATATATGCATGCAAATATTTCAGAAAACATCTCAGTAAGGAACTATTTTATCAATTAATCCAAAAATACATTAATCAGTAAAAACTTCAGCTTTTCAGATTTATTTTTTTGCCCAGTGTATTAAAAGCACAGGTATTGTTAACTCCCACAATGTCTAAAACTTCCAGACAAACCATGCTAACCATATGTTCAAATTTGAGCATGATAATATTATAAAAAACGGACTTCTAGATATAGCAAGTTCTGAAAGGCTTTCAAGTGACAAGGCCAAGTTTCTCCTTCCTTGGTTCCCCACTTCTTTCTCAACAAGCAGAACATCAGGAGGCACCATGCCAGTGAGTAACAGTAACATGTTTATTACCAAGATTTTCTTTGCTTTTGTAAGTAGATCATTGCTTTGATGTTTTATTACACACCTTGAAAATATCCTAAGGTATGAACACTGCCTGCCAAAACACCTATTTTATCACCATTTTGTTAGCAGACTCCCTTCTACTCCCGTATCAGCTCCCAAATAGGGGGTTTATTCAAAACCTAGCCTCACGGCATCTAGCCTCCTTCCACCTTGCACATGAAATTAAACACAGCATATCACTAATGAAACACGCCCGGGGCAGTGAAGACTCCTACCTGCTTGTAACAACCCTGCAGAAATCCCCTGCAGAGTGATTCCAAAGTGTATGAGAAAGACAAGGAGGAACCACATAGCATTTTCGGAGCCTTTCAGAGTTAGTATCCGCATGCTATGGAGTACGTTTTTCAATTTTTCTYTTCGCTACTATGGAAATTGAATACCAGCTGCTTGTATTCTCTGTAGGCTTACAGATTCAGCATCTGAGAGGCTCCAGTTCTCAAGGACACCATAATTAATAATTAACCATTCCTGAGATGGCGAAGACAAGAACAAAGGAGATACTCAGAGATTTAATCAAAGCCTCCACATATGACAGTAAGGCTTCCGCTCAGATGTGGAAAGCGTTTCTCTAACCAGAGGAGAAGTATCAGAGACTAAGAAAACAGGACCCGCAGTAACCAAAAGCTAGAAGAGGAAGTGTTTCTTTCTCCACCACCGAGTGGCAAAACAGCCCACCGTAGCAATGGGAGCCCTGCTGTAGCTAAGGAGACCACAAAATTGTACTGAGAGAAGCAGAGGAACTGATGGAGATRATAAACTAGCAAGCAAGTTCCAGCAAAGCTGCTTCTTGTTTTAAATTTGCACGCTCATTCCCTCCTTGCTGCACCAGGCACAGCAGCCTCCAGCTTCACCAGTGCTATGAGCTCTGGCAAACTTGACCTATATACAGCAGCGGTTCACTTGGGCTCCTTTGTACCCCGCAGGGAAACCAGGGTGTCCTGGGACCTGAGCTCCACTGGCACAATCCAAGCCCCAGGCTACCGCTCTACCATCCAGCCCCTACAGATTCCAATCAATTTTGATAATTTTGGATTTAAAACAATATTTGAGAACCATGTATCATAAGACATCTCTCTGTAAAAGAAATGGGAAATTAAAAAGGACTCTCACCTCTGCTATTTCTAATCAGATCCACAGTTCTTATTCTTAAGATAAAAATTGAAGAGGCTCCTGGAACTTGAATGGTTTTGAAAACCATAGTAGTAACTCGAGATGTAGTTCTAGCAATTTAATCCCTTCATTACATGCCATTAAATATGAGCACATTCCTATTGTAGAGACAGCTGATAAAATCTATCCTCTTTTTAAAAAACTAAAAAAATAAAATGCATGTTMTACACATTCGTCAAAGAAAAAAATTCCTTTGAAGGAAAAAAAAAATCATTAATCTCTGTTTCTGCTCCCTCCCTCTGCATTTTACCTTCATTTCTGCAAGGGAGAATCAATTTCTTTAATGTTGCTGCTAATTGGAATGTATTTAGATAAACTCTTAATTTGTCCCAAGGGTTGGCTTTCTCCCCCCCCCCCCATAATTAAAAAGCCCTCTTTTAAGAGATATATATCATTCATTAAAATGGAATCCCTCAGTCCTTTAACTGCACTAAAGCAGCAGCCATCTACTGAATATTCAGGGCCAATATCAAAAGAGTACTCTTCTAAATGAAATGAGGCCCCGCATCAAAGGCTAGCCTGCAGTTCCAAAGTACTCATTTTTGATCGAAAAAAATCAGAAGGCCTTGATTATCCCTGCAACTGTGCTACACTCTTTACAACCAAAGGAAGATTGCTAAAAAAAAGAGACACACTCTGAAAAACAGTTAAAAAGATGTAAGAGATGATTCAGTGAACAAAGCTGAGATGACATGAATAGTACGTTTGGGGTGAAGATGGAACTTGCCACTTTATCTATTAACATGGGCTTCTGCACCTGTGCAGAGCACCTGGCCCCTGAATGGGCTCTATGCAGGGACACTGAGCACAGATCACACTAGACTCAGATTACATGACAGGTATGCTGTATGTATAGAGAATAACATTACAAGGAAGGGAAAAATAGGCTCAGGGACATAACTACAGACAATCTCTTAAAATATACCCACTAACCTAATTCCCATTTCATCTTTAAGAAGACTCCATCAACCCAAATTCTGACAGAAGCGCTTTATTTTTTCTTTCTAGCATAGAGGTAGCTTAAAAAATGCTTGTGAATCTTTGGTTCCTTGCAATATTCATACCAATATATATGTTGTTACATAGGTGACAGCCAGTCTTTAAGAGTCAGTCCATTGATGCCATGCTTTTGAAAAGTAGTATCTGTGGATTTCCAACCTGGCTCCGTTACTTAATAATGAAAACAAATGACCTGTTTTTCATGGTACTTCTCAATATCATCGGATTAAGTATCTTCAGAAAGTTTGAACTGAAAGTCGTGAATTTCTACAATTTCTCTATATTCACGTAAGAGAATTTTACACTTGCCTAAAAGTGATTGCAGCGATGTGTGTGTTACAAGCAAACATACAAAATAACACACAGCATAGGTAAAATCTCTGAAAAGGTGTAATAACATTTCTGTTTGGTTCAATGAAAAACTGCATCCAAAAAAAGGGGGGGGGTCTCAAAATTCAAGGCAAATGAAGTCATTTAGTCATTCACTGTCCCTGCACCAGTATAAATCTAGTCCATTGACTAGACTATGTGGAAAACAAAACTGTTAAAAAAATGTAATCCAAAACCTGCCAACATAAAGGTAGACTTTCATCTAAAGCCATTAGAAATGCTTCAATTTTCAAATGCCAAATGACAAGGTTAACCAAGAACATAAGAGCTGCTACACTACATAACATTAGATAACATGAAACCATCAATACAGTGTAAGAGATTGAAAGAAATTTTGAATACTATAAGACAAAAAACACTCTTTAACTAAAAATCATTGTATTAGTTTAAATGGAATGGCTTAAATTAGAATAACCCAGGTAGCTTATGCTTCAAACTAGTTTGAACAAGGAAGTCAGACCAATGACGTTCTGCATATTTAGCATATCATCATTTTTTTATCCCCTCAAAATAGAGGTGAAAAGGTGAATGGCCATGCTGTACCACTAAACCAATTAAGTCTCCCTTGAAAAGTAATCTAGAACAGCAAGAGCTCAGATATTACAAAGCATCTTTTTCAGTGGTATTTCATTACACTTGGCTTTCTTGCTGGGCTGAGATCCAGAAATATCAGTGTTGCCTCAGTTTATTCCAAGAAATAACTTGTTTCTTTGCTGTTTGAATAATGTCCACCTTGTGCACAGCATTTGAACAGAAGATCATTGATCTCCTTAAACTCCTTTCTTCCACTCTGATCTTGCTTCCCTATTATGAGAAAGAATTTTTTTCAAACTTTAGCRGCAGCCTGACAACAAACTTCTGAATTATAAATAAAGGTTTCACAAAAAGGAAAAAGATCCTTTACTCTGTAGCTCTTCATTCACTCCAGTGATATGATGTTTCTTCATTACACACACTAAGGGATGCACAGAAACCCAAAGATGACTACAGCCCCACTGTGAAATTACAAAAGCAAAGTCTCTACTGAAGCRTGGCTACATTATGTTCCCCTTCCCCGCAGCAGGCAGGACAGAGATGCTCAGAGTAGACCATCTCTCCCATAAAGACACTGCTGTTCTTCTGTAAGATATCTGTTATCTTATGCATAAGATATCTATGTAAGATATGAGATATATATATATCTCGTTGACACGGAATCACCACACCAATTTACCATGTAGTTCCTTCTTTATTTGCAGCGGACCATCTGGAAGATGCTGTTTTATTTTTCTTTTTAGATGACATAAAATGAAGGTCCCTACCACTTACGGCCTTTAGAAAACACAATTATTTTAGAACCTTTCAGCAAAAGAATGGCACTGTTACATATAGCTAACAGCTCAAAATTTTTGAAAGGTACTCACAGTTGCAACATCAGGTGTAATTTTTCCTTCACAAGCCTGGCTGTAGTCACTGATGCATCCACTGCAGCTTGCAAGGCCATTTAAGTCACGTTTTAGAAGTTGGCTGCTTTTGTTACATCCTTCACACGTCTTTGGTGCATTAGCTCTCTGCAGTGAGGAGTATCTTTTTCTTCTATATTCATACACAAGAGCGCGTGACTAATGGCATAGACTGACATCTGGCCTCAGTGTTGATTTAGCAACTCCAAATCATGAGGACACACGGCTACTTGTTCCCCCAAGCCACTGGACTGTTCTGGCAAAGCTACTGCTTTTGTTGCCCTGAGTTAAATTTTCAGCCAGATCAGTTCAACAGTCTGGCTCACTGGTGTGCCTGCCAACCAGGAAAACCTGCAGCAATCTTTGTGCATCTCAGCTATTGTTTCCTTTCATCTCTGCATCACTCTACTGCTTTTAAATATTATATTCATGCTAGGTTAAAAATGCCGAATGCTTCCTGTGCTACTTAAATGGCAGTTTCTAAGAGTAGCTTGAAATACTACAGCTCATAAAAATGAAGCCTCTTGTGGAAGAACAGGAAAAAAATGGTATAAACTGTAATTATTCTGAGAAAATCAGAATATTAGATATACAATCTAACATGAAATTTGAAATTCTTGCCACAGAAAATTTGACCATAAAAGCAAAAAYATGATTTTTAGGTCTATTTTCACATAACTAGATTATATAACCTCTCTGAAAAAACAGTGCACTAACTAAACAATAAATAAAAATTACATTATTTTCACAATTCAAAGTATTTGCATTAAGACTAGGAAACTGTAAAGGTAGAGCTATAGAAGATGAGYATAACAGTGAGAATAGCATAATATTGTAAGAGAAAACTTAAATGTCAGCAGAGGACTATATGAGATTATTACATTTCCTTAAGACAGAACAAAACAGTAAGAAAGAAGATTGACCTTTCTGTCCTACTTTAGGTTTCAAATATCATCTGCTAAACAAAAGCTCAGTGATGTAAATCAAAAGCCAATCACACATCTTAACACATCACTCCACTACGACAGTACTAGTTTATCTTTAATAATGTAATTTTAATCTTTTTTTTTTTTAACCGTAACTATGAAGAATGTGTCTCGGAGTTCTTAATGGGAGAGGATCTTTTTCCTTCAATACATTTTATAAAGGCATTGAAAATAAAACAAGATACATAATGTTTTTAAAGTGATATAAAAGCAGTAACAGCAGAGGTACTCGACAGATACGCAGACAATTGCTGCCCTTGTCATAAGCTCTGTTCCTCTCTGTATTAGTCTTTTTTGCTACAATTTCCCAGTAACRTAAATGCTACTGTGGTCCCAGCAAATGGAGTTTTAGGACAAAAAACATAGGGGTTATTCCTGCTGACTTTTCAGTATATGGCCTTGAAGAAAAGTATTAGTCAACTAATTGGTAAAACCCCCGGCAACTCACTAAGGGTCCCCTCATCCTACCACCAGTGGTAGGACAGCACAATAACCATAAGCAGGAATGTTTAAAGAAAAAGATACAACCACAGAAGTGAACATGCCTGCTGGAAAGCACAATGAAATTAATCTTGGAATGACCACAAACGTGGCCAAACGCTTTTAAAACTGAGGGATGACAAATGAGGATTTTTATTGACCACGACTAGATTATATTTCCCTATCACAGAACATAGGAGCCAGCAGGTGAGTGAAATCACTGTATTTTAGAATATTTCAGTGGAAGAAAAATAACTAAAACAAACAGAAAACTCAATTGCTTTCTACATAGTGAAAGGAAAAGCCATCTTTGTCTACTATGAATCAGTCATCGAAGTCCAAAAAGATATTTCTATGGTGGGTACACAATACATACTTGAGACATTTAGCATCTCAAGACTGAGATACAACGATGTGCAGACTAGGTAGTACTGTTTACACTAAACTTAGAAAACCATACAAAAACCTCCAGAGCACCACTAAATACAGAGTTAGAATCCTCCTGTTGTATATAAACTGTGCGTTTTTGTCTGGATTATATGATGTCCCTGCTATTCCTTCTCACCAGCTTTACAGCACGAACAGGACTCAACAGCACTGGACAAATCCACAGCCCACTACATACCAACTTTTTTATTGGGGGTGGAGGGGGGAAGGACTCTCTCCTTAAGGCTAGGAAAGAAACACGATTCTAAAAGCCAGGCCACCGCCTTCCCGACAGACACGCTGCRGCGTCACTCCAGGCCACCGCGCAAGTTCCCAACTCCCCACATCGCTTCACCACGGCCGCCCCGAGGGGCAGCGACCGCCCTCCGCCGGGCGGCACCGCGGCAGCCGGTAACGGCCGCGGGCGCGGGGCCGCGGGGCCGCGGCGGGCGCTCACCCGCGCAGCGCACGCCCTGCGAGAAGACGAAGCGGCAGCAGAGGTCGCACCACGTTCCCGCCGCCGCCACCGAGCTGAAGCGGTGCCCCGTCGCCTCCTCCTCCGGCGCCGCCGCCTCCAAGATGGTCCGGACGTGGCGCCGGCGCCCGTACACGGGTCCCGGGACGCCGGCGGGCGCGTCCAGCGGCAGGAACATCTCCCGGGCTGCCCTGCTCCGCCGCGGCTTCGCCCGCTGCTCCCCGCCGGGGAGCCTGCCCCCGGGCGCCGCCGCCATGCGGCCCGCGGGGCCGTGCCGGCGCCCTGCCTTCTCCTCCGCCGAGCGGCGGCAGCCCGGCGGGGGCGGCCCCCTCTCTCCGCCGCCGCCCCGCCCGTAACGGTCGCCCGTAACGGTCGGTCACTGGCGGCTGCCGCAGCGCGCGCTGCCTCCGCGTGAGGGGCTGCGCTTCGCCGCGGCGCTGCCTTGGCAAGCGGCCGGCCAAACCCCTCCTTAAATAACACGTTTCAGGGAGAAACCCTGAAACYCAGCTCCGAGCTGACCCGCCCGGTCCCCCTAGCCCCCGGCAGCATGAAGCAAGTACGCGGCTCAACTAGCACTTTCAGGCATTTACCAGCAATATTACACATCATAAACAGAAGATTTCTAGGAGGTGCGTTTTATAGTGGGAGATAAAATAATATTTTGTCGCCTAGACCGCTAGTGTTCTCCCCCCCACCCCGGTCAAGTTTCTACAGGAAGCTTTTAGGAAAATCCCATACCTTGCAGAGAAAATAACAGCTATCAGCTCCCACCACGTAGTGCGAGGATCTGTGCAGGATCGGCAAGGCATCCTGCTTGACGAATTCAAGCAGCAGTGTAAGYAGGGGGCTGAGAGTAGACCGGATTTCAGCCCCACAGAACCCCCTTCCACGCCGCCRAACAAAATCTCTCGTTTTGCAGCAAAGTTGCAGCCAACCCCACAATCATACATACAACCCAGATTTATCACACCTGCACTTTTGGAAAACGCTGCTCGTGAGCTTACTAGTACATGACTGTCACGCATCCCAGGCATTAAAAATGCCCATTTTAATGCAGCCTTTCAGAGATCTTAAAATGGYATAAAATTAGCTTGCAGGAACTAGGGTTAAGGCATTTTCAGGCTTTGGAGATAAAGGATTAATGAACAGTTCGCCTGCATGTTCTCACAGTTCCAAGGAATGAAAGTACAAAGAAACGCTAAGTCTTTTCACCCATTTTCTGTACTGCAGATTGTAAGCTATGCTCCTATCCAGCTCCAACCTGGAACCGCCACAGAGGTCCTCCAGCTATCACCAGGCAAGCAGCGGGACGACTGTGCTGTGCTGGCGTCATCCTGCTCCGCAATGAGTTAGCAAATGAGCCTGCAAGGCCAGCTAACWCCTCGCACTGCTTCGTGCCTCTCATGAGTGGAGCTGCGCTCCCTCCAGCATGGTGCTGCCCTATGGTTGGATGCACTTGCTCGTAACTGGCTCTGGAATTGCTTTTWAAAAAAAAGGAAAAAAGCCACTTGCCATACAGCATAGATATATTCAAGGATGCAGGAGCAGCCATCATGCTGGCACATCGGGCATTGACAAGAGTTGGTGATATATCTTCAGTAGATTTTGATTAAAATGATTTTCCTAAATTGCTCAAAGCAAGTAGCCTGGACAATGTTTCCCATAGCTAAACAGTAATGCCATAACCTGTAACCTGATGGCATCTCTCTGAAAGCCTGGCTAGTCACATACTATCTTAAACACTTGTGCAGGTTTTCAGGAGCTGAGTACAAGCTTGAACAACTGTAGTATGCCCACATGTGTAGCATGCCAACAGATCTACCTGTTGCTGTCAGTCTTTCGTGTCAGTACGAAGCAAAATTCTCCAAGCCCATATGGGCACAGTGACCACTGGGCAGGCTGGTACTAATTCGCAAGGCTGAGCTGCAGCTCCAGGAGCATGGATCCTGCCAGCATCAGCAGTCCTTCTCCAGGTCATCTCCTGTTCATTGATGGATACTACCCCTACTGGATTTATTTGTGATCAATGGAACAAATAACCAAAAAAGAATGAAAAAATACTGTTTAGAGCACAGAAAATTAAAAGGAGACCCAGAATGTCATGCAGCCACCTCAGCCAGCAGCATGTCTGCATGACCTGCTGCTGGCTGAGGTGGCTGCAAGAGCTCCTGCCCATTAACCTGTTCCTAAAAACTCAGGTAATAGAATAATAGATATTACTCAGTTTCCAAAACCATTTATTTATTTTCTGATACTTCACTCTATTTGCCATAAGAAAGTTTTTGCTAAGCCAAACAAAAGTCTAGTCTGGACTTTTTTTTTTCTTGCACTACAATTTATGATCTCTAGTCCTAGGACCACAGACATACATAAGACTCATCTTCTGCAACAGCATTTAGATAAATGAAGACTTCCAATTCTCCCTTTCTTATGATCTTCTCATTTTTAAGCCAACTCCCATTTTTTCCAGTCCTAGACCCTAACTATTCTTTTTTCTCCCCCCTAGCCTATCATCAAGTAATCAGTATCATTTTTATCTTTATGGGTAAGCCAGTGTAAAAGTGCTGGTCATTGTGCTGGTCACAAGGTATGCTGGTCAGAGGAAACCAAGCTTTCCTCTGCATAGACCAGAATGCGATTCTAACCTACTGATTTCCTAGAAGCCATCATTAGTTTTGCTAACCAAATTTGGCTAACCAAATCAATTATTGTGCCATTCCTAGAAAAGGAAGATTTCACAGTAACAGCAAGCTATGCAACTGCTTAATAATAATTCTGTGATTAATTTTGCCCAAATAAGTCTATGTAACTCCAGTTTCCACATCTTTCCTTTCTAGGCTTTAAGTTAAAAAAAAACAACAACCAACCAATCAATCGAACAAACAAAAAAGGAATCTCTTCTGGTTCAGCTTTTTTAATTCTTGTCATAACACTATATCCAAAATTAGTCTGTGATTATCACTTCTATCTATCTACAGTAATCTTAACTAAATTAGCACTGATTCAGCTCCACCAGAGGAATGTTTAATACAGGGCAGGGACTAGGAATTTCATCATTGTTAGAACTAATTTTCATCAGCTCACATTTCAGCACAGTGGATGAAAAATAACAATAGAAAGAAAAAGGAGTAATGGCACTACCATATATCCTGTGTTAATGATTCTATTGTATGGGACGCCTTCTGGACAACTGACTAATGCAATCTAAATAGCAATTTGCTACTTCTGATTGCAGACTTTATATTTCATGTGAAATTACGGGGAAATAAAAATTATAAGGCAACACTGAAATTAACAAAAAGTGAAATAATGAAAAGACTTAAAGAACTAAGTACACACCCTACAGTAAGTGGTTGATGATGTATTTATGTAATTAAGTCACTGACTCATGCATTTTCACAATTCATATGAAGACAGGTTTGTTCAAGTAACAGGTAATTAATATAGTTATCTAACTCCCTCAGAACAGTAAACCAGCTTCAGGAAGAAGGATCATATATTACTTTCTATCACTTCTCCTGGCAAATCAGCAGAATGACTGACAGTATCAGGGCACTTATTTTGAACCAGTTGCATGGTACAATATGCTATACTTCAACGTAATATATTTATTTCATAAGAAGGTAATCAGTAGATTATAAACTCATTACTTCAAGTTCCTTAACCAGTCCTTAGCTAGAACTACTTTAGAAAAATTTAAACAAAGATTACTGATGTGTTTGACAACACTAAACCCAGCAATGTTTAAAACAAACACAATATAAAGTAATATAAAACATTTTCAAACATATAAAAGAATGCCAACACATACTTCAATATGTTGCTACTACAACCAGCCTTCCTTTTCAGATTGCTTGAGTAAAGGAATTTGAAAATTATATATTACAACTAACACTCATTTCTTTCAAAATCAAGAACCTTTGAAATAACAATGTTTTTTTCAGAATTAATGTTGAAAAAAACATATGATTTATGTACAATTTACATAGCTGTTCAAAAAATTGGGCTTTTATCTGTTTTGCTGACACTCAGTCAGACTATAGATGTGAATGAATGAAAGTATAACCAGGCATTAAAACATACCAGTTACACATAATGCAGGTATTTTGAAACAAATAATTAAAGAATGCCATGGCTAACCAAGGAAAAAACATAGAACCGTTGGACTAGTTTTGCATAGCTATTTTTTTCCCAAAAGGTTTGCAAAGTATGAAGCTCATCACATCAGTGTCTGAATTTCCTTTTAATATTTGATCCTCACCAAGAACACTAGACTGCAGGTATCAGAGACTTCAAGGCAGTGAGTATCCTCATCTTTTAACAGTAAGAGAACCAAGTACAAATTTCATAAGTTTCTATTTAAATATTTTTGAAATACATTGGATGTTTTGTATTTTGAGAACAGATAAGCATGGACTAAAAATCACAAAACCATCTGATGGTACCAAAGCTTACCAATCCTTAAGTTGTATCTGGAAGTCTCACCATTAATTATGGAAAATTCTAAATATCCTGGAATCAGCTCTTCCTGAGCAGATGCAGTACAGTAATTAGAAGGGCTACTTGGATACTATTGACCATCCACGGCCTAGTTTCCACCCAGAAGAATGAGAATACTAAATGAGCCCTGCAATATTTGAATGCGCTCCACTTTAAACAAAGATAAATACGTCTGTGGCATTCAAACACTGTGTAGGATGTTTTGAGGGGTTTATAATTTTTGGTTTTCCTCTTCCTGTTCCTCTTCTTTCATATGCTTTGGAGGAGACTGTTTCACTCTCCATCTCTACAACCTAATCATGTAGTAATAAAAGCAATACCAATTTATAGTGGAAAATAAACACACACAATCTTAATAAATTCCCCCTCCCCTCAAGTTTAGTATCTCAGTCAGAAGTCAGCAGTGCATGTGATCCCTTTCAAGATCTAGGCAACATCTGGATTAGATTTTTCTAATATTTAGTTACCACTGAAACATGATGCTATCCAGTTTACTGACTACTGAAACATTCCAACACAGATTTTTTAACCTTTTTTTTATGCCTGCAAACAGGATTCTGAAAAGGCTATCGAATTCTAAGATCCCACTTCTCTTGTGGTAAGGAACAAGATTTCAGAGAAATTCTGAAAATGCTGTACTCCACAAAAGGAATTTTTACATTTGATCTGGCAACCTGACGGACAAATCTCCACAATAAAGACCAGTCAAATAATTACAGACAACATGGCACCAAATATGGACAAGGACTTAAAAAAAAAAAAAAGTGAATTTATTTCTCAGGTAGAAGGGAACAGCATGGATGTGAAAGAAAAAAACACATTTCCACTCTCTCCCATCTGCACTTTTAGTTCCTATTCATGTTAATTTAAAGAGATCTTATTTAAAACAGTCTTTTATGTTCAGTAAATGATGATCAACGTCATTCAACCAGAGGCCAAAATAATAGTGGTGATTAAAGGAATCTCAAAACACCCTTAATAGACTATTCAAAATTTGCAGAGTTCTGAAAGTTGCAATTCTCTTGTAATAAAGAGTATACTGAATTCTGAAAAGGGGGCAATATTCAAACAAATGTCAGCTTCATCACTTCTGTCTTTAGGATTTTGCTAGAGTGCCTTCAACGCATAAATTCTCTGCCAATAGTAATTCTTTCCTAACATTGACAAAAAAGATATATATATTTCTTTTATATTTACATATTATACATATTTACATTTTTAATACTACAGTTGCAGAGGAAAAACTGAGTACAGATATATTATCTGTCTTTAAATGTTCCAACAGTATTTTTTCCCTTTGAAAAATTTACAAGTCCTTTTCAGGTCCTTTGATAGCTAGATACAATCCACATTCCGCAGGCCACCGTCCATAGTCAAAGTACCAAATCTAAAATGAAAAAACAGTGTATTCTTAGCTGATTGAACAGATTCACATCCCAACACACACGTCTTTATCTAATTATTGTACATGAAAAGAAGATACAATGAAGGATACTATGCTCTAAGTATAGAATACTGGGGAATAATTACAAAAAAAATCCCCCTCCTCGAAAGTTTAGCTTGAAGCTAAGCTCAGATTTGCCAGCACTTACCACAAAGCTTTTAGTAGATCACTATTTTTATATTTTTTACCACCATCATCGTCATTAGAAAACTGACCCACTGTTGACACCTATGAACAGGTGTTCACAGAGAAAAAAGCAAAATCATTCTCTATGTGATAACGAAAACACTCTTTCAGTATCAGGAGAAATACATCAGCCTCTCTCCACTTTTCATAAGTAAACGGCAAAACTGCATTCATTCAGATTGATATAATTCCATAACTGTTAAAATTGGTATCTAAAAGGGAAGAGTCAAAAGACCCCAGTAGATTGTTTCAGAAATACTGGGTTTAAATTCAGAATTAAAACCTCTTTGTACAACAGACATTTCCGTTGGCTAAACAGAAGTTACCTTAAACAAGAATAACATGATTGCTGTCAGAACGATTTTACAGTAATGTTTCAAGGTTTTGAAGAAAGCTTGTTACATCTCACACGAGCAGTTCAAAACCATGTTTACTGTCATCAGAAAGATTATGTACCAAATTATGGCTGTTCCAAATATCAGTCAAAAAAGGAGAATGATTGCTTGCCTTTCCAAAATGTGATTGTTCTCAACCAGCTCTTTAACAACTCCTTCCATTTCTTCCTTTAGTTTCTTCATACTGTAGTAACAAACAGTAAAAGCAAGGTTACAATTTTTATAAGAATAGTTATCTACTATGACCACTCACCACCACAAAGCTTTCAGCAACTTGCAAACATGCAAGCAGCAACATGCAAAAGAAGGAAAAGATATCAGGTTGGTTTTTCAGTAAAAGTGATGGATGATATATTAGTGTTGTCTCCTACTGATTTCCACCACTTTAGCAATATAGTTTTTTCTGCAATAAGTATAAAGATCCTGCTCTTAACTGAGCAGTCACTTAAGCTTTGCACTTACAAAGCAGTTAAGTCAAACATAAAAAAAGTAATTCACCTATATAATAGATAGAGAATATTACATCAATTCAATTAAAAAATTCTTACCCAAGAGTCATTTCCACTAATGTGTTTGAACTTGGATAAACTGGATTCATTGTGTGTTTCATCCCACTGGAAGCTGCAAACATTTTTTGTGGCAGAGCATCTTGTAACTACAGTGAATAAAAAGCAAATATAAATTACAAACTAAGTTGTCACACACACCTTGGTGTTCACCTTAAAATATTCTTTAAATTCTCAATTGCCAGGATGTCTCACAAAATCACTACAGTGGGGAGCCATCTGAGAGTCTGCAAGTTCAGCTTATCATAGCAAGTTCTGTATTGACATGACCTACAGTTCCCTGATATGCTCCATCTTTTTAACTGCCTTATATTTTGATAATAAACTCTCTGAAGGAGGGATTATCTATTTAGGTTTGTAGATCTCCTAAGACAACAGGAGCTTAATCAATAACTGGCATCTGTAGTGCTACCAAAATACAAACAAGTAAAACACTGCTTTCCACTATAGCTTCTACATCTATTAGGTGKTTTTTTTTGTTTACATTTCCTTAATAAAGAACAGTAATTTTATTGTATGAAAATGTTCTTTTGTGCCTTGAGATAGGGTGGTTATTTTTTTTTCTTTGGCATGGAGACACTATATTAAATTTGATGCTCACAAGTCTCACTAACTAGATGCCACAGGAAAGAAAAGCAGCTCTTCCCAATCTCTCAATTTTGAGACAATTCTTAATAGTTTGCACCCCACAGAATCACTGTCCAAATGTTACAAAATATTTTCATTTATGGCACCAGTGGCATTACATTAACATGTATCCTTGAGTCTCTGCCCCAACCTTCAATACTGGAGTAATGTTTTTATGCTTCATAGGAGTATTAAAATAATCCTCTAGGCGCTCAGATACTATTATGATAGGAGTTGTACAGAATGTTTCTCAATGAATCCAAATCCACTTGCATAGCTTTTTTTTTAGGGACTGCTAGCCCTACAAAAAGAAAAAAAAAGTCAGATTCAAAATCAGTCTGACTTCTATGCCACTTTTCCAGCAGTGAAGCTACTACAAACCATACTAAAAATACTATATCCATGCACTCCTCTATTTCAGTGCGACTGCACTGATGTAACTAAAGCTCACTATAAACAACACTACTGGTAAACAACATGGAATAGAGTTTTTTTTTTGCTTTTGCAAACACTTGACATAATTTAAAAGCATTCTACCTCATTTATATAATCCTGATACTTGGATATCTCTTCTTCAATATCAAAACATTGGTTGCTAAGAGCCAGTAACTGTTTCCTTATATGAAGCATTTTCCTAGGGGAAAAAAAAACTTTTTTAAAAAATTCCCTTTAAAAAAGTGCTGCAGTCAATACTACCAAATATATAAAATAAACAAACAAACAACAGTATCTTGCCTTGTCCAGTCCTCAGCCTTGTCCAGAAATGTATCATACTTGCTGACACATTCATCTTTGAATAGAGTTACAGCTTTTGTAGCATGCAAATACAGCTTCTGTCTGTAACACAGGAACAACAGGAACAATGTTGTTATATTGTTTTCAGAAGTCCATTCCTCTAATTTGGTTTCTGAAACTTGGAGAATAGATATATGGACTTAAAATCCCTTCAGTCAACTTTCACTCTTGTTGTTGTACTGCATGAGAACTCGGCACACGGCATGAAATGACAGGTTATGTTTCAGAAATAGAACCTGGCAGAGAGAAAATGTTTTATCTGTAGCATTTAGTTTCAATTATTTGCATATGAACAGTTGATCAAATATCTTTCCCAGTCAACATTTACCTGAGCATGTATATTTAAAGAAAAGGAAATCTAAACAGAAAGAACAGAAATTCTTATTTTTTATTTGTCTTGTGCAAACACTTGGAACCTTCATTACATGCAAGTAGTTCTTTGTGCTGAGTAATACATACACAACACAAATACTGTTTTGTGTGTCAGCTTAAACTTATGACAAAAGAAAAAAAGCAAGCAGATGGAGAGATAAGGACAGGAAAGTGAAACAAAATCCAACCCTGGTTAGCAATGCAGAGAGTAGTCCCACTGTGGCTTGCCCTGCCATGTGATGCATTGCATCAGCAAGTGAAATTACGGGATGTAAAATATTCTGACACTGTTTCTGGTATCTCACCAAGTCTTGCATGATAGCTACTAGTTAATCAAATGCTGGCTGGAGTATGGCTAGTTTGCATGTAAAGTATGAATATCTGTCATTTAGCCAGAAAATATATGATTTGAGTGCTGCTCCCTTGTCTATTTAGAGGTAAATACTGCAAACACTAGTCACCCATTCTAACGGAACAAAGTTCTTCAATTTCATTTTTCAGATCAGCAGAGCTCAAGCTACAGCACTGCAGAACAGCAGGTACTTTATACTACTACTGCAGTTTCTCTCTGGGGTCAACCAAGTAAAATTGGATGTAATTAGGATCCCAAAGGTACCTAAACAATTCCGAGAAGACACTTCTGATAGAAAATACATCGCTTTTCAAAACCATGGAAATGAAGCCTATATATTGCAGGCAATTGTATCCAAGTCACTTTCAGTTTATCAACATCTGCCTTAAAATTAGTTAGGTTTCTGCCCCTGCTGTCCTTTACCTTATCTCTCTCCTCTACTTGACAGTTATCCATTTAGCTTTCTCTAGGGCAAAATCAGGTGAAATGGTTGGGAGACTACCAGTGTCTTCTGCAAGTTAGCTTTCTATCAGTAATTGTCAGTAAAGCTACTAGTGGTAGCAACAGAATTTTAAGAAAATGATACAGGGGTGTCTAAATTCATATAGCAGCAAGCAGAGTCTAGAGAGCTACTCTGTTGAGCAAGCACAAGGAGAACAACTCAATTACCTAAACACAGCTATCTAACACCACACCAGATGCACAAGGATATCCTGTCCATCCAGAAAGGTGCAAGTCTCCCATTCGCTTTGGGTTGTACCCATCAGTCCCATAAGCATACCTAATATCTTAAGCAAGTGATACAGTACTAGGTATCTGCTGGTGAGAAACTGAATTGAACCTGAGACATCTATTACAGGATGAGCAGAACAGCTGTTTACATTTGCTCAAGAGCTAGTCAGTAGAGTCAGGGGTGCCTTAATGGGAGCCCAAACACCCAGGTTACATATAGACGCTTAATGCAAGTACCTCTCAGTAGTAGTAAATTCTTCATAGAGATGAGAACTGCATTAAAATTTACTTTACATGCTGTATTCCCTAGATTAAGTCACTCTATAATGTAATTCAACTAATTGATATGTTATTAATCTGAAGAAAATGATCTCTGCCTTTAAGTCACTTAACTGCTATTGAGGGTTTTTCTCTTCCTAAGGGAAAAAATAATAATTTTTATTTCCTAAAATACAGTTATGTCCAGATAAGGAACAGGTATTAACAACTGTATTTAAAAGGTATATCAGCAAAGGAACTCCACTGCCAGGAAGCACCTCATTATAACATGTTGGCTCTCCATATATTTACAAAGTTTGAAAGAAGTAAGTCCATGACCTAAAGAGCCTACAATTTAAAATTAATAATCATTAACAGAAGAGGTTGTTGCCAATAGCACCTAAAGGACCTGTAAGCAACAATGACATTTCCTAGAAATAAATTCAAAAACACTTACTTGTCAAACTTGTGTATTTGTTCTTCATTATAAGAAAGCCCTAGGATTAAAACAGATAACCAGTTATTGCAGTTTAATTCTATTAACTGTATTTATATAGAACTCCAATAAATCTACCCGTTTTCTATTTGTTTTCCTCCTCCTCCTGTCCTTGCAGGTAAGAAGGAGTAATTTACTTCCTTCCAGAGGTGCTATTCAAATTTCTGAGGCTAACTGGTCTTTTATTTCTTCAGGCTTTAAGATAATACTCAACTGAGACAGATACATTCACTCTTGCTGATTGTTTCCTTACTGCTACCATAAATAGCCTAGCAGATCAAATATTTTCTAGTCTTTTACATTATAATTTATGTTAAAAGTAAATCAAGTTACTTACTACGTTCTGCTTTGTCTTTTTTGAACTGATAATAAATATCTGTGATGGAACATAGCAGTGTCTGCAGCCTCTCTGGACTAGAATGACAACAGGAAGAGAATGACATATTTTATAAATAAACTTAAGTACACATTAATGAGTTTTGTAAATTACAACTCAATGTAGAATTCAATACATATTAAACCAAAGAAACAGTTACTTACTTTCTGTCTTTTGGATGCATGCCTTCCTGATTTGCCCAGGTGTCAGCCAGTAAACCACCAGGAGAAAGTTTGTTTTTGATATCTTGAAGACTAGTTTCTATTGTGCCCTGAGAGCTGGAGAGCTACATAAGAGCAAAAAAGATCAATCTTATTGCCGGCTAAAGTGAAAAATTATTTCAAGCTGAAACAAGACCAAGTACCTTAATACTATAAGCTCAATTGTTTAACTGATATTCATTAAAGGAACATATCCAGTCACATACAGAAAGCCTGCCTAAGCTTCTCTAAGATCAGATATAACACAACATTATTAAAGAAGGATCTTCTTTGAAGATGGCATTCCCACTAAGTAATATGTGCTTTCTTTCAAAGTCCTCAACAATATGTTTCTTCCTTTCATATATCCTCTACTTACTTCTACACTTGCTCTTTCAGTTTATTAACAATCTGTACAATGACTATTCACATAACTCATAACAACTCTTGTACTTCAAATAACCTCCAAAACAGAAGTGCATGAAGCATCTTTTGTTTTCTAGAATAGAGAACTTTAATAATTTTTCACAGGACACCAGTCTGTAAAGTCATTTTCAATTTTTATTTACTTATCTGAAGACACGATACAAATTTTAGAGCAGATCACTCTGAAGTACATGTACATGCACCATTTTAGAAAGGCAATGAGGTAGTTCAGTATTATTCAAGGAAAGGAAAAAAAAAAGCCTCAAACTAAAAGATACAGTTCATTGCTTTATTTTTTTTATTCAAGTATTGTAGTAAATGGGACTTTACTTTTCAGGACTTACTACTTTCAATACCCTGGGCTAGCAACAAGATTTACTCTGTTTTCAGAAAAATATCCACATCTCAGCACTGGGATTTTAACAACATCTGGCAGTCTAGAAATAACTATGACAGTTCAAAATCCTCATTACCTGTCTGACTCTGAATTTGGATTTTTCTCTAGAAAAAAAAATTTAGGAATGATACTGGTTTTGTAAGATACATACGCGCAGTAGTTTCCCATGTATCTCTGAAATTTCATCCACTTCTGATGTTTCCAGGTTGATCTGCATTAAATTCTCACATCTGACCACAGAAAAACACATAGCACGATAATAAGAGAATAAACGAGCACTGTGAATACATTCCAAATATTATTTGAATCTAAAGATTAACATAACTACCACTCTTTTTTACATGAAACACAGTATTTATCCACCAACCATGAAAGACAAACAACCTTAGAGGCCATAAATAACACAGGAATTATTTTAGTTTTAAAAGTCTTTGAATTTTTTCATACACTTGAAATGTTTAAAAAAAGGCTTTAAACTTCAATTCCTAATTTCTTTATTCTGCTCTCATTACTTTTATTCTTCAGGCAAGTAATTTCTCATCAAGTAATTTTTAAAAGATTACCAAATAAAAATTACTTAAAACAGCCAATGTCAACACACCAGAACTAATGATAGAATCATACAATACAGGACTCTTTCGAGGCCCTGTAATTGGAATGAGTACACTTTAAATCCTTTAATGAGGATCCACTGGAGGGCAAGTCTGGTGCCAGCAGCCRCGGTAATTCCAGCTCCAATAGCGTATATTAAAGTCGCTGCAGTTAAAAAGCTTGTAGTTGGATCTTGGGATCGAGCTGGCGGTCTGCCGTGAGGTGAGCTACCGCCCGTCCCAGCCCCTGTCTGTCGGCGCACCCTCAGTGCTCTTAACTGAGTGTCCCACGGGGCCCAAAGCATTTACTTTGAAAAAATTAGTGCGTTCAAAGCAGGCTGGCCGCCGGAATACTCCAGCTAGGAATAATGGAATAGGACTCCGGTTCTATTTTGTTGGTTTTCGGAAACGGGGCCATGATTAAGAGGGATGGCTGGGCGCATTCGTATTGTGCCACTAGAGGTGAAATTCTTGGACCGGCGCAAGATGAACTAAAGCGAAAGCATTTGCCAAGAATGTTTTCATTAATCAAGAACGAAAGTCGGAGGTTCGAAGACGATCAGATACCGTCATACTTCTGACCATAAACGATGCTGACTCGCGATCTGGTGGCGTTATTTCCATAACCCGCTGGGCAGCTCCCGGGAAACCCAAGCCTCTGGGTTCCAGGGGGGAGTATGGTTGCAAAGCTGAAACTTAAAGGAAYTGACGGAAGGGCACCACCAGGTGTGCAGCCTGTGTCTTAATTTGATTCAACACAGGAAGCCTCACCCAGCCCGGACACGGACCAGATTGACAGATTGAGAGCTCTTTCTCGATTCCGTGGGTGGTGATGCATGACTGTTCTTAGTTGGTAGAGCAATTTGTCTGGTTAATTCCGATAATAAGAACCAATATTTTAGTGCCATGAGGTGCTTTTCTTTGGAAACTTTTGGAAAGATTGAGCTACCAAAACCTTACAGGTTGGACTATTAGCACTCCCTGTTCATACTTAAAATTTCCATATGACTGTAATTCAAGTGCTAAACAGATCAATGGGGAGATTTTTAATGCTGAGTCTCAGGCAGATTTTTTTTTTTTAACATCATTAAAACAGCTCAGCTATTTTCAAAATGATACATTCTTTGCTCAAGCTGAATACTCAGTTTACTTTTCCACATAAAAGGTCTGAATTCTCATGCTGTGAAGCACAGCCTAGAAAAGGGATAGCTTTTCCAGAGGACATGCACCCTCTGCTAACTTCTGGAAAGTCTTCTAAAGTTAAATAAACTGAAAAACCTGCCTGTTCGTAAAAGGCACATGCCAATATGTAAGAAGCAAATTTCTATCTATGAGTCCTATTCCAGTCCACAAGTGAATGTAATTTTTCTTCAAAATTGCTGCTCTGAATCACAGAACAACCAAGGTTGGAAAGAACATTTAGAGATCATCTAGTCTAACCCACCCGCTCAAGCAGCCTCAGCTACAGCAGGCTGCCCAGTACCTTGTCCAGACAGCTTCTGAGTATCTCCAAGGATGGAGACTCCACAACCTTTCTGGGCAACCTGTTCAAGTGCTCAGTCACCCTCAGTAAAAGTTTTCCTCATGTTCAGCTAGAACTTCCTGTGCTTCAGTCTGTGCCTATTGCCTCTTGTCCTGTCGCTGGATACCACCAAAAAGAATCCGATCCCATCCTCTTTACGCCCTCTCTTCAAATATTTATACACATTGATAAAATCTTCTCTCACTCTTCTGCAACAAGGAAGGTTAAGGCCCATGTGGAATTAAATCTGGCAAGGGATGTCAAGGACAACAAGAAGGGCTTCTTCAAATACATCATTAGCAAGACGACGACTAGGGAAAATGTAGGCCTGCTGCTGAATGGGGTGGGAGCCCTGGGGGGGAAAGGATACAGAGAAGGCAGAGTTACTGAATGCCTTCCTTGCTTCAGTCTTTACTGCTAAGACTGTCCCTCAGGAATCCCAGAGCCTGGAGATGAGAGAGAAAGTCTAGAGAAACAAAGACTTTCCCTTGGTTGAGRAAGATCGGCTTAGAGATCTTTCAGGTGAACCTGACATCCACAAATCCATGGGCCCGGATGGGATGCACCCATGGGTACTGAGGGAGCTGGCGGATGTTGTTGCTAGGCCGCTCTCCATCATCTTTGAAAGGTCCTGGAGAACTGGAGAGGCACCTGAGGACTGGAAGAAAGCCAATGTCACTCCAGTCTTCAAAAAAGGCAAGAAGGAGGACCCAGGAAAGTAGAGGCTGGTCAGCCTCACCTCCATCCCTAAAAAGGTGATGGAACAGCTCATTCTAGATGTCATCTCCAGACATATGGAGGAAAAGAAGGTGATCAGGAGTAGTCAGCATGGATTCACCAAGGGGAAATCCTGCTTAACCAGTCCGATAGCCTTCTAGGATGGAACGACTGGCTGGGTAGATGAGGGGAGAGCAGTGGACGTTGTCTACCTTGATGTCAGCAAGGCTTTTGTCTCCCACAGCACCCTCTCAGGCAAGCTCAGGAGGTGCAGGCTAGATGAGTGGACAGTGAGGTGGATTGAGAGCTGGCTGAAGTTGTGAGGGCTGTGTTCAGTAGGTTGTGATCAGTGGCACAGAGTCTAGTTGGAGGCCTGTAGCTAGTGGCATCCCCCAGGGCTCAGTACTAGGTCCCATCCTGTTCAACTGCTTCATCAATGACCTGGATGAGGGTACAGAGTGCCTCCTCAGCAAGTCTGATGATGCTACCAAGCTGGGAGGAGTGGCCAATACACCTGAGGGCTGTGCTGCCCTTCAGAGAGACCTGGACAGGCTGGAGAGTTGGGTGGAGAGGAACGTCATGAGGTTCAACAAGGGCAAGTGCAGGGTCCTGCACCTAGGGAGAAATAACTCCATGCACCAGTACAGGCTGGGGGCTGACCTTGTGGAGAGCAGCTCTGCAGAGAAGGACCTGGGAGTGCTGGTGGATGACAAGTTGACCATGAGCCAGCAATGTGCCCTTGTGGCCAAGAAAGCCAATGGTATCCTGTAGTATATTAGGAAGAGTGCTGCCAGCAGGTCAAGGGAGGTGATCTTGCTGCTCTACTCAGCCCTGGAGAAGGCCTTGAGTACTGTGTTCAGTTCTGGGCTCCCCAGTAAGACACGGAGCTATTGGGGAGAGTCCAGCGTAGGGCTACAAAGATGATCAGAGGGCTGGAGGAAAGCCTGTGAGAGCTGGTCCTGTTTAGCCTGGCGAAGAGAAGACTAAGAGGGGATCTTACCAATGTCTACAAATATCTTAAAGGGAGGGTGTCAAGGGGATGGGACTGGACTCTTTTCAGTGGTGCCAAGTGACTGGACAAGAGGCAATGGGCACAAACTGAACCACAGGAAGTTCCACCTGAATGTGAGGAAAAACTTCTTTATTGTGAGAGTGAGAGAGCACGGGTTTCCCAGAGAGGATGTGGAGTCTTCTTCTCTGGAGATATTCAAGACCCACCTGGATGTGATCCTGTCTAACGTGCTCTAGCTGACCTTGTTTGAGCAGCGGTATTGGACTAGATGATCTCCAGAGGTCCCTTCCAACCTCAACCATTCTATGTGATTCTCTTCTTCAGGCTGAATAGGTGTAGTTCACTCAGCCTTTCCTCATACGAAAGATACTCCAGTCTCTTAATCACCGAAGTGGCCCTTTGCTGGACCTGCTCCAGTAGCTCTGTCTCTCTCACACTGAGGAGCCAAGAACTAGATCTAGCACTGAGAGCTGCGGCCTCACCAGGACTGAGTAGAGTGGCAGGATCATCTCCCCCGACCTGCTGGCAATGCTGTTCCTAATGCACCTCAGGATACCATTGGCCTTCTTGGATACAAGGGCACATTGATGGCTCATGGTCATCTTGTCCACGAAGACTTCCAGGTCCTTCTCTGCAGAGCTGCCCTCCAGCAGGTATACATCCAGCCTGTACTGGTGCATGACATTATTCCTTCCCTTTATTGAACTTCATGAGGTAAAGGAGATGCTATTGAATACACTGGAGTTGCAAACTAATGTTGAAATCTAAGAGGCCTTTTTCTGCTCAGTCCTTGCAGAATGAGAGGAGGAGTCATCTGAACCAAATACAGATTGAACAAGAACCACGTCAGTCAACTAGCATAATTGTAATTTGGTAATTTGTAACTAGGCTGTCCAGGTATACTGTTGTCTAGCTAGTTACCAGCTTTGTTGGTTTCACTGATGATGTTTTTCTTAAAGGAAGTATCCTCAAGCCCAGATGTGTCAAGAGTTGTTATGCATGTGCTTGACATGGATGCAGCAACTCTGATAAATCCTTGGTATCTCCAATTACCACCTACAAGCTGTTCAATTTGCACATACATAGGAGCTCCAATATGGCTTAGATCTGTTGGAGCTGTTCTACATGTGTGCATTAATCATCTTACAGGCATCTAGATTTTCATACGAATCTGGAAGTAAGTTTAGAGAATCCTGTGACACAGACTTAAAGGAAAAAAAGGAAACAATTACCCATAGAATTCTATGAATTATAAAGATTGTATTAGAGTATCTAAGAACAAAAGTAACCTAAAGAAGGAGCTGAACAAAGACACTGTGAGGACACCTGAAAAGCTGCTGGGAAAGGTGAGTGACTTAGAACTGAATATTTAGTGGGACTGGCAGAGATGAAAATAAAAAATCTGGAGAGAGAAAATATGAAACTTAGATGGAGAATTTGGTGGTTCAGTTCCATCTCCTGCAGATAGCATTTGATTGACAGAATCAGAGCAGAAGAGTTTGCCTACTAGAAAAATACTTGCTTCCAGAGCTTGCAATGGATGACAAGAGAAACATGCATCACCATTCTTCTGTGGCCTTGAAACTCAGAAGTTGTCTCTTATGCTACAAGATAGTAATTCATTAGTTACCCTTAGCATAAATTTCATTATTGTTAAAGGAAGTGCTCTGAAAAACTTCCTACTACATAGGTCTAAGTAAGTCCATATGGGCAACTGCATGATTCTGCAAGGCAGACCCCTGTAATTTGAATTAACAAGAACAGACAAATATAATTTTAAAGTCACAGGGAGGATGAAGGAGGACTTTTGTGCAGTTTACTTTTGGCATCCTTATGCACATGTGCTGTGACAGTCAGAAAGAGGTTCACATGCTATTTTTGCCAAAGGATCCATTTGATAGAGTTCTACCTGATTCGTTAAAGATGGAAAAGGACTGCAATAAAAGCAAGAATAACATTGTAAGACAGCGGAAGGCTCGGCAAGTCGTTTAAACCAGGATTTCCAGATTATAAAAGTTATGTCTTTTATTTTACAAATGCTTGACATAGAATCAGTTTCTAACTTGCTAAAGCAAGCACTCATTGCTACAACTAAGGGTAACAGAAACTGTGTTTAAACACATAAAATAGCATATAACAAAACAGTCTGAAAAATCATGGCCTAAGCATCTCCATTTGACATCAAAAGTATCAGTAGATATTTCTGAAGTTTATTTTTATGCGCTTATGTTCACAAGTTGTACAGTGGGAACAGTATCTCAGAAAGATCCTTATCTCACAGAGCTAGGTCTAATAAACACTGATGAGGATAATTACTTGTTGAAGCACTGTTTAGTAAGGAATACTGAAGAAAAGCCAGTGAAGAAACTAATAGTTCTGTTTTCAGAGTAAAAGTCTGAACAGTTTGCAGCAAATAAGCTGTTTGCTAATCAACACAGGAAAGAAGGAAAAATGCTCCACAACTTTCCATTGAATATATCCTTAATAAGGAAGAGTTGACATGGGAGAAAAAAAAAAAAAAAAAAAAGCTATGCAAACATACAGGCAGAGACTAGTCTCAACATACATGTGTAACAACTAAATAGTGTTATAACAGCAACCCTATTTTTTTCTCTATGTTTTTGTCTTTACAGCCTTCACAACTGAATTGATCTCTTAATGCAAATGTACAGAAATATTTTACAGCTGTTATATCTCCTATATGAACGTTAAAATTCCTTCCATGGAAAAAGTGCTAAGGTCTTAAAACTGTGAAAGTAGTAGTATTTAAATTCATTCTTAATAAATGCACACAAGCAAACTAAGTGGCAAAAGCACTATTTTAAGGAAAGCTACTAGATTCTTTGTCCAGACTTTACTATAGCTCCTAAAGTCAACAACAGCAAATGAGCTGTGTCAGAGAGGAAAAAAGAAAAAGAATACACACTACCCAATAATGATTTCTACTTCTCGCTAAGTAAAGGAGCAAAATTAATGTTCAAATTTGAGAAAACCGATTACTAGAGCTGGTGCTTAAGTCACTAACATTACAAATCCATTCAATTCCAATTTAATTTTCATATGGAAAAAAATCTGTAAATAAACATAACTAAAAATACAGTTGACACAGAAGACAAAGAAAAATCAGTGCATTCAGAGTAGCACTTCTACTCACATTTTCTCAGCTCGCTCAATGTTTCTGCTGCAGAAATCCAGTTTGATGACAACCTCTGTCTTTCTATGAAATATTTCATTGTAATCGTCCTTGATTATTTCCCTAGAAAAGTGAAGCACTAATGTATAACAAAAATTCAACTGCCCTCTTACTAGCAATCAGTAATACAATAATATATCTACAGTTACAACTGCTAGTAGGAATTACTATCATTTAAAAATGCATTAGCAGTACTGTCATACAAGACTATCTTGTGCAAGCCACTCAAGTTATCCCTGCACATTACTGAAGATTATACTTAAATTAACCACAGGAGAAAGTGAAATTGCAAATGCCTAAAACTTCTTATCAAGCAAAAAGATCTTTGCTTCCTCGGTGTCAGAAAAAAAAAAAAAAGAAAAGAAAAATTTCAAGACTACTCATTTAAAGAGAAAAGGAAGACCTCCTAATGTACTGGAAGATCACAGAATTACATATTGACAACCAAGACATATTTCAATTAAAACAATACATCATGCTCACTGAAACTCAGTCAACTGCTTACRTTAGCCATCGTATTCCTTTTCGCATCAGTTCCTGGTAAAGTAGCAAAGAACTGGCAACTCTACAGGCATAACATACGATACCTGTTACTGCCTAGTGGAAAAAATAAGCAACATTAGTACTAATATAGTAAGAACAATTGTTCCAAGTAAATTAATCACAACAAAGCAACATACATTAATAAAAGAAAAAGCAACATGAAGATGGTAGTATAAAATGCATAACTGCCCAAATATTAGTGGGGAGATGGCCAAACACTCATTATGGAGGCAGAGTTAGACATGGTAATACGTTTTGCCAGTTATGCTGGAATATAAGATAGGAATGAAAATAAGTCTCTTATGAACAAGAATGACTCCACTTACTCTTGGGTTTACTTTAATTTTCTGGAAAGTCACAAGTACATTTGTTCAGTAGTTCAGGTATTAAATACATATGTTAAAAGAAACTCATAAAAATGATAAAAGGATCTAAAGGATCTAAATCCTACGGCTAGGGCCTCTCTTCACTCACCTAATTCCATTTTCAGGCTTGCTGTTTTAATTCATAAATTGTAATTTAAAGTATTTTAAGTAACTAGTATCAACTGACAACTTTCTATTTAATAATTTGAAAGACTTCTAGTTTTCAGAAAAACATACTACACTATAGTATACTACAGACATACTATAAATGATTGTCACAAAGCCAACTAGTAATGCACAATCAGTTGTTTTAGAATAATTACAAAAGAAATGAAACCACTACTTTTCTCCCCTAAAGATTCTCAACAGCTGCAAGAGTGTGTTGAATTGAAAATCTACTCTCCTGCAGAGTCCTAGAGATTCCTCTCTGACGAGAGAAAAAATGTTATTGATCTCACTTTAAGTTTTTCACACCATTTCAGGTGAACACAAATCAGTTATGAATCTGGCTAACTTCAGGACTCCAGGAAAGCTACTCCTTTCCTCACATTACTGCATTACATAGTAACAAAGCACTGTGTCTTTAGAAGACTGATTTTTAAAAATCAGGAGAGAAATAATCTTTCCACTGTATGGATTTCTCAGCAGACAACGTTTAATGCTTTTTTCAGAAGTACATATGGCTAAAGTTAATGTTGGTCTAAATCGTAATTCCTAAAAAAATTAAGTCAGTCATTTTCATGAAGACAAGCTCTTTCAAATGGATAAAAAGTTAAAATTACAGAATTCAATATACCTAACATGGAAAACACTTAGCTTACTGAAAAATGTATTTAGAATGATTTAACTTTAATTATTTGTAATTTTTATGGAACAATAGATTATGAAAGATCATTAGTTAATTGACTTTGCTCTAAAATATTAATCTCCCTTTAGTTAGAAAGTTAAGTTTCTTTTAAAACTGATGGCACTACTAAGAACACATTCTTTTCCAACGGAAGCAAATATATTAATATAGATATTAACTCAGACAACTCTCTCCTCAATTGTAATGGAAATTTGTTTAAATAATGACTCGTGGAAGCAGTTCTTAGCTCTTTATTTTGATTGATTTACAAAGCAAACAATGAAATAAAGTTGGAGAATTATATATTTTTGTACAAAATAGTATCACATTTAAGCGGTTAAGTAAATATTCTGTAAATAAAACCGGGTTTTAGAAAAATTTACTTTTGGAGTACTTGTTAACAAATAGTAATATATACATCTCTGTCAATCAGAATCCTCACTAGCATATTAAAAACAGTTTTGTTAGCACCGTTCATCTGAAAATTAAGTAGTTTTCATTTCAGTATCGTTATCTGAGATGGCTATACAAAATAAAATGATAATAACTCACTTTAGCCATACTGGCATCCCCATCCAAGTCATAACGTTGGTGTACTTTAGGAAGTAAGACTGAAATATAAAACAAATATGTCTGTATTTTCTTATTTTCAGTCTGAATGGTCTTAATAAAATAATAAATACATCAGTATATATGTTAGAAATACTTATCAGATTTCATGAACACAACTGAATCAGAAGCCAGGAACGTAAAAAAAATCTCATTTTATTCTACTGCCTAGAATACCTCTATATGAGGTTACCCAGCTCAGTACATTGTCCTCCACAGCAGCCAGCAGCAGAGGCTTAGGGAGGCATACAATTACAGCAAAGGGAAATTCCTTGACAGATTTTTCCAGCTTCCTACAATTTGTCACTCAGAACTTCCTGAGATTCGGTCAAATTTGTGCTTAACAAAACCCTTTGTAGATTTTTTTTGTTTTCCCCTTCCATGAACGCAAGCTTTCCAAACCCATCAAAACCTTTAACACCCACATCCTATAGCAAAATCTGCAGTTTAAGTACCCTTTGTATAACAAAGTATCTCATCTTGACTGTTTTGAACCTGTATGACAACTGAATTTGATATTTAATGGTTCTTTTATTAGAAGAGAAAGTAAGCAACCCTTATGCAGCCTCAACATGCTGCTCAGACATCTACGAAATTAGATATCTATAGTGCTACTCCTCTGCATCTCCGTCCTCCCCATCATCTCTTTCTTGGCTGAAAATATTTAGTCTGTTTAATCAGTTCTTTCAACATCCTTATTGCTTTTCTAGGAACATATTTTAATTCTTCTATATCCCATTTGAGAGAAGTGGGAAGAGGGCATAGAACTGACCAGAAACTCAAAGTGAAGGCACACTGTAACTGCATGCAGGAGCATTACAATGCTTTCTTTCTCGCTCACTGTCCATTCCTAGCTTTGCATTTGCCATTTCAACTGCCACCAAGCATTGAGCGGATGTCTCCACAGAACTACCCATTAGAACTCCAAGGTCTTTTCCTGAGTGGCGAGGCAGAGCAATATTAGTGCAGAGCCCTCAGGAAGTTCAAATTGTTTCCCCTCCCCATCCTGCTTGTTGTTTTTACTGCTAGGTCCGGGCATGCTTATCTAATCTGTTACTGCCAAACCTTTTAACACCATGTGSTCCCCCTACAAACCTCCACAGCCTGCCTTTGTCTTAACTACTCTAAATAATTTTGTATCTTCAGCAAAACTGTCTCACTTCCTTTCTCCAGATCACTTTTGAATATGCTGCACAGCATAGATTTCTGCAGGGCTCTGCTAATGATCTCTCACTATGGAGAAAGCCATTTATTTACATCCTTCAGCCCTAAGTTTGTCCTCATGGCACAAACTGTTTTCCCTCTTATTTCATGGCTGTTTAGTTTCCCTAAGACTCTTGGGGGCAGAACCTCACTGAATATCTTTAGAAAACCTAAGGAGCCAGTATCAATTGGATCTCCCTTGATCACATGCTCATTGACTCTTCTAGAGAGTTCTGAAAGGATAGAAAATCCATTTGCACACTGCACATCTACTCACACTCCTTCAGCACCTCTGGGTGAGTGCCAGCTGGCCCTAGCAGTCACTAGGTAGGACATACTGACAAAAGCAACACTGCTCCCTCAACTTGAGGCACACCCTCCAGCTCATTTCTTATAAAGGGCTCCAGCACAGGGGCTTCTCTATGCCTTTCTGTGATGAGTGCAAGTGCAAATGCAAAAACTTATTTTTTTTTCTCCTATGGCATTATCTTCTTTAAACAAAGGTAAGTTGCCAGAACCTCCTCTGTTAACAGAAAGACTGATTACATTCAACAGAAATAAAAACATACAAAGCAAAACTTGAATTTCCACTTAGCGAGAAGCAGAACCACAGAACTAGCTCTGAATGACATTCTACAAAGCTCCTCTCAACTCATTAAGAATGGCATGCTTCAGAAATCTCAGAACTCCATAGGCACCTCTATATCTTAACATGAAAACACTCACATTCATACCACTTGCAACGTTACAGGCAGCTGCTATTATTGTAAAAATATGCTGGATACTCAGCATTTTTTAAAAACCGAACTGCTTAGAGTCAAATGCAACAGAGATTTTTTTGAAACACTACGTCTAAGACATACCAGATGCAAAACTGAAACTAAACCACCAGAACGATTTACAAAGGATAGCTCTAAGGAGGAAGAAATTACTTCCACATACCTTCTTCGTAGATTAATCCAACAATGTTCACAGCCTCCCTGCTTACTACAATGATAGGATTCTCCTCAGTAGTTCTGGGGAAGTGTTGTGCCAATCTGCCAGGCTCTAGTATTAAACGTCGACCTTCAAATATCAGTTCTTGATTCTGCGATGGTATTTTTGTCTGTTTGTAGACCAACTCATGAAATATAGCAGCTCTATAATACAAACAATATATTCAGTACTACTAAATTCACTAAAATACAATAGCTTAGCAACTCATAGCTTTTTATTATTTAAATAAACACCTCTCATTTCTGTTGAATTTATAAATCAAATGCTGTATGTCTAAAAACAACTCTTAAAAGAACAAACAAAAAAGCAGTACTGCCTAAGGCTACAGCTTGCTCTGTTAAGAAATAAAAGGCTATTTCCTGCCAAATATCAAATTCCCCTCTACCTCTTGTTTTCCACTAAAGCACATTTTTGTAAATGTCTATGTAAACAAACCTGCTTTGACTTGATGTCTGAAGCTCAGTACAAAGAGGAAACAGTAAATGAGAGAAAGGAAGCACAATTCAGTTTTCTCAAAAATACCCATTTCTTAAAAAGAGAGGTTGGTCTCTCCAAGAAAAAAGTCCAGTATTTTACACATGAAAGCACACACCGAAATTCAACCCAGATGCTAACAGGTGGCCAGATTACCTCCTAGAACAGCAGTGATTAGGAAGACCAAAGACACTGGTATTCTATTTCCCAAAGGCAATGGATACAAGCTATAGAAAATTATAATTAAAAAAGAAGAAAAATCCTCACACAAACACAATAACAGAAGGGACTAGTTTGTCTCCAAAGCAGTACTAATATATTGTCACTCTGAATATAGCAGCTTGCATGTAAATAATAATAAAGATAAATAACAAAAAAAAAAGAAAGTAAAGTTCAAAAAGCAATCAGAGATACAAACAGGATTTATTTGCAAAAATAGTGCTCAAGCTCTCTCAAAATACAAATCTCAGAATGGAAAAGAGTAACTGGAAAAGGGCAGCACTGTATCTACAATATTTGATGCAATTATTGTATCTGCTCTCATATTAGAGAATAATACATGCTTTGTATTATGTTATAACGTAGAGAAAAGGCATGTATTTTTATATCAAACTGTAAACAAGACTTCACAGCTTTTAACATTAGCACTTGATGACCATAAAACAAAGCCCATATAACTCAGGATTCTAAACATGCCATCTACAACCTATCTTGGAAATCCTTTAAGACTTTTATGCCTGACACAGATGATGTGCATGTTTTATATTTTTGGTGACAAGATAAGCAAAAGGATTTTGAACACACTCTTTGAAAAACCTTCTTGGAAATAAATGTATTTAATAGCAGCACATATGAACCTGGGCTGGGTTGATAAAACTCAAGCACTGTTAACACATCAAGGATTAACGTGTACTGTTACTGATTAAGACTGAGTTGATCCTGCTGTCAATTATTTTAATTAGAAATATTTTATTATCAACTTACTTATATGCACAGTGAATACAGCCCATTACAACTTACACTTAGATAAATGTTAAGGAAAAGCTAGTGAATTTGTAACATTGGTGATTTTGGGTCACAGTACTGTTCGACAGAACAAGAAAATAAAATAAAAATACGGAGACCATACTTACGTATTATAGCTGTGAATATAAATTTTGTGCAAGGTCATCTGCTGTAGTGAAAAGACGTGGATTGTTATTCGGTGCAGTATGTCACTTGTCTCTGCAAAGAACTGGTCAAATCCCCAGCATTTTTCCTGGTCTGCTTCAAGAATATTTGCAAGGACAGGTGTGAGCAGTACTTGCAGACCCCTAGAGTACACCAGGAAGAGACATGACAGCTTGGATCTTCTCATGTTGTGACCAATTGCAGTATTTCATTTGACTTCTCTCATGAATGCAAGTCTATCTTTTACAGCTTGAACAACACTCCAGCTCTTTTTYCCCCCTCTGCTGAATGACAAAATGTCCATACTTTATCTATTTCCTTTTTAGGTCCAACTACCACATATTTCTTCTTTGTTATATAACAAATATTCATAGAATTTGGAAAAATAGCAAGCAATTTAAAACACATTACAGAGCTAGGGTCACCAATCGGTTACCCAGCTCACTTTACACACCTATCACAGTTAATCCCTTCGGAGGATGTTACTATCATTTATAGTTTGCCAGCTGATCCGCTTGTGTGAGCATGCTATGTTGCTTTCAATTCAAATAAACTGGTTAGCAGAAACTCATTATTTAAATTGTTAACATTAATGGAACTCATCTTGATAAAGACGGAGTTAAATGCATGCAGCTCAACTGGCAGATCAAGGGAGACTACCACGACATCTGGGAACAGGGCAATGACAAACAGCTAAGAACTGCAGCAAAGAATGCACAATATCGTCACACAGTCATCACCATTCTAGGAGAAACATCATTTTAAGTTTCTTGTGTTTATACTTTGAGCATCTGAACTGGATTGCTGGATCCTACTCCTGCACCATCACAGAAAACTACTTCATCTGAAATTTTAACAATATGTAAACATACCAAACTTGAATCCAGCCAGTAAAAACTAGTAACATTTTGAAGAGAATGCCAGTGGCTTAGAAACATACTGATGGCCCCATTATAGGTGAGTGGATGGCAGACTCGTAACTCATTTTAGTACCTAACTCATAGCAAAAAATATTGATTAAATGCTGCTTGAAAATATTACTATAAGCAGACATGCAATTAAAAAATTACTTTTTAATTGATTCTTTATTGTACACTATAAGCACAGAAAATAACTAAGCAGTATCAAGACAAATATTTATAAATTGCAAGTTCTGTATTGCAAGAGCTTATATAGGCTTCCACTTTATATCACTTTATATTATGGATCCAAGTATTTGGCTTTCAGGAAAGTTTGTTTTTACAGTCTGTTCATAGAACACTTTTTCTCTCCTTTCTCTATGAAAGGGAATAATAGCTCTGATAAGCACTTAGCAAGGTACTTAACAATATCTGTAAATTTAAGTACTTAAGCAGTCTCAGATAAGTAAGTGAGTTATAAGAGGTTTTTTTAAGATAACATTGTCATCACATTCTTCATGTTATGACTGCTAAGGAAATCTGTTAAAAGGGACAATCATCCTTAACATACTGAAGGCTGGATTACATCGGCTGGTATGTACATTTCAGTTTTCTCTTTGCACATAGCTTCCCATTAGATACATCAGCAAGAACTATTCTTCATGCTTAAATAGTTTGCATGGCTCCTCCTACTGAGTATTATGAAATATTAAGCCAAAATATCAATAAATGAGATAAAATTTTCAAAGACACTATGTGACTATGTTAAATGCACTCAAGTGAATTGTCTTCTGGAAAAAATGCAAGTCTCTCTGAACTAACTTTTCTTATTTAATTCCTACTGCCTGATCTTTGGAACATCTGAAGTCATACTCTTGCAAGAAAGAAGAATTGTCAACTCAAGGTTTATATGAAGCACCAGGTGTCCATAATAAATCATTATACTCCTTTCTGAGGGTGAGTGGAAATTAGGGTGGAGAAGAAATAATAATAATCTTTCTTCTACTCGTACCACTTCAGATTCTTAGGTGCTTATTTGTAAATTAGCAGTCATAAAACTATATGGATATTTTGGAAGAAAAAACATTTGATAGCTGAGTGATATACTCTATAGATCTACTAAAATGTTAAGGGCAAACAACTGCAGCACCCAGACCTCTGTTCCAAAGTCCTGATACTGAGAAAATAACATGAGAAGCTCATTCAAGCAGCATTGCAACACTTGATGAAAGGTTCAAACTTACTTTGAAAGACTACAAGAAATGGGCATCTCCCAGCTCCACTCAATTGGTCCATTTTCTGCTTTTTGTATTCCAGAAATAGCTCCAGAAGGCTTTCCAGTAATTATTTTATACCTGTAATGTATTACAAAAATAATATAATCTTCAATTACTGCCTCCAATATATAGGTCGAGGAAACTAATCCTCATAAAGGGAATCAGTAATAGATACTGAACATAGTATATAATAGTATACTATGTATACATAGTATGTAAGTTTTTTCCACAAGTGTTAATCAAAGTCAGATTTCTAAAGCAGTTCAATTTAAGCATTTACCTACGAATTTCTAGTATGTTCCATGACAAGTGATGATATTTAGCTACAAAAAGAGTCACTTGGAAAGGTGATCAAAGGAAAGAATATTACCTAGGATTTGAGATGTTATTTTAACTTGAAAACATCCAGCAATTTAGACAAAATTTGGTATTTGTCTAAGTTCGTACTAAACAGGCTAGTATTTCTCAGATTTTCCATGAAATGAATCAAGAGCTATAGGCTTTTTCCAACAGAAAATTTCAATTGTGTTCCTCTTTTTCAGAGGATGAGTTCCATACAAAACATAATCCAGTTCCTTGCTTCTCCATCAGGCAAATAAGACARTAACAAGAATACCTGTGAGAGAACCACAGGATGGGCAGTTCCTTAAAATAAGAAAATCAGAGTCAGCTATGACAAGGATTACCAATATAAAAGGAGTTACTGGCAAATTAAAAGTTCCTAAACACCATCTAACTAGCTTTATTTTTAAATAAAATAAGGAAAAGAACAAAATAAAACTATATTATGATGAGACGGGAATGGAATCCACCTAGAACATCACAGACATTCATCTCTTTCACATTCAGGATCTATCTCTCATCTTCAACCACAGTAGCTGATTGCATGAAATATTAAGTAAAAATGTAATTCTGCTATTAATAAAACATCAGTTTCATGGGTAGTGCAGGCATTACAAGACCTTCTGAAAGGTCAATCATTCAAAGGACAACTAAAATTTGCAGCACTGAAAAAACACATTTCAGAATACAGCAATTTACTCCAAATATCCAAGTTATAAATGTCTCAGGGCAACAGACGAGGCTGGTGCAATGGTGAAGGAAAGATGTGTGGAAAAATATCAATATTTTCAGTGACCTCTGACATTTAATTCTTAATGTCCCACATAAAGTAAATTTGCTACAGAAAAATGTTAAAGAATATTGTATCTTAAATATTTCCACTATTATTCTACTGTGCACTGTATGCATATAGGAAGTATTCTTGATAAAATACTTTCATGGACTGTCTTGATTTATGAATAGATGAAAATTCTCCTTCTAAATTACCTACATCACTTCCTTGTTTCTACGAGGTCCTTCAAAAGGTCGGAAAGGCAAACTCCCTGTTGCAGCATGGTAAAAGGTCACCCCTATGCTCCATAGATCAACTGTTGCTCCGTATTTTTTCTGATGCTCTTTCCTCAAAACTGCTCGTTCATACATATCTGGATGCTAAAAATAATAATAAAAAAATCAGATAAGAAGAACTTAAATTGGCTTATAAACAGTACAAAAACCAAAAATCCAATTTAACTCGCCATTCTAAACATCTACTTCTTTAATCAAAAAGTGAAGTTAGCCTGTATGATAGAATTTGATTTAAGTTTTCACAATACAAATTATTCCAATGGACTATCACAAAAGAGCTCACCAGGTATACGATAGCCCCCTTTATTAAGGTTTCCCAAACTTACTAAATTTTTTGCTAAAAATAGACTAGTGGAATAAAACAACACTAAAGAAGAGAAGGCCAGTAATCCTCCAGATGATTTTGAAACAACAGAACTAAAATTGCCAGAGGTCCACAGCAGAAGAGAGTATCAGTTAGGATATTAAGTATGAGAAGGCATTTTTAGAGAATAGAAGCAAGAAATTTATGTCTAAAATACTTGCACTGATGCTTCTCAGCCTCACTCAAGGTGAAAAAGGTGGAAAGTTATAAAAACAATTGTAATATGAATGTCTGAATATTAATTCCCAACAGTCTGAACTTCACCTATTCAACTTTCATCACAAAAGACCCCAGGCTCACACATTACTTCAACAGAAAGTAAAATCATAGAACCATAGAACTGGTAAGGTTGGAAGGGACCTCTGGAGATCATATGGGCTTACTAAATACTCTTCTGTGCCATAGAGAGAAACAAATTGTTCATCATCTTCCAGTTCTCTTGCAGCACCAAAGTCTGTCAGTTTGTAAACAGACTGACCATCTTCACCTATAACACGCATTATATTGCCTGGTTTGATGTCACGGTGCACTATTCCATTCTCCCGGAGATGATTCATCCCAGCCACTGCCATAAAAAGCAATACAGAATTAAATGTATACATATAGACACACTGCACAAGCACTGAAATGTAACTAAGACGACATATGTGATTACTTCCTCTTGGGGAAAGGAGAAAGTGAGGTGACACTAGATTAACAACACGAGCAGAGACTATGCTACGCATCTTTGCCTTTTCTTCTTTCCAATAGCTAAATAACAGTATTTTTTGCTCTCAGAAATATCTTTCCCATAAAGTAATGCAGTAAGTTTTTATAACAGCAGGCAGACATGGGCAAATCTCATTATTTCTATAATTATGAGACGAACTATCACAAGAGAACAGTTCAATGCATAACAATTTTGAAATAGAAAAAAGAATTTAACCAGTGTTTTAAGCAAAAATGGCTTCTTAATGCAGTCACTACACCAATAGGAATAAAAGATGTGACAGCGTATGAGCGTATCACTTGCTAAATTAGTTGACAGTCAAATTCCTTGTCTCCTGTTATTTTAAAATAAATAAAATTAGCATGAGTTTGTTTTAATCCAAAAATTAGACTAAAATGCAAAGTCTACATACCCACATCTCTCAAAACAATTAAGAACTCAGACTCTGGCAAACCAAAGGCATTAGATGGCTCTTCTAAAACAGTATATAAACTTCCACACGGACAAAATTCCATAACTAGTACTTTATTTCTAGTAGTTGTCTGGAAAATGATAAAAAAAAAAAAGTTTGTGAATAACATAAAAACAGTATCAAAAATCACATATAGCCACAGGAGTTTATTTTCAACAGTTAAAAAAAATCAGTAGCTAAAGAAGACCTACAGACTGGAACTTGTAAGGAAGTACAAGTCAATTTTCTGGTTGTTCCATTTATTCTAACTTCAGGGAAAAAATTAAGAAAGTTTCCAACTCTAGGTCCTTACAGAGTAGGTAACAGTGAAAAAACAAGAAACTGTAGCAGGGAAGACCAGAGGGCAACAATTCTCCTTCTTTCCTCTTACTTTACCATCTCTGCATCTGGTCATTTCATCTGATCAGTCTCCATTTGAGAACTATTACTGTAATTCATACCTAGATAAAATTCTACATGCACTATGCCATTATTTGAATTGGTTACAAAGCAAAGTCATAAAATTGTTAGGATTACTGAAATACCTCCAGTTTTCAAGTGTTTACTGTACTTGAACTATATTCATCTTGCTCACCATCTGTCTTAGCAGACGTATTCATATTCAGCATATTACATATTCACATATAAAAACAACTTAAAAATCCTAATTCTAGATAAAGCTTAGGAGAGTAACCTCTTGAGCTGGCTCTGAAGAATCAGAACTTGTGGCTAAATACTGAAAGCCAGTATATTATTTCAAAAAAAGGGGGAGGAACTCATTTATGGAAATTATACGTAAACATAATTTATATTATTATTATTATATATTAATTATATGTAAAATTGTATGTAAAATTTTAAATGTGCTTTATCCTTTATAACTGAGGCTATAAGCAAAAAGAACAGCTACTGTGTTTACTGCCATACATCTGAGACCATATCAACATTTTATTACCTCTTCCTCAATAGCAAACAGTTTGACAATATTTTTATGATTCAGTTTCTTCAGTACTTCAAACTCTCGCATCTGAACATCCACAGGACGAAGGAAGCTTATACTGTTAAATACTTTGACGGCATATAAATCCCCAGTTTTCTGTTTGAAAAAATATTCAAGTTGTTAATAAAACAGAAGCATGAGATTGTAAATGTACACATACCCATTATCCAAGTGTTTTGAGATGTGTGCATCAGCATAACATTGGAATTAGAAATACTTCAAAATAGTATTTTGTGCTAAGTTGGAAATTAAGATGCTAATAAAAAAACCCTGTATGTTTGTATTGGTCTAGCTTAAAACAGACTAGAAGTAAGGAGATTAACAAAAGGGAAACTCTAGATAAACCACAAAATCTAAATGTTCTTTAAAAAAGAACAGCTAGCATAACAAAGGCCATACATTTCAGAATGACCACAAAAATCAGATGAAAAAGAAACAATTTTTCAGCAAGAGACAAGCCACTTGTACAAATTGGAGAGACAGATAGCTACAACAATTAAGAATTTTGACCTGCTCAATTTAAGATACATCTTTACCTGAACACTACTTTTTTTTTCCTTTATTGTTCTGTTTATGCTGATAAAGCAATATATATATATATATTAAATGAAGGCAGTGTCAAGCACTGCATACCACTCATGCAAAACTCTGAATGGAGGAAACAGGTACACAAACACATTCAAATGTACCTAGTAAGTGTCAGGAGCACAGCTAAGAGCTTAATCAGGAGACCAAAGTTCTTGCCTGAGACTAAGTCTCAACTCTTTCGTGCACCTACCGCACCAGTTTAGTGTGCAACTCCTATCCATTTTATAGCAATACACTGTGCCCACACCAGGAATGAGTTTACATTAGCAGCCTTGTGTGCAATAGATTTTTTTTAAGGACAAAACTTTCCTGCATTCACACTAGGCTTGCTCTACAGCATACTTATGTACATTACTGGTGCTCAAGCACTGTTTTCCTCCCATTGACACCAAGCTGCAAGTTGTCTTATCAGAGCAGCAAGGGCGATGAGAAGTGCAATTATGAAACTTTAACAAGCTTTTACTGGGGAATCACTGTGTTCAAATTCACTTGGCCGGAGAGGCACACCACTGGTTAGCTATTGCTTAGCGTTTCTCTATAGAGATAAATGTGGGAAGTAAAGAACATACCATGGAATAAAGCTCAAGATTTTATTTCTGTTTAAATTATTAAGCAAGGAATATTTTTTTTCCATAAAACTGAAAAAATTAGGAATGAAGAATTAATTTTAGCTATTAATAAAGGCTAATAATACATACTGTAAACAGACAGAAATAACTGTACACAACTCCAGTTCATTGGATGAATATATTAACAATTAAAAACTACCTGTGAGTAGTTATAAAAACACATTGGCCTTAGACCCAGCTCTTGAACAGTTTTTCATGATTCCATAATGCTACTAACATGTCAAAACGTTTAATTTTACATGCTACTCAGATTAGTAATTCCTGACAAACCTTGTGTCGTCCACGAAAAACATTTGCAGTAGCTCCTTGTCCTAGAATGTCAGACAAGAGCCACAGGTAATTTGAAGTGCTCTGCATCTTTGCTCTGGATTAGACAGTTTTATTCTTGACCTTAAAAATAAAAGGTTAAATATATCAAACTATAATTTATTAAAATACATGAAGGAGACTTTTTAAATTAGGAAAACTGAAATATAGCTCCAAAAACACAGTGAAGAAATTAAGAACAAATAAGCAGAGGAATAAGAAATAAAATAAAGAACGAAAAAGCAAGCTCAACATTAATAGAAGTTAAAACTAACATCTTTAACAACTTATCTCAGCATTTGAGGTCTTTATTCCCCAAACCTTGTTTGAAAAAACCAGATGGAAAAGTGAAAGCCTTACAATCATTGTTCTATTGTAAATATGTCTTTAAATGATATAGTAATGAAAATTATACAAAAACCTGAAAATCACGTGCACAATTTCTTAAGATGAGCAAGACTTCCATCACTGAATTCCATGATTCAGTACACATGACAAAAAAACACACAACATAAGAGATGGTGGCAGGTAAGTGTATCTTTAAGATCAATTTGGCTCTGGAAAATAACTAAATAATAGAAGATACAGACTTGTACCTCAGCACAAACGCGGAAGAACTAGACTGAGTTCTTACAAAAAGCTAGTATTACACGAGTTAGGTAGGCAGTCACAAGTATCTTCAACTTGTTAGAACCATCAATCACCATGGGAGGAAATTAAAGGACATTTCTCCCTCATTTCTAAACCCTGCTCTGTGACAGCCGGTGCTAATGCTGGTCACTTAAGGAATTAACAGGAAACAGCTAACTGGTATCAAAAAAGAAAGTAAATAAAAAAGCCTTTCCAGTAACTACTGAAAGAAATATGAAATCATTTCCTGTGCATATTTATTACCAGAAGGCAGTCGGTACTTTTGAATAACTCGCTGGCTGATAAACCAAACCTAAGCAGATGTCTCTCTCAACATTTACCACAGGGAAGCGGCAGAAGTTGTGCTCCGACCTCAAAGCACTAGCAAGCCATCATGCTCTGAGGCTCCAATCTCTCAGCATTTCTATCGTATCCATGCAACACAGCAAAGAGGCAGAAATTTTCACCTGATTTCAACTGAACACATTTCTATTTGTAAAACGATTTCTGATGTTATACTTTCATTTAGCTACTTCCTCACTATGAGGGATGTGCAGTTTCTCATAAACCTGTCCCAAAACATCCCAGCAATTACAGGTAACATACAGAAAGCACAGACACGACACAAAGACTTGACATTAGTCTGAAGTAAAATTCAGGATGATGCAGCAACTTTTTTTTAATGCTTCTCTCAGTGTATGTTCTTAATGCCTAGACAAGGGAAGAAAGATTCTACCTCAAATTGAACAAGAGACAGCAATTCTTAAACGGATTCACTGGGGAGCTGCAAGCAGCTAGCTTGTCACACGCTGACATCCTTTCAAGCCGTTTAAATGCATTAAAAGAACTAAAAAGTACAGCTGTTAAAAAAAAAAAAAAAGAAAAAACTCTCACACACAAAAAAGCTCCTTACATTACTCAGTTAACTCTGCTAAGTTATGAAATAACAAAACTTCTCCCAACTGGCAATTACTATAGATGCCAAAGAACTGTATGATACAGACACAGATGATAAGGAAGACATTTGCAAGAAAATTTAATATATAGCCCCCTCTGAAAATCACTTGAAAAACGGTGTCTTGAGTAAAATAATAATAAAAAATCGTTTTCATAATTAAAACTCCTAATTGTAACACACCAGCTGGCATATTGCAAGTAAATACCTGTTTTGTCACCTAGTTAGATGCAACATTCATCACCTTATACCAAGGCTCAGAAACACAATAAATCCTTTCTAAGAAGGCAGCAAGTGTAAAGAAGGATCAAGTAAAGACGGAGTTTCTTTTCCAATGTCAATTAAAATCCTAAAAACTTCAGTAGTCAATCAGAAGCAAAATCATCATGTTGCCCAAAGAGACAGATGTCATAGCTTACACACCAGATCAACTCTCTTTCTCCACCCTCTTGCTTTCAAATTAAATCTGCATCAGGATCAATGTGAAAAAAACAAGACAAGTTTTTGACAGAAAATAAAGTCATCTTGCAGTATCACACTTCATCATCAAAACATTACTTTTATAATAATAACAAAGTCACAGCCTTCAATTTAAAGATACAGTCTCCCTCAGCTTTGAGGAAGTCTCCTTCATCTTCAAATTATTAAAAAAATATTTAATAATTCCCATAATGTATTAGAAATGTTTACTTCTGTTTTCTTCTCTTTCCCCCTTCTGGATTCACAATATCTTTCCCCCCTTAGACTAATTCAGAATGGCTCTTTCTAAACACTCAGCATTTGTTGACATGGTTTCTTTCCATGTCTCCCATTATCTTCCTAAACCCACTCACTCACTACGAGTTTCATATTCAAAGGAAAAAAAGAAAATCACTGACTGTATGACTGGTGCTGTTAATACATCTAATATTGAACTTTTTATTGCTTCGTGCCTCACTATTGCAAGATCAGTCAGAAGCTCCACACCGAGATCTAAAGGTCACGGACTCCTGTCGTTTGATTTACTCTTCTCCATGACTCATTAGTATTTCGAGGGTTTCGGGACAGCTTTTCCTTTCAATATTTCCCCGCTTCTGGTGGCACCTGCTCAGCAGGGGGGACTATAACAGAAAGCGGCCCGGCTGCTAACCTTTTTATTTATTTTTTCCCCAAAACTCCTAATGCTTTAAGGCAGAAGGAGCACTGGCTGCTTCTAACTAAAGCTGCAAAGCAGAGGTTCACTAGGCAAGCAGGCACGGCCACTAACTTAAAACGAGGGGTATTTCCGCCAGCAGGCGAGGTGCGCTGGCAGCCGCCGGGAAGCTGCTGCGGTCTCCGGTAAAGGCGGCACCGGCCGCAGAGGGTGCGGCAAACACGAGCGGTTGGTACTTCCCGGCACCCCCTCTCCAGCCGCTAGGAAGGAAGAAGTTTCCGGCCCCCCAAGTCCCCGCTCTGTTCGCCGGGCCCCTCCTCCGACGCTTCCTCCCCCCCCACCCCGAGAGCCGGCCCGCAGCT
>NW_028187066.1:2140464-2147833 GCF_003343005.1 Rhea americana | reverse complement strand
CCGCCGCCTCAGGGCCGCCGCGTGGGGCGGGAAGCGGCGGCAGGGCCGCACCGCGGCGCTCCCTGACAGAGCTTCGCGGCCCTTGCGGCGCTGCGCATCCGGCTGCTTGGATCGTTTCGCTTTCCGTTTGGAATCGCCGTCTGCCTGAAGCTTAGAAACCTGGCCTTTTTTTTTTGGCGCAGTTGATGTGTAACAGATAACAACCTTTCGTTTACAGGCTTTCTTTATTATTATTTTCACTTTCTTAGGCTTTATCAGAATTCCAGAGTTTCAGTGCTTCACTTGTGATAGGCACTAAGCACGTTCCAAAATTCTGTTTAGTGAAACTGATAAATTTACTTTGGTGGTACATTTTATACTCTTAATACAAAAAAAACCCCAATATATATTCCCTGTTTATTGCCGTTTGAGCTTTTCTCGGGTAACATGTCTGTGGGGCGTGCGGAATAGCTCCGTGCCGCGTTTGCATCCTGTCCTCACATCTTTCCAAATCTRCAGTACTCGGAGGTCGCGCGCTCTGTTTCTGCCATTCGCGTGCTAAAACATGGGTTTTATCATCAGCTGGATACCTGTGAGTCAGCTTTATTGTCTTCAAGAGTATTCATCGGATTGTTAGCATGGATCTTAGCAAAATCCCTCTCAAAACTGGAAAGACACAATAAACTTTCCTTTGGGCTCCGAACGTAGGCTCGCGTAACGTCCTTAGTGTGAAGATTCCTCCTACTTCTCAATAAAAACAGGCTGATTGTGGTACTACTATGTTGATGCTTTTTTTGTAACCAGACATTTTAAAATAACGCTGAAATCGGAGCCGTTCGGGGTGGAAGGGACCTCCAGAGGCCTCCAGCCCGACTGCCGGCTCAAGGCAGAGGCAATACTCAACATAGACCAGGTTTCCTAGGACTTTGCTCAGTTGACTCTTCCAAAATTCAAGGGCAGTGGTCTATTCTGATACACTAAAGATATGGCCTAGAAGTTATTATTGAGTGGTATGCACAGAGTTTGGTATTAATAATTTCGGCAAGCGTGTTCTGGCACCAAGGACGGAGCGTTTTGAGCGCGGCCGCGTTGCGTCCTGGGTCTGGCCGCCGGCCCTTAGTGCTGCGCTTAGCAGGGCACGCGCTTTCCTCACGGCTTGAATCCRTGAGGATGATTCACACGTTTGGTTCATTTTTCAATGATGTATTTATAACATAATCAGTGATTCGTATGCAAGGAGTATTTTGTCTAGCCTTCTTTAAATGTTTCACAGTATGAATCATGCAAAAATTGTATGGGAGTTTAAGACTAGGCCAGCAAGGTGAAAGTCATCACAACTTAGCTTTAGCAATTTTTTCTTGGCTTCCTCATGGTTCTTTTCAATGTATTAGTACAATTTTGGTATTCCTAACCTCTCTTGGATTCTCATTTATGTCCACTGATACAGCATTCTGCAGGTGTATACTWTTGCATCTCTTCATACTGGCAATATGGCTATATGTATTACAGCTGGAGCTGGCACGTTGCACACAGTCTTCTCACTTGTGTAGAAGGTACTTAGAAAATAAAAGGATATTGGGAGAAAAATCAGATTGTTGGAATGTAGGTGCTCCAGAAAGAAGTTGGGTAATTAGCATAATTGTATTAGAAATTAGACGTAGTAGATACTTGCCAAGAAAAAAAAATCATATTGAATTATCTATATTTGAAGTCTTTGATTGGGGAAAAAAAAAATCTTCATCACCTGGCAGCTTTACTAAAAGCAGCACTGCTAACTTTCCCAGTAAGTCAGGTGAAAACAGTAACTCTGGAAATTTCCAAGAGCATTTAACATTGTATTTCCTATATCATTAAAGAATGTTCTAATTTTCTAAGAATCTAAAGAAAATAAGCTTTTGAGCCATCTTATAGTCCAATTGCCTACTACATTCAAATTAAATATTTAGCAGGCATCACAGCTGAAACAGGATAAGCAAATTTGTTAAGTAGCTATTTTCACTTCAGTTAGACCTGCCTTGCATAGCTGCYAATCATTTAAGCTTTTTTAAATTTCTACTGCAGTTATGCAGAGAGGGAAGGGAAACAATTCAACAATGTACAACAGCTCTTACCATCTTTCTGTTTTTTCCAGCCTGCCACCAGAGCATTCATTCCAAAGCTGTTCATAAATCTCATAGACTATGATAAATACTGACAAGAAGATTTTAGTCCAAAAGTATTCATGTTAAATAGTACACAAATTATACTCTTCTTCTTGTCCTAAAGGTAAGAAGCCATCTAGGAGAATCGAGTAGAATAGTAGCTAGTGCTGATAGTCAAAAAATATATATTGGATAGAAAACTCCCTGTTCTGGGTCCTGGTATCTCCTACTTTGCTGAAATGTTTGCAATATAGAAAACAATCAACGTAAGTAAGGAAGGTCAGAGAAACAGAATGCGAGAATGAAAAGCTTTCTTGCCAGAGCAACAAAAGCAAAATCTGACAACCAGTCTCTACAAACCATAAGAGTACGTGACCTTCAGATACCCACCTCAGAAGAAATCAGAATTATTCAGTGCCATGGCCCAGCAGAAACTGTGGACAAATACAGTGCCCCATGTATGAACCAGAATGCTGTGAGCAATCAGCAGAGAACAAGAAAACCCCTTGGGTTTGAGAAAACATTTCTCAAAGAAATACTCCATCTCTGCCTTTCCACTTCTGATACTCCTGGAACTTAAAACAACAATCTTTGACTTGTCAGAAATGCATTTTCTAGCACATTTCCTTTTTCCTCATATTTGCTAACACCAGAATATTTCATAGATACTACCTCCCTCTTTCTCTCTGCCCCATCTGACATTTACCATTTGTCCTCCTTGCATACCGCAAATTTCTGCTCTTTCCCTTGTCCTAGTGCTCATCAGACCCTTCAGAGCAGTTTCAGCATAGTAAATCAGTTTTAAATGTTTTCTTCTGTTATTTTTCTTCACTGCACTTTTGTAGGTTTCCTGTTGGCTTAGCTTACTAAAACGGCTCAATTAAAAGTTCAATGAACCTATGTAACCGCAGTTAGAGGGCTCAACAGCTAGTTGTTCCTGAAAGGGTCTTGCTCCCTCCTCCACCCCAGCTACACTTCACAGCCGTTTCCTCAAATCAGCAGTAGTGCCTGTATCACCCCATGGTGATATAGTTTGGGGCTGGAAAATTAAACTTCCCCAAAAAGAGTGAAGAACTTTCTAAATAGTTTTCAAAAAGCTATTCACTTATTTTGTAAGAATTGTTTTCCACCAGAAATTGGCTGGAATTCAGAGAAGTCAGACAAGTACTAAGGCTGACTCCAGAGAGGGCATGGGACAGGTTGCCTCTCTGCACAGTAATTAGCTGTTGAAGTGTCTTAGCGGCATGGACAAACCGCTCCCTGAGAGAAATTGACCCCAACCTCTACTTGCTTGAAATTCATTGCCTCTATTTTGCACTCAGGAAAGGGTTGGCAAGCTTTGTAAGCCTGAGAGCTTATCAGGCTTTGATAACTACACCATTTTGTAAATAAAAGATACCATCTGCAAACCATGCCTTCTATATTTAATAAGCACTTGCAACTGTGTTTCCTACTTGAACATTTTATACTGCAGTAGAAAATTCTGTTATGCATGAAAGATGGAGTTGTTACCATGATGATGGTCTACATTTTCAGTCTGGATAAGGGCATTTTGAAAAGTGCAGGTGCACAGCAAGGGTTTAAGTCATACAGGAAAGCTGCAGAAGGTTTTGTCTGGTGCAGAATTCAAGTCAGGAGAACATACACCTATTGTCCAAGGAAGAAGAAAAACAGGTGATCACCAATCTAATCTCTCTGCGAATACCTATCTGCCCTCTTCATCTTTTCTCTCCTACCCCCACCAAAAAGTACTTTGCACTTGGTTTGCAAGCACATTATTAAAAACATCTAAACACTTTGCCTGGAGAGACCCGCTGATATGCTGAACAGAGATCAATCACCAAATTTTTCTTTTGATGTAACAAGTGTGAATTTCTTGTTCAGTCCTTTTATTTTTTTTTTTTAAAAAAGGTCAAAATCCATGCCAAGTGAAAATCTAGAAATTCATCAACAGCCTTTCTAAACCTTGGATGTTTGCAAAGGTAGTTACTACATACCCATCATGTAACTCAGCCCAGATATAACCAGCTATGGACCTGTGGTCTCTGCCTAGCTGAAGGAAATTGCACACCGGTGATCTGGTAATAGTCAGAATGAGTGCTGTTTACATGTTTATCTAAATATATAAACCCTCGAACTCTCCCATAAACCCCACAGATCCTGATTTACAGTTCACACTTTGCACAATCCCTGACCATACAGGATTTTGACCCAACAGGGCCAAAGTAAATGAAAGTAAAGATTCCCTTTTTTTTTTAATCCTTCAAGCTAAGGCAAATTTCTCAGAATATCCAGTCTACATAACCATTCATCCCACAAGATATTCTTTCAGTCATGGATGGAAGGTCAGGGTACAGTTTTACAATACATCAAGGCTGATGGCTGTCACAGAAGGTGCAGGTGTCCCTCCTGCACCCTTGGGCTCCCTGCTTTATACCCCTTCTCGCATGACAGTGCAGTGGCAGCCAACTGAGGAGACACATTTTGATGGAGAAGTTTTCTGCCACTTTACATTCCTAAAAGGCTCATTATGGGGTTATATGAACGCAAAATTTGGCACAAAGTAACTACATGAGGACAGTGGGRCTGAGGAAGCAGGGGAGCAGCCCCTTTTGGCAGCAGCCAGGCTTTAGACTGTTCCCCTGAAAGCGTGATTTGGTAACAGCTAAGTCATTCTCTGTCACGCAAATAGAACATAGCACAATTGTACTAACAGAATTAGTAACTGGAGGCTTTTTCATGCTTTTACACAGAACTAAAAATAGTAGCACTATCCTGCTTTCAGAAAAAGTCTCAATCTCATATGTTAGACTAAGTCACTCCATTGCAATGACACTCTAGCAAAGTGGAGATTTTATATATATATGTGTGCGTGYGTATATATACATATATATATATACATAAATAAATAAAAAAAACCTTTCCCTGTTACCGATCTTGTCCCATTAGTAAAAGCTTTCTTTTCCTTACCATAAAGCAGTGGTGACTGCAAAGAAAGGACATGGGCTACAGCAGTAGCTGCAGTGGCCAGTCCTCTGAGCTGGGGCAGGGCAGTGCAGGGAAGCAACAGCACAAGCAGCACGTACCAAACGGGAAGTCAAAGGCAGAAGCCAGTTAAGCACAGGCGTTTTCGTTTCGCAAAAACRAAAGCGAGAGCAGACCTAAGGAGCGTTCAGCACAGCCATCACAGGAAACGGAGGGAAGTGGGATTGTAAGGCAGAGGCAGAAAAGGCACCAGAAGCATTTAGCAAAGCACTGCGCGGGGAACGAAGTTCAAGTAACAKAACGCTTTTGGTTGAATGTACAGAAGTCACGAACACAGACCTATCAAAGTGATAGRAGTGACACTGACCTATCAAAGAACAGTAAAGGTGGCACTTCCCAAGCACTCCTACTTCCCCTTCAGCGAGGAGGGTGGGAAAGGCAGCAAAGTATCCACAGTGATCATCAGTTTCCCCTCCTAGTTGTTCTTGACCTGCCTCCTCATTTATTTTCCATTTAACGTGGACAATTAACTTAGCACCATGCTGTCTGAAGAAATGCTCAATCTGATTATGTTAGCATTAAGGCAGTTTTGTATGAGCATCTATTCCTAAGAGTTCTGTGCATAGTAAGACTTTCTTTTTCTTTTTTTTTTTTAATAGGGATAAAAACCCAAGCTATACAATAAAACAAAAAGCAAAGAAATAAACTGACAAAAAATATGTTGGGATAAAATTGTAAACAGGCACTTTACTAAAATCTCTGTACAGATCATTGACCCTACTGAAGTATTTTAATGAAAGCAATTCTTTCTTTCTACTAGCATCTTCCATATGCAAGACTGAATATCACTATCATCCAAGGATCAGTAATATTACCAGCTTTGCTCAGGTCAAAGCCAAAAGACCAGATTGTTGTGGCTTCCAAAAACTCAACCAAAATGATCCAGAGAGACTTAATATTTCATGAGATAAAATTTTATTTTTTGATAAAAAAAAAAAAGATAGAACCAGATGCAACTTTTAAATGAAATCATTTATTAAACCAATCTGTTTTATAGGAGGTATATATATATATATATTTTATCATTAAGACAACTTCAATGAAATGACTATCTACAAAAATGGCTTTGATTGTTTTATTTTCATGTCACCATACATGAATGAATGAATTTTGTCTTATGAAAACATTTTACTCAGTATCAAAAATGTACACATTTTAATAACCATTACTATGGTCCTAAGGGATTTTTACATTTAATTTCAAAAATAAGTCATTTTATTGCTGTATATGTTACAGCATAAGCTTAAATCATCCTATACATAATAGAAGTGTTGTCTAGGTATACAGGAAGCTTTTCATGTTGTCACATGCCTTCATGTTCAAGATACAGAAGTGGGGTGGGTTTTTTTGTTTGTTTGTTTTTGTTTTTTTTTTTTTTTTTTTTTAAACGCAAAGGCTAAAACATGTACTGATGTGAGCACAAAGCAACATTTAAAAAAAGAAAACAAAACCAGTCTGAATGGCACAAGAGTTAGCATCTTTATAAATTAACAACCAGAGTTCCTGATTATGGAAAGCGATACATGAGATTCCAGTACTTCCTTTAGGGCTTTGCTCTCTGGAAGAATACCTGTTAAAAATTTATAAGAAACAATCTTTTAAGACCAGAAGGAACACACTTTAACCATTCCGTATCTCAGAAGTGTAAGATAGTAAGATATATCTAATTTTCTGTAACATACTAAACCACTGATCTCAAGGATGTCTTGTGCTATTTTGATTACACTCCTCAAAACTTCCAAAATGAAGTATATCAACATATTCTCTGCAAGTACAAACATCATCTTTTTGCTGTTTAAATTAAACAAACACCACAAATCACACAAATACCAAGCTACTGAGGATATACCAAAGGGTTGAAGATAACTATATTTATAGAATGTTCACTTATTTGGAAGGAAGGAAAATAAATAATAATTTAAAAAAAACTTTTATTACTTGGAAATTCACAGTACCTAAAAGCTATGAAATCATTTTAGTCTTCAGTTAGAGCAATGAATATTTCAGTTTTTCTTCAGGTCACTACCATGACTGAATTATGTGACAATTCCGACTGAATTAAAGACTTTTTAAAGAAACAAAAAATCCTTACCTTTAAGTAATTTTTAAAAACTTTAGCATCAGGCTGCTGAAGTGCTTGACAGAATTCCTGTAAGAGGAAAAAGGAAGAAAACCTGAGATATGTTAGCAGTACATAAAAAAAA
>NW_028187066.1:2113264-2140419 GCF_003343005.1 Rhea americana | reverse complement strand
AAAAAAAAAAAAAAAAAAAAAAAAAGCAGCATGTTATTACTAAAAAATTTACAATAGGCTACAAGAGGAAGGCAAAATGCATTCTGAGGTGAAAGAAGCTTATTTTTCAAATATGGGGTATCAAGTTCACACAGAGAAAAGCARGACTATCTAAGAGGACTGCAACCAAGGAGATTCTTATCAAACTTTTGGTGGCTTGAAATGAATACTTCAGGTGTAAAAGTTTATCTGAAGTAGTATGCACATCCAGAATTACATTAGATTACAGCAAAACAATGTCTGTCACTGTTGAAAAGAATTATAACCTTAGATCAGAACAACACTGGGGCAAATGAATAATACTTGATCTTTACATATTTTTAATGCTATTTAAAAGCTCTGCAATTTAAGCCTTATGAGTACAATTATACCCTAAAGCTGCAACCTCACTACTACAGTTTCCATATCTGTTGCARTTAAAATTCTGTCAGTCACCAGCTAACAATTTCTTCCCGCTAGCACGGGATGCTTCCCATGTGGCTAACAATGTTTAATATTGAGACAACAGTCAAATGCAAAAGATTTCATTTCTTAGAACCCTCTTATACTGTCTACCACTCCAAAACAGGGGGCAGAGGGGAACCCTATACTGTACAGCACTTTGACAGTAGAACCAGAGCTGTGGCTTGAATTTCCATAGAGATGAACATAACCTTTATTTTCACACTTGTTTTTATACTTTTTTTTAATATACATTCAATATTGTCACTCTACTTTTGACTTCTTGCCATAAGGATTCTGATACATTTTCCCGCAAGTTAAAATGGATTTGAATTAAAGTAGGAATATGGTTTAGACACGCACTAGGCTCTTTCCTACAAGGTATTCTTGCAATAACTTCACTCTTTACACTAAATTATTTTGATATGTGATATTAAAATATGATTAATGAGGGCCAGTAGCAGACTAATTCTGCCTATATACCTTTTGCTCTCATTTAGAATTTCTGCTAGTTAGAATTTTCCAAGTGTTATTTTAGAAATTCCTACCTGAATTATTTCAGGAGCTACTTGCAAAGAAGGCAGATATTCTTGCTGAAGATACTGAATGCATTCAGGACCCTAAAGAAAAGCAGTACACAACTTGAACAAGTATATTTTTGTATATGCTTTTGGGAACTCAGGCTTACACTGTATGGTACAGAAGAGCTTGAAAACAGATAGTCTATTTGACTATTTTACACAGAAGAGGTGCATATGAAATATCAAATGTTCATATTATTCTCATTTGTAGTGAAGATTTTATCTCAGCCTTGGCATTAAGAACTCCATGTTTCAGTACTATTTGTTACACAGAAGAAAAGGTTTTGTGAAATTGCACTGAAATAAGAACTACAAAACAGCCAGTCAGTTTCTTGAAACACTATGTAGTTTAAGGTAGACAAACAGTTTAAAATGTACAACTCCCAAACCTTTGAGAGAAGCAGACAGGTCTGTTTTGTCTAATATATTAGTATTTGTTTGCTTTCTTCACCTGGAATTATCAAATGTCTCTCACCACAAGAGGTTTTACTGTACAGTGGTATACAAACAAGACCCAATACCTCTTTAAGAGGAAAGTGAATCAACCTTTTTTTCACTCAGGCGTAAGTTAACCCTAGAACTGGAACCTGCTATACAGTTCATATGAGGAGTAGAAAAAAAAAATTCAGATCATTCTCCTATAGTTGCATTGGTAGAGTTAATAAAAATAGTATTTGTGATAGGAAGCACTTCATTTACCAACGCTCCATTTCCTACAGATTTTTGTCTCCTCACTGCTTTGGGGCATAAAGCRGTACAAACTCAGAAAGTCTCCTCAATCAGAACACCACCTCGTCTCTGCCAGTTTACACAATTTTTTTTCAGTTATTTGTATTTGCAACTTTATAATTTGCATTTGACAGGTGCAGAAAAGCCAGCCAGCAGTTTCAAGGGTGTAGCAGAAACAGTAACATGGACACAGAAACTGCTTGCTTTCCCATTAACATGGAAATATGCTAAAATATTTTGATTGTTAACTGATGCAAAATTCATTTTTTTCCCTAAGTGTTTTTCAGCCAAGTCTCTTAAGATACTGAAAGATGCCTTTAGGTTTGGTGAAGTACTCTATAGTACATCTCTATTTGCCCTTTTATGTCAATAAGTACTATACTGAAAAGCAGAAGAATTCTTCAACTAAATGCAGTAACAACCAAGCGAGAAGATTTTTCTCCTTAATGAATAGTCAACACTTTGCTGTRAACTGTCAAGAGTTTGGATTCTATATTCCTACATAATACTACAGCCATTCTGTTAACTCATGAGGATGAATTACTATTCTMTTTTTTATATCAGTTTTTCTAGAAATTGATAAAAGCACTAGAGAAGCCTTTAAGTGTTATTCCCTGCAAAGTGTTATGAAGCTTACCCTTTTGAGATGAATTGTTTTTAATGTCACTGCACATTCTGATAAAGCCTGTAAGATAATGCATAACATTAGACTATTCAATTAGCACTTTAAGTATTTAAATCCAAAGAAGATAAAAGGCCCAAAACACGGGCTAGTTCAAAGCCATTATCACCGCCCTTTCCCTCACACAATGCTAACTGAACTTCAACCATTACTTCCAGTTTTTGCTCCACTCTAACCAGAACAATCTCTGTCACAGCTGAAACCAAAATGAACTACAGAATAGCYATCTACATTTGTTCACTTTCAGTGACATTAATTCATAAAAAATACAGGTCAATGTTAAACACTCAAACCTGCAATTCTCTACCTTGACTTTGACTTGCAAAAATTAGCATCCCAGTACCCCATTAAAAAACATAAGCGCTTTTGTTTGTGAGACAAACCAATCTTTGATACCACGTGGGCGTGTTAACTATCTGTCCCATACAAATGAAAATAAAAATTCTGTAATACATACCAATACTGTCTGGGCGTCTGCTAAGTCAAATGTTTGCTTTAAAGGTGCTAAGAAACATGCAGGGACAATATGCTTGTAGACAAAGTCTGCAAAGCCTACTGGTCCATCTTTGCCTCCTGAAAAGAAAAATAACATTCTGTATTTTATCCTTGCTCATGTTTAGTAGCAGCTAGAAGGGAATTATTAAAAGACACTCTTACCCCAAAGCTCCACCAGCTTAGAAAGAATAATAAAACAAGTCTTCTGTGCAATAGGATCTGGGTAATCCACTGCTCCTTGAATGACAGTGAACAATACACGTTCCACATTCTGCGCACCTTAAATAGAATAAAATAAGCTTGTTATTTAAGACTGTAGTTTAAGACTTTTGTGTACTTTTACACAATTGTATACCAGAAAAATACTGTATCAGAAGATAAATTTCAGCTTACAAATACTGGGCAAATACTATTCAACCGTGCAAAAATAGTTTTTTGCATGGATCTCAAATATTTTTGGGAAACTTCCCTGATGATGCAAAACCACTCTTTTGGCTATAATCCATTTCTTGTGATGATTTTAATATTTTGTTTTCTTTACTGGTCTTTAATACACACTAAGATGAGGGGGTGCACTGACGGGTATTTGTAAAAAAAGAAGAAAAAAGTTTTCTTCTATCTAAACCTGCTACAGTTGATTAAAACAGTACTTAATTAGCTTACATGCCTTTTAACATATGCACAGATATTTTTATCGTATTTCAAACTTCTGTGCTGCTTCCAAACTTATTTGTGTTCAATTTCTATAAAATGTCTTAGCTGATCACAAATGCCTCAAACGCCTCTTTCAAGAATGCTCTCGCTATTTTAACACCGCTTCCTTTACCACAGGTATTACCAAGAATTTTAGGGATGGAGGAAGGAGATTTGAGCTCCATCTACTAGATGAGTCAATTTAAAGCTTTTAAAATCCCTAGACGTTTTGACTGTATACAGATTAAAAGAATTACTTAGTAAAAAATCAATAACTGAATATTTGACTTTGAATTCTGTTAATGAAAAGCAGTAATTTACATTTTGGCACTACTGGTGGGGAAAACCTGGTAACTACATATTTAAGAAGTCAAATGATGCCTTTTTCCATAGATGACAAGATTGGGTGATAGTAACAAGAGGATTATGGAATAAATTACTGATATGTATTTCAGAAAGTAAATAATACAGGACGAGCTAAGAATACTAACGGCTGTGAGCGGTCTTGTCCAACAGTTTGAACATTTATACAAGTTTTGAACATTGCTATCCATTTTGAAATGCCTTTCTACAGGAAAATATTTTATGAGCTCTGATTTGCAAATCAAATACAGTGTTGCATGAGATGCTATCCTTCTCATTACAAGTTAAAAAAAAGTCAATATTGCTTACATATGACCACTAGGAAGAATACGTCAATTACAGTTGGATTTTACAAACCCAAACTGTTGCTTAAACAGAAAAGGTTAAATACAGTATTTAGCCTGCTCCACCTTAACATAGCTAGCATTTCTTTATAGGAACTAGGCTAATGATTTTAGCAGACAAATCTGTGGTTATATAGGATGAGAACAGTTCAGTGTCTCAAAGGATTGTAGTGTGGTTACTTACCTTGATTAGCTATGACTTCACTCATTCCACTGCCAGTTACAGTCTGCAGAAAAGCAAAGTAACTCCTCCGTAACATTTGTTTTTCTAAAGCAGCAGACTGGTCATTTTCTTCTGCTGGAAGGAGCAACACTTCAAAAATAGCATGAAGGAGTGGCATAAACATCTGTTGCAGAAAAGGTGAAACCTGTGTCTGTGGAGATTGGAAGAAGGCATCAACTCAGACAGTAACATCAACTGAACATTTGGAAATTAAGGGTGTGTTATAGTTCTCAGCTTGATTCAGTGTTAAAGTTAATATTTTAATGCACCAACCATATATAACAAAGTGAATCACATCAGGTTCACCATGAATGCTACCATATCTGACTTGCACATCACCTAGTCTTTCATACAAAAATATCTAATTACTCATCTAGTCTCATTCTGTGTAGAAATGAAAGCCTTTTCAGCATTTCTCACTCTTCTGTTGAGGCAAACACTATTTCAAATTCCYTAAAATACAAAGATAGGCTACTGTAGAGTCACTGTAGTTATGAAAAAAWTCACTTCGGAGAGGCTAAAATTGACAGCAGATCACTTTTTGTAGTATTATCTTTAAAGATTGCTTAAACAAAAATGTTTTTCTAAACTAATAAACTATTGGCATTACATAATAAGTTTACTATGTATTTTCTGCTTGTAATCAGAAATATATGTAAGGGTACTAGTCGCTAAACAACGAGTTGAAAAAGTGAAGAATTCCACTGGGCTGCTATTGAGCCTCACCTCGAGAGTTCCATAAAGAGAAAATGCAGACATCCATTTCTTAGTATTTAAGCCAGTTGCAGTGAAGAGATGATTACAGATTTTTTTAAAAAAAGTTTTGAAAGCATTCAAGATGAGCCTCACAAAACTAGAATTCTTATTTTAACATGTTCTTATAAAGAATGGCACAGTACCATAAAAAGTTAGACACGACACCAAATGCATTTGTCCCATCTTGCTCCTGCAACCTTTATCCTCTTCATCTTAGACAAACTATTATTAATTATCTACTTTTGTCTTGAACTACTTTTAGGACCACTTGTGAAAAGGACTGCAGAGTATTGAAATTATTTGAGAATAGAGACCTGGACAGGCTGGAGAGCTAGGCAGAGAGGAACGTCATGAGGTTCAACAAGGGCAAGTGCAGGGTCCTRCACCTAGGGAGGAATAATTCCATACACCAGTACAGGCTGGGGACTGACCTGCTGGAGAGCAGCTCTGCAGAGAAGGACCTGGGAGTGCTGGTGGATGACAGGTTGACCATGAGCCAGCAATGTGCCCTTGTGGCCAAGAAAGCCAATGGTATCCTGTAGTATATTAGGAAGAGTGTTGCCAGCAGGTCAAGGGAGGTGATCTTGCTGCTCTACTCAGCCCTGGGGAGGCCTTGAGTACTGTGTTCAGTTCTGGGCTCCCCAGYACAAGAAAGACACGGAGCTAACTGRGGAGAGTCCAGCGTAGGGCTATGAAGATGATCAGAGGGCTGGAGCATCTGTCCTATGAGGAAAGGCTGCGAGAGCTGAGCTTGGTTATCCTGGAGAAGAGAAGACTGAGGGGGGATCTTATCAATGTGTACAAGTATCTGAAGGGAGGGTGTCAAGAGGATGGGGACAAACTCTTTTCAGTAGCACCATGTGGCAGGACAAGAGGCAATGGGCAAAAATTGAACCACAGGAAAGTTCCACCTAGTATGAGGAGCAATTTCTTTACTGTAAGAGTGAGTGAGCACTGGAACAGGTTGTCCAGAGAGGTTGTGGAGTCTCCTTCTCTGGAGATATTCAAGACCCACCTGGATGTGATCCTGTCTAACGTGCAGTAGGTGACCCTGCTTGAGCAGGGGTGTTGGACTAGATGACCTCCAGAGGTCCCTTTCAACCCTACCGATTCTGTGACTAGGGAGGAAGACTTATGTTTTCAAAGTTCCTTCACTATCTACTTTGTAGAAACATATTCCAGCCACAGGTCCAGATGTCAGATTTATCCAAATATATTATGGATTTGTTTTACTGCTCATAAAATGCACTTCACTTCTAGCAGTTTTATTTTTGCATTCTTCTGAAAGATTTAGTTAAGCTCCTTTAATGAACTTCTTGATCTTTTCATATAGCAATCAATTTGCCACCCTATTCATAACTGCACAACATTCTTGTGGGCAGCTCTATAAAGTGAGCTGGGAGTAACATATTAGTAACTTAACATTGCAGTACCTATGCATTTAGGCTGTGTGAATCTAAGACTAGGTATCTCTCAAAGGATCTTCAAGATCCTTTGCTATAAAATCAGCTGAAGATCCACTCCTACTTAATACATACCTCATGCCTTTTTTTCAAGAGCTCCAAAGTGTTTCCAAGGTTTAAAAACCTYCATATTTGTCAACCTGTTTTGTATAATACTGCATTAAGCCTCACTGTATGTTTTTGTGCAAGAATACTGCATCAAGTTCTTGTAAATCAGTGTTTCTCACTATATGCAGATCAAATGTTTCTATATACCTAACTATACATCTCATTATAAGAAATGAAAAAATGTACTTCAAAACTTAGCATACAGTTGGAATTATTAGCTCAGCACTTTGAGTATGAAATTGTGCCAATAAAAAGAACCACATTTTGCTTAAGTAGTACTTTATAATTAGTCTCAAACATATATTCTGTCTAGATTTTTGTTCTAATACTTAAAGAAAAATACTCATTTAATTGATGCATGTCCAGTCACGTATGACTGCAGGAGAAGACTGTTTCCTAATCCAATTCTTACACGTATACTTGACAGYGAAGTAAGGTTCTGACACATTCTGCCCTCTTGTTAATGTTATTCTGCCCTCTGTACTCAGCAAGCAGCTATTCAGCAATGCTCTGACTCCCAAAAGCTTATGCAATACCGTACCTTAAACTTAGCTGTTATCTGGTTTATAAGAGGAATGAATTCTTGAAGATCTTTTGCTTCACAGTCTTTGAGCATGTGTTCAGAGGCAGAAGGAATGAATGGAAGAACTTCTTCCTCTAGGCAAATAATCATGCGGTGAAGGAAAGTGCGGACACCGCTTCTCAGAACTTCCTTCTGTAGTGGACAACTGAGAGCTGGCAAAAATGTCTGCAAGCAGTCCAAATACACTTCAGAGCAGCCACACTGTTTTACAGTCTGCTTATTGCTGAAAGCCTTGCTGGTTCGGCTGTAAAAGCAATACACCAAGCTCACATTCCAGTATAATGGAGAAGCAGTAACATCTAGAATAACTATACTAGAATAAATATACTTTAAAATCCATATACTAAGCTAAAATATTATATTTCATGAGATAAGAGGCAAACACTGGAAATAACAATTTGGTATGAAGTAGCTATACTTTGGTGGCTTTTGGACATTTAAGTCTAACAATTCACAAGCAACATACTATCAAAACAGCTCCATACAGTTCTTTGAGGAAGCTATTTCATGAGGAATGAAATAGATGTAGATAAAGAGAATAYTGAGCAAATTTGTAACACACTGACATCTCTAACAGCCTTTTCTAAGAGGATTCAACTCATTTTCTTGGCTACTAGGGAAAAATCCCCAACCACTGAAACTGTGCTAGGTCAACAAGCGACAGGTAGAAACTCAATGCCTCCTTGCTGGAAGTTCTTTACACTTCCCTTTTACTCAAACCAGAAACAGTCAACGCTGTACCTACCTAGCAAACCCAACAGCATGATTCAGGCAGTCTGCCAGTGCCATCTGTCTGTCCTCATCTTGCGCCATCATCAGTTTTTCCAATAATACTTTGAACTTCTCCATCAGTGGAGTCAATAAATTTCTCATTAAAACCTGTTTTCTTTCTGCAGAATATTCACTATTAACTATTAATACTCCAGCCGTTTCATAAATGAACAGTTGATCATCACTGCTTAAGAGGGCCTGGTAACCATTTTCCTAGAATGGAAGATAATAGGCATAAATTGCTAAATGCATTCTTATGGAAGTCTTCTTCCAATGAACATTTAAACATACTACTATTTCTTTAATCATTGCATAAGCAATCTCTACAGAACAGCTACAACAGTTTTGATCTTTTCCTACTTAAGTAGAAACACCAAAGAACTCATGAAACATAAGAGGAACAACTATTTCTATACAGTTCAGAGGGTTTATCTTCTACATACTCATCTCTAGCCTACACTCCCAGAAACTCAAGTGAGCAATGTAATTAAATCAGGTACAAATGGATGCATGCAAGTGATTTCACACCAAAAAAGTAAGATAATTGTGGTTAAATACATTAGTGTACTAAACTCACAATTCAGTAAGTACTTTGGCACACTGATGAATAAGTGCAAGCCTTATTTATTACAAAAAATGCTTTAAGTACTCACAGGAGGAGAAAGTTCCAGTAGGTCTTGTATTCTGTTCAGAACATCTTCAATAAAGGGATTCATTTGCTTACTGAAGTGAAATTTAAATAAGCAACACTTTTAAATTATTTTACAGAACTCTTGGCGTTTTAAGTTGTAAAGCTTGCTGCTAAACTATCTTCTCAATATAGAAATCACCCTTTAAAAATCAAAGCATTGTTGTAGAAGTACCTGGGTTATGAATATGGTGCTCGTGGTAGGCCAAGTAGATACATGGCACAGTGAGAAATCAATTCTTTCTTTCTTTCTCTCATTCTTTTATAAAACACACACAAATATTTCACTCAGGTGAGTGAAGCTACTTTCATGAACGGCTGAAAAAAGGATCCTTCTGAAACCTGAGTTGTCTTGCAGCTTCTCCTGCTTCTACATTCAAATACATGCCTGTGAAATCAGATCAGCAGGAGAAGTTGTTTGAAGGGCTTTAACAGACTGAGTAAACTCCATCTGTGTATTTTCCAAATATTCAGAACTTGGTTGGGGTTGGGAGGGTGAGTTACTATTGTGAGTTTCCAGATCTGCACATTCTCAGCTGTGCTCACTGAACAGCTAATAAAAATTAGCTAAACATATACATTCAAGTTCTTTATTCTATGACAGATTTTTTTTCCAGTGCTACCTTGGTATTTCAAAATAGGACACCTCCATTAGAACACTGTTTTGATGTATTCACTGCAGTTCATTTAAAACMCAGCTTGTTCTAATGATGCTGTAATGCACTGAATTCACCAGATAGAGCCCTTCTGTACAATCTGGATGCAACATTTGTAACAGCTTTTACTCACTTAAGAGACTTGACAAATCTGGAAAAGAGGTAAGCTGTTCGGCTTCGCACTTTTGGACTTGTATGGCGAAGACCACGGTGATCTAAAAATGCCATCTGCAATCAAGAAAGTATTGCAGTCTTACAATCCCTGAACAAGGCTAGAAAAGCTAATCATTCAACAATTTAAGAAAGCCAGTTTCCTTAGTGACATTCAGAAAAGGAAGGAAGTTCTTAAATTTCAAGGAAAGTCCGATCTAGTTGAAAGTGTAAATGAGATGGAACTTACTAGAACAGTTGGAATGTGCTGAGGTTCAACAGCAAAGAATTTTTCATATCTAACCACTGTTTCAAAGAATTCCAGGGTGACTGATGTATGTTGATAGGCACTAACACCAGAAGTTACCAGCTACAGATAAAAGCATTAACAAGTTAGTACTTTAACCATTTATAACATTAAACTACAATTTAGGTGACATACCAATAATTGAGATGAACCATTCAAACTGAAATGTTTTAGTCTACTAACATTTTTATATAGCTCCCACGTCACACATACTTACTGTTCTCATCATATCTTGCAAAGCCGTAGCTTTTGTAACATCACCAGAGAAGTGAGCACCATGAGATACAGGAAGAGCCTCWGCCAACATATACAGTAATCTTATTGCTACTTCTACTTCCATAAATCGTGTAGTCTGCCAATTCCTAGACAGGGAATAAGAAGATCATACCAGTCAATAGTAGCTTCTGAAATAATCAACAGTTCTACGAGGCAGTAGTACTATTTTCAGTCAAATATTCTTCAGATGCACAGCATAAAAAGGACAGATTGATTTTAACTATGCAAAAGCACACTGTGAGACCTAGGCAGTATTTCAAAATGCTTTTGGAACACCTTATATGTAGATGTAGGTCTTTTCTGTCAAAGCAGTATTGATTTCTCTTTACTAGTTTCAACTTGAACGCTACAGATTTTTCCAGTTGCCTTTTTTAAGGTATGAAAATAGCCTACTTTGATGTGTGGATGAGCCATTCAGCTTCAGTTCATTCAGCCACTGACAAAACTATTCCTATTTGCATATATATATATAGCTTCTTCCTAGTTAGGCACCTGGTAATAATTTCATGTGCCTGGTTATAATGTTAATRTATTTATGTACACACATTTCAGGACTGCTTCCGTCCCTTTTGATAAAAATACTTCACTGCTGCTTCTTTTCCTCTGTCCAGCTTTGTTCCTCTGTGAGCAGTAACATATAAAATTACTTTCTACATGTCATATGCATTGTACTGAGAGGTAAAGTAAACAAATGCATCTGCCAAAGTGGCTGTTGTTGTACAGATAAGTGGCAGATCAAGAGACATCTCCAAGAAAAAAAAAAGAAAGAAAAAGCTCTCATTCAAGATTACATAAGGAAAGCTTTTTTCTATTATACAAAGTCAAGTTTATAATAAAGTTATAACAAGCTTATTAAACCAACTGACTTCTTTTTACTACATCATGTTTATGTTCAGTATGAACCAGGACAGTAAAAAAAGGCAAAAAAAGCTAAGGACAATGTATTCACAAGATTAAAACAAGAAACTTACTGAAGTGTAGTGTTAAAAACTCTGCGGACAGATGCCAACAGTAATTCTGGTGAGACCTGAGCAAGTCTGTCCAGCAATAATTTCAACTGTTTTCTGTATTCCACAAACATTGCTTCATCTTCACCCTACAAGACAGGCACATAACAGAGAAGCCCATGCATCCAGAACTGTTTTAGACAATTGCACCTACAACAAAAATATGTACGCACAGAAACAATATACCAAGCTCAGACAATTCAATAATCTTTGTCTTATGCTCCTGCAGTGTAACAGCAGGCTCTTTTACTGTCTGGCTGTAATTCAGTGATATGTTGAAGTCTACTGTGTTCTGTCCAGAAACACACTAAAAAAGGTTTTTCAGACTGAAGATGAAGCCAAAAGTAAATGAAAGAAAATGCTCTTGGCAAACCTTACTGACCCAGCTCTTGAAAATTGACTCCTTGCTCATAAAGCAGTTCTTCCTCAGCATCTAATCTAGTTTTAAAATTAAACTGACAGAAACATTTATCATTGACTGCATACAGTACAAGTCAATTTTTTTAGGTTATGCTTTCCCCAAAAATTTGGGGCAAAAACAGATCTGCAGACTATATTCAATTATTATTGTTGGCTGACAGATATACAAGCATATGAGAAAAGTGAAATTAAGACAAACAAGCTTCTTTCTCTTTATGCTATTTTTACAGAAGTTACATCTCCTCCAGATGCTGTCAAGCAGCACCTTTAAGAGCTTCATTAGAGAATATATTTCTCAACTCTTTTGCACAACATAGGAGTAATGCATGGCAACATGCAAAATCCCTCCAAACGAGCCAGTTCAACAATCATGCTTAGCCAACAGGACAGCTCTATTTGACTGGAAATGATTTCGTGCAAAATGCAGCTGTACTTAACCCACTAACTGAACTGGTTTGGATAACCCTTTACTATATTGTTTTGTACTCTTCAGATATGCTCTTCGGTTAAAAAGTTTTTCACACAGAAAAAGCATCAGCCCACAGACTTAGCACTAAACCTTCAAATCTTAGCCTGTACAAACTACTGATTTTTAAAGTGTGAGCGAGTTTTCTACATGTAATTTAAGCTGCGTTTTAGTCTGTCTGTTTTTACATCAGAATACCTCATTTTCAAAATTGTATTCTTCATCATATGTCAACTTCTTCATAACAGCCAACATGATTGCCTAGGGTAAAGAAACAAACAGAACTATGAGTGGAGAAGCGGTTAAGTGATAAGAAGCAACAGTTAAAATCCTACAGTAAAGGCTTATGTTAAAATATKTGTAAAAGTTTAAGTTAATTCTATTTGAATTACGGTTTTCAAAGATGCAGCAGAAGTAATACTCATATTAAAACAGATGCATTATATCAAACAATACGTAGAAGCTATTCCAGATACACAGCATAGATGACTCAGCAGAGTGCTATGTCTCTGGCAGTATTATCTGGCTTTATTCCTTCCTTGTAGTCTGTACTGTTCAGTTACACACTGAGAATAACAATTAAGATGTCTAAACTAGACAGATGGAATCTTATCTCTCAGGCTGTCTGAGGTCTTGTTTTAAAGATCCAGGCCAGCATAAGCATAACTAACTTCTCTAACAGCTCAACATCTCTGAAAGGTTAATTTTTTGCCAGATTAACAAGCTGAATTAGTGCAGCAACAGATGCAAGAGTAACAGCTGGGACCAGTTCCCAAGACAGTAGGRGAAGCAAACCTTCCCCCTTCAGCAGCAGCAAGCCATTAGATCCGTTCAAGCAATGAGGTGCAATTTCACCTTTAGTAAGGACTGCTGTACAAGCCCTGCAACGGGAATAAAGACTTTATCTTGTCTCTATTGAATCTCAAATTCTAGATTTATCACTTATTTACTGTTTCAGATTCTTAAAACTCTTGACTAAATGTTTTACTAAATAATAAGTTGAAAAAAGTGTATTGTGCACTTCAGTGGTAATCTGATTTATAAAGAAAAGGGACAGAAGAACAAAAACAAAAGGTTCAGTGATGTTATGAAGCCTCTCTATAATGTTAGTTCATCTGATTAAAATAGGTAYGTTAAACAAAACTAGTTAAGATAATACGGATATAGTTAACTGAACTTATAATTTACTGTTAAAAGAACAAGTACAAAATTCATTTTTGTTTGTAAAGAAAAAGGAATCATAGTTTTCAGTTTTATCAGCTTGCAGAAAACCTGCACAAACCTCATCAGTCCAAGATCTAAATTAGTGTGAAAGGCTCATAGAGAAGTCCAGAAGGACTGTGGTGAATAAACCAAACAAGTTTACTATCTCCAAGACTGGACACAAACCTTACTTATTAATAACTTAGTATTTATAGCTGCTCATCCTCAGCACAAGCATTACGTTTGAATAGTTTTTTTTTTTTTTTTTTAATAATAAGTTTAACATATATTAACATAGGGTTGATGACAACTCTTTCCACACTTCTTCCAATTCTTTGGAATTGCAGCAGGTTTTAATAAGAACAAAAAGCTCTAGGGAAAACCTGTTCTTATATGTTGATTTCAGAACAAAATAATACAGTCTTTCCACAAGCTTACCAGAACGGATTTAAGATACTAGAGTTGTTTGGGAAGGCTAGCACTAAAATAGCTTTCATACATGATTTAATATGGGTTTACTATTTAAAGAAACAACTGAAGTTACTGGATAGAAGCAGATGAAACAGTTCATATACTTTTAAGTTTTCCCCTTTAATTATTGTCTATAGGCACATTTTAAGGCATATAAACACAAACATGACTTGTTTCAACAAAACACAAGTTCTGTCACACAATGTGTTCTTGAAATAAGACTCTAGTCAAAATAAAGTTTTAATTCTTACCTCTACATTAGCTTTTTGTTGGTCTGAAAGCGCAGAAAGCTATAAACACAAAATTTCAAATGTTATTTCTTGCATCATAACTTTTTCTAATAGCAAGATACATTTGCTTTTCTTTAACAGCCAYACGATTTGCAAGCATTCTTTCCACTTAACACCATATTTAACTCAATTCCTTCAGATTTCCCCAAACTGTATAAACAGTATGCCACAACCAATAAAGATACTCAATACTAGTTAGTCTAAAAGGATTATTTTGCAGTCAGCTGCCACAAAGTCTTGCTTTATTTATTCCCAAGAAGTTGAAACAAATAATAAGTCAAAAAGTGATGTTCAACTGAGGTCAGATACACTTACTTGTTTCAAGATGTGAAGGTAGTCATAGCAGAAGCCGATGATATTAGATGAGATGTCATCATCTTCATGAATTAGGAGTTGCAACATTAGGGCCACTTTTGCTTCAATAGCTTGCAGAGTGTCTTGAGCACTCTTTATATCACCATTTTTTACCAGTTTAGTCCAACTAGCTATTAATGCTTGCCCCATCCCGTTGACAAGCTTAGAAAATCTGGCCAGAAAATCCACATCATCTTCCTGAAACAAAAGAAGTCTGATTGAAAATAATAACAGAGTTCAGATTTAAATGGCATGACATTACAGACAATACTGCTTGTGCTTGGTATGAACACAGTGTAATATAAAGGCAACAATTGTCTCCTAGGTGGATAGTATAATTGCCTGGTTTGTTTTCCCTGTGGAATGGAGAGACAAAAATTAAAGTAATGTTAGAGCTGGCTGCCCTCCATCATACAAGAAGTAGACTGATTCATCTCTTCAGATTAGTTACTTTTTTCACTTTACAGCAAGTAGGTTAATAATTCTAGGGGAAACACACACACAGCTTAATCTACGGTAGATAAGAGGAAAGACACTTTATGGGTGTTCACTTCAGAAATACTGATAATGAGCAAGTAGAAATTTTCAGTAATCTCCAAAGAGCAAGTGATTAGGTACTTAGGGGTTGCATTTGCAAAAATCCCCTGACTAGAACTGAGAAATATTGCTAAAACAGCCATCCCAAACACAAGCTTTGCCCCCTGCCAAAACTATACAGAAGCACAGCAATAACAAGTCTTCCTCAGAGAGACTGAGGTAATACTAAGAGGAACAATTCCTGAAACAATGAATGTGTATTTTCTGCAGTCTAGTAGGCATATATATTTGAAAAAGACTTCACAATGAAGAATTCAACTGTCTTGCAGTTGAAGAACTGGAGCCTTATAAAAACTGTTTTCTCTTTCTCCACAGCAGGTAGTTAACAGCTGCTCCTTATGCACTAYAGCTGCATGGGGAATGGGTCTTTGGCTGGCAGGTTTATTTTCCTAGCTCACAGGTAAGAATTGCAAGTCTTGTATCTGACAGCACAGACATGCATAACAGCATAAAACTTGAAGAAAGCTCTCTTTCCTCTGCCTAATTATGAACAGCTATTCTAAGGTCTCACCCTAAAAAACTGCCTTGACTGCAATACTTGTACTTATTACAGAATTATTTAGAAGGGAGGTCTCTAGGCACTGAAACACAACCGCTATGCACAGTACATTTTAGCAGAGGAAAGGAGAAGTGATGGGATTGTATTAGAAGAATACCTTGATTCAATAAAGAAAAAGTTAGCAAGGACAAAGGAAATAAAACACATTATATTTAAAAAGAGTTACAAATACTACTGGCAAACTTAAGTATCATAAAACTGCTACAAATGTTTAGCATCAGTGCAGAGGCGCACACAATTTTCACCTGCTTATGTAGACTTATTCTTTAGCTTTCTGCTCATCTGCTTGTTTAAGAACCRCCTGACTCACTGCTATTCAAAATCAATTTACAAACCTGATCAATACTGAAGAGGCCAGCAGACTGTAATACTTGACACAAAGATTCAACTAGTTTTGTTTTATCAATTGGGTCCATTCCCTTATTTACAATTTCAAATAGACAATCACAGGCTTCTTCCCGGAGAACTTCCACAGACATGTGACCTAGCAGCATATTTATAAACCTGAGGAAAAAATTTWAAAAATTATTTTGATATATCTACACAGTAGCATCATATAGAAACTTTATATTACTTCTTCACATACGTACAACTTTTTTAAAAAAAACTCTTTAAAGTCTACTGTACTGAGTAAAATCAGCATYTTATATATTTCACAGAGGATCTGGCAAACTGTGCATGTCCATTTTGGCCACGATATCAGCTTGGAAAGTCAAGYGCTTTACTAAGAAACAAAGATGAATGTATAATTAAAGTCCTTATTTAAAGATGAGTTTAAATTTAATATAGAAATACAATCAGCATGCTGTGAAGGTTATGTTTACAAAGATGTGCCAACAAAAATAACTCCTACCTTTCATTGGCTATCAGGCTTAAATCTATCCAAGATACGTAAGCTCCAACAACTTCAAGGCACTGGCATGTCAACTCTGAGTTACTATACTGATAATTTTGTAAGATTTGGTACCACGATTCCACCAAACTTGGAATGCACTGTTCCCTCATAGTATCTTTCAATAAGGTGTTCCTACGAGCCTCCTATCAACAGGATAAAAGGATAAATTAATCTTGTCAAAGAAAAATATAAACTAGTAGCATTTTCATATCCTTTTCCAGATAATGCTTGTCCAAGCAAGATTAGTAACTCAAATAGAGGTCAGAAAACTCAGAAGAGTAGATTACTCCTCCTTGAAATGAAAAATAATCAATAACGTAGGTTTTATTTACTTTTTTTACCCATAATGTCCAAATGCTGACGAAAGGTTGACAAAGAGAAAAGAAGTCCTCTAGACCATTAAATAGATTTTTGACGTTAGGATTCCTTAAAAAAAATGCACTAGTAGAAATGAACATTGGAAAAAAAAAAAAAAAAAAAAAAAAAAAAAAAAAAAAAAAAAAAAAAAAAAAAAAAAAAAAAAAAAATTGAAAAAAAAAAAAAAAAAAAAAAAATGAAAAGTACAAAACCATAAAGAGCATTAAATGACACATGGCTCTTGGATCTTAACCACCTCATGTCTCTAAGGTAGGGCTGCCATAGGGAGAAAACATCTCTAAGTTTTTTGCCTGAATTACCTACAGAACTCTTCTGAACGTTAAAGAAAATGATAATGCAAAGCTGTAACTTGCCTCTGATGTATGAACAACGTCACGGTCTACCAGTTCAGCATCAACAGCCATCAGGATTCTGAGGTACATATCCACTCCTCGTGGATTAAGGTCAACTACTGATAGAATATCAAAAAAAAACTTGGGCCATTTTGTGAGATATTCAGTAACAAAAAGCAATGCAAAGACTTGTGCTGCTTTGTTGCGAATAAAAGTCTTCTCGGGCTGGGGATTCAGCATCTGGTAGAAACAAAATATTTTATTTGTATATTTTTACTAGATTAGAGAAATATCATTAATGGTTGTTGATTTCTGTATACTGATTAATATAGTTCCTCTCTCCTCTCTTACTGGCTGAGAGGAAACAAACAAACAAACAAACAAAGAAACCAAAAAAACCCTAATCTTTCCAACAATTTTGAAGAAAACTTAGCAAAATTTTAATGAAGTAGGGGCAACATTCTCTCTGGATGATACAACAAGTCTTTTATTCCATAGTAAGACATTACATGTATTATTTAAATAATAACAGCAAGTTTAAGTTGGTGGAAGGAATAAACAACAACTTCTAGAAAGCAAGACATGGTCCTCTTGTGGTTAACTTCTGTCTAAGTTAAATACTAGCTTTAAGAATATTTAGATGTGCTTCTAGATCTCAACTTATCAGGGAAAGAAGGAATCTACCAATTTCTCTTCCTCCTCTTTCTATAAACTCTCCCTAAATAGGGCAATTTGCCACAAATAAATTAAAAACAATATTAATCAATTTCGCAATGATTTTCAAGTATTATTTCAAATTGTATTATAACCCATTCTTACTATTCAGCTTTGTGCAAACAAGGCAAATACGGATTTCCAATGCAAAACAAGTGAAATGACAGCTAGATAATGGTAGATATAGGCAAGATTTGTAACAGCCCACTTGACAGTTTTGCTGGTTGCAAACTCTTAGGTCCAGCTGATATCTACTGTAAGTTCAGCTATGATAACTAATTCCAGCAAAAGCTAATGACAGTTCAGACTAATAAAATGTATGTCAAATAGACTAATAAAATRCTGTGAAATAGAAGTATACCCCTGCATTTTTACTGTGTACGGAATACCTTTCTTCAAAAGGTAGAAAATTATTTCCCTCTCATRACTGCTTCCAAAATTAACTTTAAACTGCATCAAAACATATTGACATTTTTTAAAATTAATTCTTGACATAGGAAGGAAATCAATTAGAGGGGACATAAAAAAAATAGAATTCATTCACTAGTCTTCCAAGATTACATACTTACAGTTGGGCTAAAAGATGACTAACACGGGATCATTTATAACCTGACTTTCATTGAAAGGTCATGTTATAAAGGAGGAGGAGGGAACGTGCATATACAGCATGAAGGTGACAAATGGAAAAATTAAGGTTTTCGTCAACAGTATGATTTACATGATTTTGACAGATTAAGAAAAACTAGGGAAACACTATTTGTCCTATGCTTACACAAGAAAGTAGTCAGTATACTACTATAATATTAATAGACACATAGCCTGAGTAGTCTTTTGTTCATTTACAAACATTTGCTAGTATTCTAATAGATAAGAGTTAGGCTAAAAACAGAGTTACTGCTCCTGTTTCAGGCAGCCAAAAACATRAGGAATGTGGATTATACCTCTCTAAAGGGAAGCTTTGATTTCCATATTTGGTACACAATGATTAAACAACCCATCGTTATCTGACGTAAAAGATTAATATTCAGTAATAGAGAGTTCAAGCACAGACTTCTTTGGCAGCAGATAATTTAAAGAATTTCTAAYGTTCTAATGAAGATTAGAATGTTCAAAGCTTTTCACCATCAGATACTCTCTTTTCAGGAAGTCACATTTAAACTCAGATTACAGGTTGGACACCTAACCTCCACTGAACACATTATCCTAGCCTACTAATGTAAGACTGCTGTGAAGGAACATACTTACCTGCGCTTGCAGCCATGTTATGAGTGTTTCCCTTATCAGCTGCTGCTGAACTTCAGTAAGTTCAGAATATCTGAAACAAAGTGTAGCAAGATCAAAATACAGTTTTGCTTCATGACAACRGCAACATGCCACAAGGCAAAAACTATTTCAATCAGAGTAGTGTAAATGAAAGGTTCCTAAAAAAAGGTATTTACACAACTACTTGTATGTAACRGTTCTGAATCAAAGTCTTACAGAGAGAATAAGGAAAGATGTTTTGTCTATAGTAATGAATCATACTGAGGCATTAGTGCCTCCTGTATTGGAGTAGAAGCTTGAAGTTTTGCAGGAAGGCTGCCTCACTGTCRGGGACATAACTTATCACTCTAAAAAAAATACACACATTTTATCATAACCCACAGGGAGAGAGACGAGCCATTTCTATATGCTCAAGCTTGTTTAGTACACTCTTCAAATATTCTGTCAACACTGGGCTCAAGCAAGTCCTTAACATGGTTGCCTTCAGTGCATTTATTATCACAGATAAGACAAAATAAAAAAGTAAGCAAGGAATTTGCATTTAGGTGATACATATACAAGTCTTTTCAGAATATATAACTATAACCAGCCCACTTCAACACTTCAAATACTACCCACACAACAAGTTCCTTCCTAGGACTACAGTAAGTATGACTCTCCCTGCAATTATTCCTCCAAGCTGCTTAAGGCTCTGGTACAGACCCTAACAACTGCTCCTGCTGCATGGGGCCCCTGTGTTCCCCCTTTCAGCTACTTGTTTGTTAAGGAGAAGAAAAAAGCATCCCACCTTAAAATACTAGGAGAAAGCAAATGAGAAGCATRAAATAATGGGAAAATGTACTGCAGGAAGCAGGTGACAGAACTGAACAAGTGGAAGAAGAAAGTCAATGAGGTAAAGCCAGGTAGATAAAACTTCAGAAACTTAAGTCTTAAATTTCTGCTCCAAAACCAAATTGCAAAACTCACCTGCAAAACATACTTTATTACTATCTAAAGCCTGACCCCTGTGTTCAGTATACTACCACCCGTCACGTCAATATCCCAAGAGGCAGACGTCTTTGCCATGACTTTCCAGAACAACTGTAGTTCCATGCAATGGAACTTACAATATTTCAAAGTAATTTTTCCGTAAAATTATGATGTGACTTCACAGTGAAAAGACTACTTTCTCGCAACATCTCTGCCATGCTTATCGCATGAATAAAGCTTTGTCTAGGATTCTGAATATGGCTGCTACTTGCAAAACTCAACCTCTTTTCTGCAGAAATTGGCAAGAGTGCAGAGTAAGGGGCACTCCAGGAGGGAAGGGTTAAGGAAGTTTAATGCTAACCTTGGTAACTGACTCCATGTTGAGCTATGCATAGGTTGTATTAGCCGAGTAGAACATGAGTTCATAAAAAACTAATCTTCTCCCAAGAAAAGGTAAAGGAATACAAAGAAAAGTCCTGCAGGCTGGATTAAAGTCACCTCATCAATTAACACTGARCTAATGGCTTGCAGAATCAAGGGTCTAAGGACTTTATTCAGGAATGGCAGGAATAATAGGTACCATTTAAAATCTTTGTAAACAGCACAAAAATGGAAATTAAATATCTTTACATAGTTGGTATCAAGAAAGACTACTCACTTGAACTTAATTTGATGTTCTAGAACTTGAAAGCAAAAGAATTTGATATGATCATCACTAGAAAAGAAAAATAGCTCGGTTACTCATGGCACTTCTCTGAAAAGATAAAACATTCCTCAAATACTGCAGACCAGTGGTCCCTTTAGCAAATCAAGAACTGCTATCCATTAGAAAAAAAAGCTACTGCTGTTACTTCAAAATAAAAGCAACAAATACTTGAGCAGTTCATATGTTAAAAATGAGCAAATACTAAATTAATATTTCTATTTTTCCCTATATCCACCAATTTGTTATTCTTTGCATTGACCATACAACACTACAATAATTACTGTATCCTCCCATAAAAAAGAAAAATCTATTAGGTTTCAATAATACATTCATTGGACCATTAGTACATTGAGTGAGAGTTGCACACTGTGTCTAAACAGCAAAGCTAAAGACATACTGAAATACAGACTAAGGTAGACTGTTCCATACATTATAATCTACACATTTATTACTTTTATCTTAGACCAAAAATTTTAACAACAGTCAGTAGGCATTTTAATAAATAGAGACTAGAAAGCGCTTTTTTTTCAAATTTTGCATGGTTTGGTAAATCAGTGCACACACTGATGGAGTCAGAGAAGTTTTGATAAATAATGTACAAAAAGAAGCATTCACTGTAAATCACTATTTTCTTATYGTTATTTGGGATAGCTGAGGCTCCTTCCAATCTGAATTAAGTGTTTTGAGATATAAATACATGCATTCATGTAAAAATACTAGTGACTACACAAGCTTTGTATCAGTTTCATGAAAAATGAGATGGCCTGTTCAGTAGAAGAGTGGGAACAAAGAACTATTTTCAAGCTTACAGCATTTAAAGCCCATAATTTCACAATTAAAACATTCCCAGCATTCCCCCTCCCCCAAAGAAGATAGTACTTATACAATACCAAGGCACTAGAACTTATTTTTTCTGGGATTTCATAAAGCAGCAGTTTTTGAGCTACTAAGTTTATAAATAAAACTCCATATTAATTGCTCTTCCCTGGAAGAGCAGTTACAGATCAATACTGATACTAAAACTGTATGCATTAAGTCCATTTTAATGTACAGCYTCTCAATTACCCAGTTCACAGTTCTGGGTATTTTGCTGTAGAGCAAAATAAATAAATAAAAATAAATAAATAAAGCAGACCCAAACATATTGCTAATGAAAATAAGCAATGATTTTTAGATACATTACCTGTACATACTCTGAGCTAATGCTTCTGCACAAACTTGCCAAGCATCCTGAGATACCTTCAGTTGCTCAAAGTAGGCTAGTGCCTGCAAGCATTCAAAGATGTTTCWTTAAAAACAACAAAAAAACAAAACACCTTAAAACAAAAAAACCCTCCACAGCAAGACATCTCATTCAGATTAGACTCGCATTTAAACGCTCCTCCCTCAGGAGGGATGAACTCTATTTGGCTACATCCAAGTATTTATATGGCTCCTTCATTATCATACTGGAAGAGTATTTCCACAAATGCTARCACTGAAGGTGGTGCTCATTTCCCTTTTACATTCATTATTAAGATTTTGTTACTTTAACATAAAATTCACAGAATCAGAGTTCAAGTTAGAATGGACTTCTGGAGACAGTCTAGTCTAACCTCTTAGCTCAAAGCAGGATCAGCTACAGGAAGCTGCTCACAGACTTGTCTATCTGGATTTTGAGTATCTGCAAGAATGAAAGTTCAAATCCAAGTTCCAATTCCTTCCACAAGTTCTAAGTGGGAAGACATTTAAATTTTTCACTGAAACCAACTCACTATTCTTGCCGGACCACTCCGGCTGTATTCTACATGTCAAACTCAAGAAATATTCAAATACAATGTTCCACTGATTATCTAATTTATGAATCTATGAAAAAGGTTAGAAAGAATCCTATRATTCTGCCAAATTTTGGACCCTCAAGTTGCTGATCAGACCTTCTAAATAGCTTTTATTAACATTTAATTTGATCTAATTGTTTTAAGATTTAGCATGGTCTGTTAAAAAGCAAATAAAGTAATTTTTGAAACAGAGTAGATTGAAGACATTATTTCAAATCTGTGCAAGTCTCTGTTTCAAGGCTGTAGATTTTGTTTTTCTTTACTTCGTAACTGTTTTCACTCATCAGTTTCATAAAGTAATTACACAAATGATTGAATTAGATATTAAAACAAGAAAACAATTCTTGGAGATTTCCTTATATCAAACAGTCTTACTAAAAATTGTTTCACAGCTTTACTTTACCTAAGCTACTTCTTACATGAATATTGAAATGTTAAGTCACCTTTTACTATATAGTATTCAAAAGCATACAGACTGCATGGTTAAAAGGTCAATAAATCTGTAAGCTTCAAATTTGATAATGGTATTCTATTAACAAAACATTAAAAAYTAACTATATCCAGCCTTCCAAGCAGGGCAAGCACCCACAAAGGACACACTTAGCAGGCTCCTTTGCAACACTGGGATATATCAAGCCACATTCTTGTATATTAGCATCAATTCTGAAAGATATTACTGGARGTCATCCTGTAGACACTCAAATTGATTTCATAAACAGGATGCATAAAATTTTTCTCTTTAAATAGCGGTGGAAGTTTAAATGCCTTTTCATACGAGCATCTCCTATCTTTTTGTCAAGTACTCGTACACCATGATTTAAGTTATATTAGCTAATATAAGCTTCACTATAGTTAAAAATACACATTTCATTAAAAGACACTAAAGCTCTGTTTTCAGTGGATATTTTTCATTTTGGGGGATATTTGAGGTGCAAAGCAAAAGTACTGAGAACTGAAAGTTGCAGCGCAGAGAAATAAATTCTATATACGTTAAGTGCAATTTCATAAAAATGGTGATATATGTCCTTTAGTTTACGTATAAACTTCCCATATGACTTCCAGTTTAGTACACACCACCACAATCCCTTTGTGTCAGTTAACCAAGTAACAACACATGGTCAAAAAAATTAGATTTTTTCATTGAAACAGCACCCSCTGTTATTAGAGAGATAAGCAAGTTAATTACATACTCTTTGTCTGAAGTCTGCATCAGCATTTGGGTTTAGTCCTAAAAGGGCTTGTTCATCCATCTTTGTTGCTATATTCTTTGTTTCCTATTCCTAACAGCCTTGCCCACTTCTTCTCCAGGGGAAGGTGCAATCATCATCTGAAAATAAAGAAAGAACAACTTTTATTTGCTCAGCATCACAAGAGAACTTAAAAGCATGACAGCAACAACCACAGCGTTTTGCTCACAAAACAAAACATATAGTATGTACCCCACGAAGATGACATCATGCACACTTCTACTACAGACTTCAGTATCAAAATCATTGATATCAGAATTTGTCTAGAAAATAAACCATTCTAAAGAAATAAGCAAATTTAAAGGTCTACCATTTTATAAGGCTAGCAAGTGCAAAAATAAGCATCTCATCTCAAATATTGTTAGATGTTCCATAAAATTATTTATAAAGTATTTCCCCTAGATAGCAAAGTCATCAGGAGCGCTTTTTTCTAAAGCAAGCACACACAGGAAAAGTGTCACAGAAGTTAACCACAAAATACTTCATACTGAGTTGTTAATCAGGTTTCCTGTTCTTTATAATGGGTGTTAATTTACCAGTATTTTTTTTTTTAAGAAAATTCTGTGTAAAACTAGCCACCAAGCTGGACAAATGTTCTAAAGAGATTATGTAGGTCTATAGGCCATTCTGTAATGCTCTGGATTAAACACAATGAATAAAAAGATTTTGTCAAACACTCAGATGCTGTAAGCAACAGCTTCTGACAGCAAGAGTTTCAAAAAAAAAAAAATGCAGTATGCTAGCATGGTTAATTAGGCCTGAAATAAGGCCTTATTCCATAAGTATATATGATGCAGGGGGAAAGGAAGATGACTGGCATGAGGAAGAGATGAAATACAAAGGAAATGTGGTTAGAAACTGCCTACATGCCTATAGGTAGAACTCCTGATTTCTTGGTATTGCATGTCTCCTGCATACTCCACTGCTCACCCTCCCCCACTGCAAGAAAGGAGGCATCGTGACAACCAACAGCAAGCATGCAAAGGAAAGCCCAGCATTTAATATGATGACAAATAGACACTTCTATAAAACTCATTACAGGGTAAATTATACCAAAACGCATGGTAAGTAGAACTGAGTTCATACAAAAAAAAAATTTTTTTTGCAGGTCTTGATAGTATAGAAACGAGAAAATTCTATATTCTGGAACAAAGTAATGATTCGTAGCAAACAAGCTTCACATGCTGCCTTACAATACAGAACAAGGCCACTCAGGGTCAAAACCTTTAGGGATTAAAGTTGCTCTACTGAGTCTCCTCCCTCTGTACCCTCCCCCCACCTTCTTAGCCCAAAAGATCCGAAAGATTAAAATAAAGTTAAAATGCTGAGGGGAAAATGCTTTTCTGACAGCATCTTCCAGTTAGGGTGTGGTCCACAGTTATATAAAYAAAACTCCTAACATATACAGGCATATTTTCCTGATGATCCTTATATTATCTGCCCAAAAGATTAATCTTCAACAGAGCAGTGACAAGTTTTGCTGTTAAAAGTAACCTGATACAAGGATATATTCTCTTCACATGTTTAGCTMACAACAATGCCAATGCAATTCTAAATATTTTCTGTATGCTACATAAGTACATTTAAAATTTGATCTTCCACTACACACACTGTTCAGAGTTTTAGTTGGCTAGTCAACACTRGAAGATACTTAATGGAATAGTTTTCTCAGAAGATCAGTTCAAATACCATAGCAACACATTTTTAAAKCAAGCTTTATTTAAAACCAGTATTAATTAGTGTCATTAAGCATTAATATGTGTAGGAAGTATTAAGCCTTATTTATGCAGAATTATTTTGTTTTTTGTTTTCAAACTGCTGCACTACGTTCTGTGGTGATCTGATCTTACTACAATGAAGAGAGCACAGTCTTTTCCAGCAAGGTCATACAGGTATACATTCCTCCCACCATGACAGTCTATTCCTTTTCAAGTATCAAATACTTAAAATGGTAAGAGACTGCTTTCCTACAAAAAAAAAACCTGTGGTCACACTTCAAGTAGTAAAGATTGCTACTATAAAAATACTAACAGTCACAGGTGCGTAACTTGGGTCCAGACATGCCCTAACAATGTGTTAGGGCAACTAAGTGTTCAAAGCATTCTGACTACAGATGTTAACCATTAGAATAATTAGTAATTAAAGAATACCTCATTTACAGCACTTGTTTTAGGTATATACAAGATTGTGACAGCACATAGGGAGCCAGCCACATACTTCATTTTAATTCCCTTAAATTTTCTAATGAAATAAATATAGTAAAAGATCATCTCTTGTGTTCTTTTTTAGAGTTTTGTTTTGCTTGACACAAATCTTGAACACACTTACAGACTCTTAGGAATTTACAATTATGTATACAAAGTATACTTAAATGAACATCTCTGTAATAGTTACTTCTCAAACTTTTAAATTGGACGAGAAAGTTGTTCTTTGGGGGAGTGACAGACTAGGTCTTGATCTCAGACATACTCTTACTGGCCAGAAATTCTCTGCGAGGACTGAAGTTTTCTTGCCCCCTGAACGAGTTCTCTAAAGAGCCATCATCCTCTGAAACGGCTCAAAGGCTCTACCAGCGGAGGTGTGGTGATCAGGCGGGCACATCGTGGGGCTTGCAGATCCGCAGCGAAGGCGCCAGGGCTGCAGCTGAACCTCCGCGGTCCCTTGCGCGGGTCGCTGCAGGGTGACAAAGCACTCCTGCTCGGGCGTGCGGCCACGGCGGCGGCTGGCAGCGAGGCAGCGGCGGCGCCACCGTCGCTAAGCGAGCCGAGGGCAGCTGAATATGGAGGTACGCGGGCACGTCCCTCCCCTCACGCTGCCGTTTCACCGCTTGTGGCTACCTTCCCCCTCGGCAAAGGGGCGCAGCAGGCCACCGACCGAGACAAGCTCCACAGCAGTGTGAACACAACGGCACTGCAAGCGAAAGCTTTAAAGGAGGAAAGAAAAGTCCCTGATAAAATAAAGAAGGTATTTTTCAGACCGTTCCCAGACCCCGCCGCCTCGCAGCGATGCGGCAGGCCCGCGGGGCGCCGGCACCCCCGCTCCCCGCGGCCGGGCCGGGCCGCGGCGCCCTCGCCAACAGCTGCCGGGGAGGCGGCGCCAGGCTGAAGCGAACCGGCAGG
>NW_028187066.1:1929548-2113133 GCF_003343005.1 Rhea americana | reverse complement strand
CCGCCCCCTCCTCCCCCGCCGCGGCCGTTACCTTCCCGGTCACTCCGCCATCGCGGCGGCGCTGCCGGCTCCCGCTCCCACAGCGCCGAGGTCGCCACGAGCATAGGGAGCGGGCCGGGACGGGCCAGGCCGCGCCGCGCCGCCTCCCTGTCTGGCGGCGAGAGGGAGAGGAGGAGGCGGAGGAGGCCCGAGGGGAGGCGCCGCCACCCTCGCGCGTGCGAAACGGCCGCTGCGGCGCTGGGAGGAGGAACCGCCCCCGCCCCTCGAGCCACGCGGGCGAACTACAACTCCCGGCATGCTCCGCGGCACCGGCCGCGCCAGCGCGGGGCGACCCCGCAGGGCGCCACGAGGCTCCCGGCCGGCCTGCGCACTCACCCCCACACACCCCCCGCCCTACTGCCGCCCGCCGCCGAGCATGCCGGGATACACCGCCGCGGCACGGCGCTCCGCGCAGGCGCGGCCCCGCCCCCGCCGGCACCTCTGCGCGCGCAGGCGCGTAGGCACCGTGGCGGCAGGTGCCCCCCGGGTGGGGTGACGTCGGTGCGGTAGGCGGGTGCGGGACGGAGACGTTTGACGCGCATCCAACAGTCTATCAAAAATGTCGTGTCCCCCCCAAAAAAAAACACGCTTTACACACTACGTGTTAAAGGTGAGGTCTTAACAGATACCTAGGAGGCAGTCACGCATGTGGCTGTAAAACAACGCTGTAAAATCAATTCCTAAGTCGAGACTCATCTATTCCATCCATAAGCTCGCTCTAGAATCCCAAAATTGTGTTTTGTTCTCCCTCCTGCGTATGTCATCAGCAATAAAGGTGAGAGTATTAGCGGCTRGTCGTGTCATTGCACATAAAACCAGGACACAACACGTTCCTTAGAAGTGATGTTAGCATCGTAATCCCGACCAGAATAACTTGTTCAATAATTTACACAGAGAGCCAAAGCTCTCGTTTTTCAAAAGCACCAGCACGTGCTTTAAGCAGACGAACAAGACAACTTATCTGACTTCTATTAATACTATCTCCTTCCTGCAAGTTGTTGCACCACCATCAAATTTGAGTGCTTTAGAATGACAAAGGGTTTGGACGTTTGTAAAATGAGTTTTAAAGACTGAATACAAAGAAGTGCAGAAAAAATATTATAACATAGTTATTAAAAAGGAAAGAAATTAATAGCTACGAAGCCGCGGGCGGCTGCGCGGCCCCCTCGCGGCCCCGGAACCGGGGCAGCCCCACGCGGCAAGAGCTGTGCGGATCCGCGGCCGCCGTGACAAGGCGCGGGGGCCGCAGGGCTGCGCGGGCAGAGGCGCAGGTCGCAGCCTCCGGCCGGGCCGGACCGGGCCGAGCCGGGCCAGCGCCACCAGCCACGCGAGCCCGCCGGCTCCCGCCGGAAGCAACGTCACCGGCGGCGCGCGCAGACTGACAGCTGCATCGTGCAATCGCGCTCTGCCGGCAGCCAATGGGCGGAGAGGCTGCGGCCGGGGCGGGGCCTGGCGCGGCGGCGGAGGGACGCGCCTGTGCGTCAGGCCTTTCCTTTCCTGGGGCCGCCGAGGAGGCAGCACCATGAAGGCGTCGGGCACGGTGAGTGCGGCCCCGCGGCCGGGGCGCGGCGGCGGCGGCCGTGGGGAGCGCGGCGGCCGTGGGGAGCGCGGCGGCGGCTAGGCCTCGCGGCGCGCGAGCGAGGCCTCCACGCGGCCGGGGGCCGCGGCGCGGCCCGGGAGGGAGGGGAGCAGCCAACATGGCGGCGGCGCCGCTCCCGGCCGGCGTGAGAGGAGGCCGCGGCGCCTCTGGCCGGGGGCTGCGGCCCGGGCGCAGCGGGAGCCGGGGACCTCCGTCCTCCGCTTCATCCTCGGGCGGAGCCGCGGCGCCTTCTGCGGGGCGGGGTAGGGCTGGCGGTGGCGCAGGCCCCCGGGGGGCTCACGGCTGCGGCGGTGTCTCTCGCCCCCCTGCAGCTGCGGGAGTACAAGGTGGTCGGGCGCTGCCTGCCCACGCCGAAATGCCGGACGCCGCCTCTCTATCGGATGCGGATCTTTGCCCCCAACCATGTTGTCGCCAAGTCCCGATTCTGGTACTTCGTTTCTCAGCTGAAGAAGATGAAGAAGTCATCTGGAGAGATTGTGTACTGTGGCCAGGTACATCATAAAATCCTGACAGTCTTGGAGGCTTTTAAGGAATTCTATCTGTTTCATGTTGAAAGAGTTGATGTAAAATACTGTTACTGATGAAGTGGAACTTTCTTTACCTTAAGCTGCTGTGAAGCTGGACAACTTCTTCCCCTCCTCCCACCTCCAATGTTTGTATATGTTAAATAAAATAAAAAACTTAGATTCACAACACTTCAGAGTTGTGAGAAACTGTATCACTACTGTATGTAGTACTGTTGTCCAGTTCTTATGCCTGCTTTGTTGTGGCATGTATCTCTTAAGAACCATCTAGACCTTCATTAGCCTTGGAAAGTAGATCCTTGGAAAATAGATACTTGCATGCTTAAACTTTCACATTTTGTTGCTGGAAGGACGTTATTTTCCATTTCCTTTGAAGATGATGTAACAACTGAAAATTAAATATATTTTCATTCCCACATTGAATTACCAGAGACTTCACTGTAGTTATGATGGTATGGGGAAAGAAAACAAGTAGTTACCTTAGACAGTAAAATTAGCTGCTTTCATTAGAGCTGTTACCTATTTATTCTTAAACTTGTAAAATGTTGATGATTGATGTATTGTCTCTAACTATTTCTGTGCCCTTCTGTAATTCCAGGTTTATGAGAAGTCCCCTCTGCGGGTAAAAAATTTTGGTATTTGGCTACGCTATGATTCTCGTAGTGGAACCCACAACATGTACAGAGAGTACAGGGATTTGACCACTGCTGGTGCTGTCACTCAGTGCTGTAAGTTCATATAACTATTTCAGATAAAACAGTAGGACCGTATATGAACAAAAGTTTAAATCTTAAAGTGGATGTAAAGCTTAAGTAGGAGTGCTGACTTGATCCATGATAAGGTAACTTAAACACTGAAAAAATAATGTAGGAAGCTGCTGGAGAAGCCCAGGGATGTCTATGTATTAATGTATGTAGTATTTTGTTCATTACCATTTCTTAGACAGTTTCTCTAGTTCTAAATATTCCCACTTGATTTTGGTGTGAGCTTTTATAGTTTTCAATTTTGCTATATAGGCAAGAAGTTTCATGACCTCTAGGTGCTATACATGTATTTTGGTACTATACTTTCAATTCTTTTAACAGTAAGTATCTTTCCAAGTCTTATGGAAAGAATGTTGCTGATACTATGTAGAGCATACTAGGATCTGTCCTTTGGAGACCTAAGTTAAGAAACTTGATTTCTGAAACGTGATTTTTTTTTGCTGTAACTTGCATTGCTCATAAATCTCCATAGTCTTAGTTTAGAGAAAATCACAGGTTGTCCTTGTTTCAGTCTGTTACCTAAAGTAGTTGAGAGAAAGCATTTGTATAGCTGATGCTGCACACCTTTGATTTCAGTATTCAAAACACTGCAAAATGCACACAAAAACCCAAAGAATATTATTCCTAGTAATGATGTTCTTGTCATGTGTGCAAATATTATATGTATCTTGTCGCCTTTCAACAGCTGAAGTGCTGTTAAAAGTGAAACTTAAGGTCCTACATGTAACTTACATTATGTTTCTGTTATTTAACATACTGAAGGATTGCTTAAGAGGTCTGAACTAACTTAATCTGTTATTGCATAATGACATTGATACCTTTATGCTCCAGATTTCTTTTGAAGCATAGGTTTTTAATGGGTATTTTGCTTCTTCATAGGAAGTATTGTAAGCACAAGAATATTTAGATAGCCACATCTTAGATGAGAAAGAGCTATTGACATCATGATTTTAAGACAGTGATATATTTGGATTGCCACATGGGTGAATTTTGATGAAGCCCTTGCAAGGGTATCTTTCTCCTGTCCTATGAGTCTAATCTTATAGGACAAATATACAGACTTGTATTTGTTCCATGTATAAATTTTAAGACTTCAACTAAAGCTGGAATCTTTTCAGAAAAAACAAAGCTAGAAAGTGCAGTTATCTTTACTTGCAGCTTCCTTTTGGTAGGTGAAGGGAATATTTGTTGAAGTTCAGTTCATATTTTTCCTGTAATGATATTTCAGTATTGATTTTTGAATCATCATTTTCTTGTGCAAAACACAGAATAGTCCCTGTAAATGTGTACCTTCTTGAAATCGAGCAAGGATAAGATGCCACTTTCATGTAGAAGCTTGTTTATGAGTTCCAGGAAGAAGCTGCTGTTTCGTGTTGGTTCTCTGGTTAGTGCTTCTGCCATCACTCTGCCTAATAATGCTATTTCCAGTATGCAGAGTTGCCTGAAAATTTGGAAAGTGATGGACAGCATCACACTTACCAAAAAGATGGTATTAAGATTTTGAACTGAAAATACCTAAAGTTACTTCAGGATTTATTTTTAATGAGTTCTCTCGTTACAGACCGTGATATGGGAGCCCGTCATCGTGCCCGTGCTCACTCTATTCAGATCATGAAAGTTGAGGAAATTGCTGCTAGCAAGTGCCGTAGACCAGCAGTCAAGCAGTTCCATGTAAGTGAAGCAAAATGGCAGTATCTGGTGGGTCCCAGTGCTATTAGACTAGAAAAGGAGTTCTCTTGCCCAGTCCAGATTTGCGTTGCAGACTATAGTAGGAAAGGAACCAAACTTGCATATGTAACTTTAGAATCATTTTATATCATGATCAAGACTTTTAATATTAAAACTACTTGAGAGAAAACAAAATCAAAAAGCATACTTTGTTACACAAACCTTGCCTTTAACAGGTATTTCTTTCAATAAGAATTATGCAATTATCTGTTGTTAGTTACTATGAAGCTTATTTAATCTGTGGATATGTTACTTCTATAGAAGTTRGCAGTCAAATACAGCTTGCCCGTTTACTGCAAATTATTTTCTATTATTCATCTGTTCATGAATGTTTCAGTTAATGGAGAAACTTCTTTTCACAGGATTCTAAAATCAAGTTTCCTCTGCCACACAGAGTTCTGCGTCGTCAGCACAAACCACGTTTCACCACCAAGAGACCAAATACATTCTTTTAAGTACAAAAACATGCTATCAACTCTGTGTTGTAATAAAGGTCTTATTTGAACCTTTGACTCTCAAATTTTTTTTTTTTTGGAACTTGTGCCACTGGTGCCTAAGAATTCCTCTCCTCCCCTTCCCCCAAGTTTTCTGTAAACTACTAGCAGCTCACTGTTTACAGCTATGATTGCCTTCAAATTGAGGCAGCTGTAGTTTTCCTTTGTTGTGTTATAAGACTRTTCATTACACTTTGTAATCACAGCTGCTGTTAGGTGGTGACCCAAGGTACCAAAAAGAACCAAAAAGTAATAAAACAAAACAATTTAATAACTAATTTTCAAATCAAAGTAAGTCTGTTGTTGAACAACTATAAAATCCTTCGTTCCTCTTGCCCTTTAGAGCCTCTTGATGAAAAATAGTTGAATTGAGGGAAAAAGATGGCAGCTTTGAGTGTGCTCAAATACTTCTTCAATTAAAAATAAGGAGTTTCTCATAGCTTCAGTTAAGCTGAAGCTTTAAGCATTTAAAACTAAAACCTGTAGCTCTTGCTTGAACCTTTTCAAAGATGTTACATTCAATTCTAAATTAACKTGTGTGTGTGTGTCTAGATAAGAGACCTGAGAAGCATGTCAGACTTTCTTCTGTCAGTCCAGGTGGTCTGATAAATACAAGGTCTGCATGTGAACCCAGTGATTAGACTGCCATGCTTGCAGTACAATGCCACAATCTAAAAACTGTATCGTAATACAGTTAAGCTGCTTCAGACCAAAAGTCAGTTTTCACATGTGATGCCTATTTTAAATTGCTGTATGTTTTGATTGTTTCCTGCAACTTCATCTTGCTTTGAATGCTTGCTGGTCTGCTGCTGTTCACTTCTGAGTATTTAGCTAAAGAAAAGACATGCTTTGAACATGAAAATTTGAAAGGCTTTATAATGTTGAAAATAAGCAAATAGCATGTTTTGTTGTAATTAAGTAACGCTCTTGTCAAACACTTCATATGACTACTGATTCAAAAGTATTTCCTAATGGATCAGTTCTTACTGATCCAGTAAGAACTGGATCAGTAAGATCTGGATCAGTAACTGGAAAGGTAATGTTATGTGACAACACTATATGGTCCTATAGAATYGTTCAAACCAGCACAACTAACAACTACCAAGCTGATCAGAATGAGTTGTTACAATATAYGGGAGGATCTTCTACAGAATAGACKTAAGAAATGTGAGCTAGTGTTCAAATTCGTGATAAACAGGGCTCTATAGTAAAGTWCAAATTCTCTTCTTTTGGGTTGGCTACTTCAAAGAGAGAAACTAAGCCAAGCTTAAGCTTTATATATTTAATACTTAAATATAAGCTAAGTATTAAGGCTATAAAGTATTCAGACAAACTGCAAGTATCCTGCAGGGATTGACTGAAATCAGTTCCCACAAGGATAGGTCACAATAAGGTCACCCACAAGCTCCTGTGTTTTGGGAATACTGAATGATATTTAGGCAAGAGCACTTCTAACATGAAAATGGGTTTCAGATGTGTTTCACCAAAAAAAAAAAAAAAAAAAAAAAAGAAAAGGGAAAAAAGAATGAAATAAAGGCAAGAGCACTTCTAACATGAAAATGGGTTTCAGATGTGTTTAAAAAAAAAAAAAAAAAAAAAAAAAAAAAAAAAACAGAAAGTTTTTAAGAATGGATGGCTTATAATAGGAACCAGTGCTAGTACTGCCAATCTAAAATAATTAAAACACATTATGAACCTGGCCAATGCACAGATAAATAGATATACAAGTAAAGCTTTGATTCTTCACATTTGCCTTCTGGCTTTAGAGCCTTCAGGACTCAGGGTTTCAAGATCTTCTTGAAAAAGATACTGTGAGAGTACTCCATACTGAAACACTAAAAGTTTAGAAAATGTCTTGACTAAGACCTTTAGACCTTTGACAAAACCAAGTAATTCGGAACACAGCAAACACTGAATCATTAAAAAATTAGTGGAAATCCTCAAATGCAAACTTTTCTTCTATCTGAACTTGTGACAAGAGATTTTGCCCAGTGTAACAAAAWGTCCTAGCAGCTGTGACTTGTTTTAATTCAATCTCTTGCTTAGCAGAAGACACAGCTCCCAACTTTCTCAATTTCCTGAGGTTCGTGGTAACATAAATTCAGAAKTCAGTAACTTACAACTCAATTATGGCTGGAATGTGCTAGATAGCATGCTAACTGCAGAAAAGAAGCTATCAATCCTGAATTTAAGAAAACAAAAATAGTCAAAGAATATAATTACCATTTTTAGAATTTCAATTTAGTGCGAGATCCTGACATCCTATTTCCCACATGTCATCTCTGTATTTATGTCTTTCTCAGTTTTTCTAGAGAATTGGATATGCACGTAACAAAATGACACCTTGGTAAGTTCTCCTGCACAGCAAGTAATTGTTATTATTTTTAAACAGACTCATCTGCTATTAGAAACCAAACATGCCTCACTGTAATGCTGAGGTAAGCAAAGACTGCCTTGGAGGCTGTCACGAGTACGTGTTCTGCAGGGCAAGAAATAAGAGGCTATTGTTTCTGGACTAAAGATATTGCCCCCCCACCTCCCCAAAAAAGGGGGGGGAGGGGAATTTCAGGACAGAGCAACGCACCATGGGACCACCTGCACTGCCACCTCTGGCCTCAGAGAAGGGCAGGCAGAGGCGGGTGAACACCGACCCCGGCCCAGCCCCGTCTCCCKCCTAGCTCACAGCGAGCGCCAACGCTAACCGCCCCCTTCCAGAGCAAATGAAATGGCACCGCCCACCCCCGCTAACGGCCGCGCCGCGCCCGCCCAACGGCCGGGCCACGTGACCCGCGCGCGCGGCCGCGTGCGGCCCGAGGCGGCCGAGGAGCGCGCCTCACGTGACACCACCTCTTGCCACGTGACAAGAGTGCGCGGTGGGATCCCGTTCCCCCGCGCGGCCGCAGCGTCGCACCCGGAAGCAGTGGCAGTGCGGGGGCGGCGGGAGGAGGAGCAGGAGGAGCGGGGACGGGGGGGCCGCCGCCGCCGGGCGGGATGGGGGAGTCGATCCCGCTGGGGGCGCCGGTGCCGGTAGAGCAGGCTGTGCTGGAGACCTTCTTCTCCCACCTGGGCATCTTCTCGTACGACAAGGCCAAGGACAACGTGGAGAAGGAGCGCGAAGCCAACAAGAGCGCCGGTGCCAGCTGGCTCGCCCTGCTGGCGGGGCTGGCGCACCTGGCCGCCGCTGAGAAGGCCTACCACAGCATGACCTTCCTGGGCCAGAAGCTAGGTACCGCCGCGCCGCGCCGCCGCCCGAACCGGGGGGGGGAAGGGGCGGCGGTTGCTCTGCCCCGGCCGTTGGGCGCCCCCCCCGCCATGGCCCAACGGCCGCCGCGCCGCCGATGCGGGGGGAGGGAGGGAAGGGGCAGCGCGGCGGCGCCGCCGCTCCGCGTGTGGCCGCCAGCCTCCGCGCCGCGGCCGGGGCGGGCGGCTCTTGCTGCCCAGCCCCGGCGGAGTCCGTTAGCTTGTGGCCTCGCCGGCGCGGGCCGGGGTAACCGAGGATCGCGCGGGTGTGTTTGAAACGCGCGTGCAGGGTCGTCGCACGTGTCTGCGCGTCCGGCGCAGGGACTGGTCACACGCTCAGTGCCGTGCTTTCAGCGTCAATAGGAGTGCGGCTGCAGTGCAGTTTACGAAAATGGCTGTGCAAGTCGATRTATTCTTCACTTCACAATTTCTAGCTTCAGTATGTAGAACGACATACATAAAAGTACCTACCTAAGCACTCAGGGCTGGAGATACCCTCCTAAAAATTGCTGTTCATGTAGCTACTACAGAATCTCGATGAATTCTGGCTACAATCTCAGCTACTTCCCACTCTCTTTGTGACTAGAAAAATCCCAAACTGCCACAGCACAAGTCATCATCAGTGTTGTCCTCTCAGCAAAGCTGCTTGTTTTTCTTTTGAACTGTAGAGTGGTATGGAAAATGGGATATAAGCCTGATATGTACTGCAGTAAAGCATCAGGAGATTTCTACTGTGGTGTTTAYATTCAAGCAGTATTGAACTATTATGATAAATTTCCTTTATGGAAAAAAATCTGTCTGAAAAACTGAGTTTAAAATGTGAATGTGCTTTCTGAAGAAAAGACAGAATTAACAGCATTAGGGACTTTTTTATTTTTATTTTTATTTTTATTTTTTTTAAATATATCTCATGAGCAACAGCAATGGAAGATTTTTTCATTTCTCCTGACCAAGGCACTGCTTGTGGCTTGAGAAGGCAGCTGTTTCTTTGTGGCAACCAATTCTCTGCTTTCTGCCTGAAATTGCTAATGTTGCTTTTGATTATTATATGTCTAAAATGGTGTRAAAAGTACTATCCACCATTACAACRTTTCTAGGCAGTTTCAAAGCAGAGCCTAAATTTGGAATACCTTTATCAGTTCTTCAGATTCAATCCTGGTGCTSTTATGTAATTACCACATTTCATGCTGCTACAGCTCATGAGTGAATTTTATTTGTAAGTCTGCCTGTAAATGGAGATTATTAAGTAAAGGTAGTATCTTTGTATGGGTAGTATCTTCATCTTGACAGTATGAAGAATTTAAAAAACCGTAGAGGGTCAATGAATAAGATAYTTAAATTGATATTAGCAAAGGACTGTACAAAGATACTACCTTTATTTAATACTGTCAAGATGAGRTCAGTAGAGGTCAAGTAGAGAGGAACATTGAATTCTGTCTTTCTCATTTTGGGGGRGAATTTTAAATGTGGAAATTGCTTGTAGTTTGTTTAGTTATGGATTGATCTGTGCTGTTGTCTTACTGAGCAGAGGTAGCAAATCTACTGAGGTAGATTTGATGTTTTATCTTGGAATTCTGGTTTATATTTGGATTGTATATRGACTGGAAACATTCAGTTCATAAACACAAATATAGTCATATGGTTCTYATTTAAAGTTTGCTTTCCAAATTGCATGTTCCGTGTTTGAAGAGGTATTGTTGAGAAAAATGTTTTTAAAAGATCGGGTGTTATTAATAGCAATGGAGGCTATTAATGATGACTTGATTCTTTGTCTTCCATTGATAACAATATTTCCAGGTCATATATGATGCTAGCAAAGTTACCTCAACCCTTTGTTTCAGAAGGGTCATGCCATAGCTAAGGCAGATATGAAGGAGTTAGCCAAGGGCTTCTGCAAAAATTTTCTAAAAAATGAATTAAGACAAGTATGAATTCAGTTAATTACATAACATGCTTTTGGATCTGCTGTGTATAATTTAATTCTATTATTTGCAAAATAATAYGTGGAAAATTATTTTTGATGCAAGAATACTGTGATCAAACAGCAATTAAGAACAACTAGTTATAAACAAGTACAGTTATACACAATTTTCCAATATTGCTGTCTATCTTTGCTGTCCCTGGATTTTGGTAATACYTCCATATTTATCTGAACAGGTGGTCAGTCATTCTTCAGCCGAAAGGACTCCATCCGAACCATCTACACATCTCTGCATAATGAGCTGAAGAAGGTGGTGGCGACGGGTCGCAATGCACTAGGAGGAACAGCTCCTCACTTGGAAGAGCTGCTTTCTCACCTGTCTGAACAGCTCTGTTTTTTTGTTCAGGCTCGGATGGAAATTGCTGACTTCTATGAAAAAATGTACACGCTCAGCACCCAAAAGTTCATTAACTCTGAAGAACTGGTAAACATTTTGGAATCCATCTTAAAGAAATACAGCTCAAGGTCAGTGCTTATTTKTTGGCAGTAAGTGCTCCGGTATATGATGACCTGCAGTAAACGAGGTTGAGATTCAAAGCAAGCCCAGTGACTTTGCTATCCTGTGATTGTTAAACAGCACAGCTTTTTGCATGAATTCATGCRCACTGGTGAGCAGCATCACATACTATAGGTCTAAAAGAAGGACTTTTCTGCAAAAAAGAGAGACTCTCTCTACTCATCATGATCTAGGAGCTACCTTCCTCATTCCTTAATTTATATCCAGCATATGAATATTCAGCAAGGAGAGAAGGGTCATTTTCCTCATAAAACATGAAAGAATTCTTGCACAGTTTCGTGRGGGGCAGCAGGGAAACAAACTGTAAATCCATGTGGGCTTCAGTAAGGATGAATGTAGAAATACTTATTTACATGTGACCATTTTATTTTTAGACTAGAATGTATGTCTACTTCTTTAATTATAAAATCTATGTATTAGATTCTATATAGGCCTATCTTCAGGTAAACAACACACTTCACATGTWATTTTTGGAGTTGTTTTTGTTTTTAATAGCTGTTTGGTCCACTTTGAAGGGCTTTATGGTGCTCTGAAATAAATTGAGAATTGTTGCAGTGACCAGAAGGAGCACTTCTGACTATCTGTTCCCTCCTTTTATGATTTCTTGAAGTTCAGGTCTAATAGTTTTATTACAAGAATCCGAGGATGCTTTTTATTGATTTTGGTATAGATATTTTGCTTATAAAACATGGGAGCATTGCAYGTGATGGTGGTTTAACTTTTCAAAAAAGTTTTGAGATAAATTTTGAGGCTGACTCTTCAACAGAATAAAATTCCAGCTTTTAATTTTACAAGGAAAATGAGGTAGCTTTTGTAGGAAAATAACTTTCAAATCCATTTCCTCCCCTCCCATCTTTTATTAGCAAAATAGTGGCTAGGAAGAAATTTGTAGTGAATGTTCAGAGTTTTTCTTTTTTTTCATGAATATTAACCTATTTTTTTAAATTGTATGCATAGGAAAAATCAAAATAATTCAGTGCTGCTTTCTGACATTCCAAATCTTAAACACTGCAGCTGACTCACTTATTTCTAAAAATAGCTTAGGCAAATTGCTGCATTATTGTGCTATTATGAAGTCAAAATACATCTAAGTATCGTGCTAGTGATTTTTGGCAATTCTTGATATGTGAACTCTTGCAATGTCAGGGCTCTTTGTCCAATGAAAAATGAAACTTAAAGAGTAAAAGGAGGTAAATTTTGTTTAAAATTGATTTTACATAGTATACTTTCTGACATTTGTACTGAGCAAGTGGTGAATCAACAGCAATATTAAGTCTGAAAACTCAAATTGATGCTTTAACAAAGTAACTGGAGACTATGTTATTTTTGAAATGCTTTATGGTGCTATGTGGAAAATGTCGGTGTCACTGTCTGCTCTTCTAATGCACTGTTATAACCACACACACACGCACACACACACACACACACACACGCGCGCGCGCAGAGGCAGTGTCTCACAGGGCAAATAGTGATGATCTTGCTTCGGATTAATGAGCCATTTCTAAGATGGAGGCATTCGAAGATGCTCTTAAAGCTAGTTCAATGACTGCTGTGTGCCCTTCCTCAGTAAGGTACAGAATGTTTCTAAAGGACAAGTGGAATAGTGGTATCTTTAGTCCAAGTGTTTTTTCATATTTCAATAGTTTCTCRTGGTTGTTATGTCAAAGTGTGCTGGCTAGAAGATACTTAATAATTATAGTCTATAGACTATCTCAGGTGAAAGGCCAATAAACTCACCCTTCTCCTGTCTGTTCTGGCAGTATGTTCCTCATTGGTAGTTTAGGATATGTACCATTATTTCGGTCAGCAGACAAGATGTTTGCTGTCTAGATAGATTCTGGCCTTGATTTCTTTCTTTACATATGCAAATAACTGTTCAGATAACATAGAGCAAATACCTACTTACTCGTAAAGGAATGGAAGTACTAATTGTCCATCATTGATCAAATCATATTGCTCTTGTCTGAAAAATCAGAACTCTTGAACAGTGAAAAGCTATTTTGTTACTACTTATTGTCTAGTGTGGGCTGTTTACAAGTCAACATTGTTTCCTCTACGTTTCTTTAAGATAAAACTGGGGAAGCTACTTTCTGAATTATTGGTTTGGCTAGGATGTTAATTGAAATAATTTAAAGGATTCTGCTGCTGATACAGGTGCTGTTTTAAAGCTTTTTTTCCCCTTTCTTTCCAGTGAGAAAATAACTAGTAAGCCTATCCTGATGTATTTTTTGTTAAATGTCTTTTATCTCGTCACCATTTTGTAAAATTGTATGATTTGTAGAAGGATGAAAAAAGCTGTAGGACAATGAGGCTTCTGTAAAGTCTACAAAGCAACCCAGGCATCTCTGCTTTGGAAAATGATTAAGGGAAAAAAAAAACAATTTTACAATGTGTTCTTCAGTTGTTAACACAGTGGCTTACTGAAATACTGTAAAAACCTGTTTGTTTTAKGTGATGCTGAGATTAGTCAGATACCTCTGTGTTGTGAAAGTTAATTACAACAGATATACATGGTGCATAACCTGTTAATTTATTCTGTAACCATATCAAGCTTATCAGCTGTGACTGGRATGTGTATTTTTGGATTAAAACAGTTTAACAAATTCTGCTATGCGATGAAACATGAAACTAACTGAACCATGAAGCAAAGTGGGAAGCTGTACGTCATAGCATTAATACAGGAGACTTAGCAGTGCTGCATTAGTATGAATTTTTTAGTTGCTTTTAAGGTTGAAGAGTAACCCTTAGCTCAGTCTGACTGTAAGTGTGTTGAAACTTATAAATGAATACTTGATGGGAGTATCTGGAAGAAATAATGTTGCATAGTGCTTTCCCTTCCTTCTCTAACATATGACGACAAAACCATTTTCCTGCTAGATAGCAAAAGCACTGCAAATACGTAATGTTGAGTGTTAGCAGGATATTAGTTTTAATTGACACTTTTTTGTTCAGAGGTTCAACTATGCTCCAGACTTCTCAACCCACTAAAGAAGACAGTAGTCATTGGATTCTCTGCTGTAGAAGGAAGGCATGATCGTTCCTAACAGCATATTGTGTTCAGAAGGTGGCAGGTCACCTAACCTACAGAACATAGTGCATCAACTGGTCTGCCATACTCATTATTTAATTTTCTTTAAAATAAATTCAGATTTGAATCTTAATAGCAAATCCTTTCAAGATGTGTATTGTGGCTGTCAAAAAAAGGTATGCTTAAAAATAGTGATATAATTGTCAGACAGCTTTCAGAAGCCAAGAAATAATGTTTTTGCAGAGAGCTTGATGGAAAGTCAAGGACAAAATAGTGAAGGGTGAGGGAAGAAAATTTTACTACAGTCCAGAAGAGAGAACTAGAATTTAAGTCCTTTGGTTCTGAGCCAGATATTTCCAAAACCGATTGTATGTACTATGTCTGGGAGCTGAGGAGGATAATGTAGTGGTTTTCATTTGTCTTTGGGGAAGTTGGGGAAATTGAGTATGAGCATCTCTGTTTTAAGATAATATCAAGACCCAGGGTATTTTTCTGAAGGAAGAGGTTATATCTACCTTTTCTTAAATAGAAGCATCATCACATCTTGTCGCAGAGCTRTTGATTGTTCTTTATTGGAGATGATTCAGCTTGACTTCCTCATAGCTTTCCTACATAGCCAATGAATTGGTATTGTTAGATAATTTCCTTGGTTTGACTTAATGTCTTACTAGACACCAACAGTACACCAACTAGAACCATAAAAGCATATTTTATCACCAGAAGGAATGTAAAACTGAAACAAAACCACCTGAATTTAAACAGTGCTATAGTATTTCATGGATCATAATAAACAGTGAATACTTTTGGATTGATCAAATATGGCTCCTTTGCTTTGATTAAAAATGAGTGGCAGGTGTTTTTGTCAAACATGAAGAATGCTGTATGTTTATGCCAAAATTATGCTAAAAGAATTGTCTTTAAATTGATAAGATTGTTCTTTGATTTATACTATAGTCTGCTTTGTTTGGTTTTCTGGCTGTGAATTGATGTACTAGCTGATCATCTCACTRCTGTTACAACAGTTCTCATGTTCTGAATACTATTATGTTTTCTAGATTTCATCATCCAATCCTCAGTCCTCTTGAAAGCAGTTTCCAGCTGGAAGTAGATGTGCTTGCACATCTTTTAAAGGCTCAGGCTCAGATCTCAGAGTGGAAGTTCCTTCCATCCCTGGTCAATTTGCACAGTGCTCACACAAAACTACAGACTTGGGGCCAAATTTTTGAGAAGCAAAGAGAGACTAAGAAGCATCTGTTTGGAGGGCAGTCTCAGAAGGCTGTACAACCTCCACACCTCTTCCTCTGGCTGATGAAACTCAAAAACATTCTCCTTGCCAAGTTTAGCTTTTACTTTCATGAGGCCCTCAGTCGACAAACAACAGCATCTGAAATGAAAACTTTGACTGCTAAAACAAATCCTGATTACTTTGGGAAAATTTCCAGTTTCATCCGGAAATACGATGCTGTCAATGTTTCCCTAATCTTTGACAATCGTGGATCGGAGAGTTTTCAGGGACATGGTTATCATCATCCCCATTCTTACAGGGAAGCCCCCAAAGGAGTGGATCAGTACCCTGCAGTGGTGTCTCTGCCCAGTGACAGGCCTGTTATGCACTGGCCCAATGTAATCATGATTATGACTGATAGAACCTCTGACCTCAACAGTTTGGAGAAGGTTGTTCACTTCTATGATGACAAAGTCCAAAGCACGTACTTTTTGACTCGTCCTGAACCTCATTTTACCATTGTAGTTATTTTTGAGTCCAAGAAGTCAGAGAGGGACTCTCATTTTATTTCTTTTCTSAACGAAATCTCACATTCCCTAAAGAACTCCAAAGCTTTTGCAAGCCTGAAGCCTGGATCCAAAGGGTAAAATACGTGCTGCTTACATGTTGTCAAGGCAATGTGCTAGCCTTGGGGGAGCTGTAGTTTTCAAGGATTACATAAATTCACGATTATCAGAGTCTAATTAAAAGAAACCATTATTTTTAATATACTGTAAGCTCCTYTTTTTTATGCTAACAGGAAACTTGAAAAAATTATTTTTGGGCACTGCTCAGTGGGACAACTTAATTGTGGGGTGCTAAACAGCCATAGTGGGATTTTTTGTGTGGTTTTCACTTTACAGTATAAATTTTTTTTTTCAGTCCAAAACTACTTTGCCCATATCAAAATGGAATATATGCACTTTATCATCGTCTACTCATTGACCGTCTTTTACAGAGTTTAATGAAATTGTGATTAGGATGGAAGATACTTTCTTTCAGAAAACTACATTGCTTGACAGGATTTATATCTGGGAACTACATGCCAATGCAAGGGAATATTAAAACATGCTAACCTGCAAGAACATATTAAAAAAAAATGCATCACAGAAAGCACTCTTCTTAATATCATTTTCAAATGCTTTAAAAAGGSTAGTTGAGATCTCTGATGCTTCCTGTTAAACAACAGTCTCTCTTATGAGCAAGCTGTAAAGCGTAAAACTTTGTTATTGCTCCAAATATAGGTTCTGGCAAGTAAAGCTGAAGCATGGGTTGTAAGTACAGTATTCACAGGAGTTTTGTGATACTCTGTCCATGACTAATCTTGGCTTTGATTAAATTGAAGAAGGCAAGTTGAGATTGAACAGGGATCTAGGAAGAACAGATCAGTGGAAAAAACAGCAAAGCTATTTCAAATTGTGCTTTTGTCTCTCTACTTTTTGAAAAGGAGTAGGAAATGTACTTTTAAGTACATGTCTTCCYTTTTAAGTAAGATATTCTGTAACTTGTGGTTACGGTCAACCTGAAATTGTTTTCAGATTTTTTATATATATATTGTTTTTTCTTTCTGTTCAGTTTTGAATGATTTCACAATCAAGCCAAATTACTTTCAGAATTTGGATTTARATATTTATCTAGCCTATGCAATATATTTACCTCATTCTAAAGTCTGTATCTCACCACCTACTTGTAGACTCCAGATTTGGATAAAGTATAATTTCTAGTTACTCTGAAAGCGCTCTATTTATTATGTAAATAATTATCTGTAAATATAATACAAAGATTAAGGCTACAGTACAGCCAGATTACATTGTTTGATTCTTCTAAGCTTTAGCTATGCAGTTGTGCAAGCACTTTTGTGGGGATTCAGAAGGGGCCAATGTGATGCATAGACCCTTTGTTTGACATCCTTTAGGGTGTAACAACAGACTTATTTTAGAGGGGAAGTTGGTAATTTGAGTTAAATTGTTGGTTTCTCGTTTTGCTAGKATTTGAAATACAAAAGATACCTTAACAGGTGAGGCATTTACTGATTTGCTTCTCCCCCACAAAAGGTTATGGTAGCTTTCTCTTGTGTCATAGTGCAAACACTGTTTTTCTTTACAATCATGCAATCAAAACAACGAACATGCGCTCGCCTTAAAGCGTAAGCTCCAGCTTCCTGTTTTGTGCCAAATAGACCCTTCCGTGCTTTGCTGTAACTATATGTTTGTCTGTTGTAAATATCTGTGCCACTTCCTTGTGTCTGAAGTCTTAATCTGACTGCAGATTCATGCTTAAAACTTCTAAGAGTGTTCTGTACCACTGGAAAATAACAGGAGTTGCAAATACAGCAGTAACTGGACAGCACCTAACTGTAACTGTGTTACCCTTGCAGCTTGTATTGCCATTTTAACAGGACAGATGGTTGCTACTGATGGTATTGAGAGAGTTTGTATGTTTTCGCTCTTTGGGACAGTGACCTTGTAAGAGCATTGTACTATCGACTTCCTCAGCCTGAATATCAGAGAAGAGGCTGTTACCAGAACTGATTCCCAGTCTTCAGCAGTGTAATAAAGTGTTGCACAAATTCTGTCTGCTTCTACAGTGTTTTCCTGTGATATTAACTGTTCCTGGGAAGGGAGGTGAGGAGGCTGGGGGAAGAAGAGCATGTGGGTACAAATACCTTCCTGCTGCTTTCTGAGTTGCAGAGGACTGCACTCTTTAAAAAGTTGCATGTTGGAAGAGGTGAAAGAGAAAGCTGCTGCCCTTTGAGGCAGACAAGCAGCCTTTCCTAGTTTCTGAGATGGGTGCAGGTTGTTTTTAGGGAAGAGAGGTCAGCTCTCACAAGAACCCACTCCTGTCGGTGAGCTTTTGGTGAGCGGCCTCTGGGAATGGGGGAGGCATTTGGGGTGATACTTCTGTGCAGGAGGAGGTGAGAGTTGTTTTGCCCTTTATGAATGGCAGGGTGGTTTGCTGTTTTCTTCAGAGGGTTTGGGGAGATCAGCCAGAGGGTGACTTGTGGATGTTTAAGGAGCTATACCCCTCTCAGTGTGGCAGAAGAGAGAGTGGGAGAGGTGTATGCAAACCGGGTGCTGTCGGGTAGGAGAAAGGACTGGAACCAAGACCGTGGAAAGCACGAGCAGCGGCGCTCCCAGCACTACAGCGGGAGCTTTGTTGGGTGAGATCACGACTGTTTGCAAGGGAAGGTGACAAACCATTTGTATCCTGTGGTATAGGAAGCAAGTCACCRCAAACGAAGACTCTACCTTCATCTCAAGCAAATGCAAACACTGCCCCCCACCATCTTGGAACTATACTATATGCTTCATTCTTAGTTCTGTTCTTGCAATTTTATAGGTATATGGAAAGCAGTATCTTTTCTTGAGCTTTGTGCGTTATTGTATTGGGATATGTGAATTGAGGGTGTATTGCTAGTGGTTGAAAAARAGTGTTGAAAGCAGAAGATGAGTTCCTCTGATGAGTTACTGCAATGGTGTAATGATGATCCTTTTAGAAAAAATTAGGRTGGAGTAAAGCACATTTGATGTAACTTATCTATGAAGCTTAGTGTTTGGCTTAAAAATTGTCGATTTTTATCTGGTCAAGAAGATAGAATTGAAGTCCATTAATGGAGATTGTAGCAAAATTATAAATACTTGCAAGTAGATATGTTTTCTCCACTCATTTTCACCCTTGAAAATGTCTTAAAATGATGTTAGAAAAGCATCACATTTGTTCATAGTTACTGAGTTAAAGATTGGCACTTGATTATATGTAAAACATGTAGATGCTGGTAAACTACCACATGGCAAAGCTTAGCTGCTTTACGTCACGGGTGGATGTAGTGCTCCAGCTGCTCAGATGCGGGAAAGGAGATCAGAGCAAAAATAATTACATTCAAAGCCTTAAGTGAGTGCCAGAAACATTCTTTAGCAAATTGGAACTTGACATCTAGCCTCTTYGGATTGTACTAAACCAGAATCCCACTGCTAATTGCTCTTAATTTAGGAAATGTTGCAGCRTGGTTATGTGGTATTAAGTAAATATGGGCCTATAAATATTTTTTCTAAGTATGTGAATTTGGGAGCCTAGACCGGTATTGACAGATGTTACGAATTTTTGTGTGTCTGTCTCTGGGTTTCAGAATTCTTTCCCTGAAACTCTCCCCATAAGAACTCAGCCCTAAATTTATAGAATAGGAGAGCCAAAAATCTTGGCTACAGGAGGAGGCTTGGGTGAAAGCTTCTGCAGAGGTGTTGCTAAAGATAAGTAAGTATGACAGAATCTGAATTGGATAATTTTGCAAAGTTGAGATGTGCTATGTCCAAAAACTATTGAAGGGATTGAGTGCACGTGTTAGGAATGAATATTTATRGATGTGTTAGCTCCTTTCAGATATAAGACAGTTTCTTTTCTGATGCCTTGAGGAGTTTACATTTTAAGTGACAAATGATGTAAAGAGAAGACAGTTCTCTACGAGATAAAATTGGCTGGGCCAGTAATGAAAATTAAGGGGAAAAACGTGCAATAGGCAAAGATGATCAGAAACTTGGAAACTGAGGGAAAGTATGTTCATTAATGACTTCAWTATTGAAAAAAATGAGCATCTCTTTAGAATAAAAATTGGAGAACAAATGCATTTTTGCAAAACTGGATCATATCTCGTCTCCCAGCTTTTCCTCTCTACCTTCAACTTAAATAAGCAAAGTTGGACATACTAATGTACTTTAAAAGTCTAATATAAAATATTGCTTTAAATGCAAGATGTAAAGATGTTTATGGCAACAGAATGAGAGCCAATGCTTCCAGACATTTATATGTTTAAAACAGGTATTGAGGTTTGATCTTAGTACCTACTTAAGYTGCTTAGAATAGCACTGTGAAAGCTTATCTTGTAGCAAATTTCATGTATATCACCACTTAATTGAGTCTATGAGGATTTTGGCAGAACTTTTAATTTAGTATCCATTGGCTGGAATGTGGATTTGACTGCAAAAAGTATTCTCAGATCTCTTACATATTTTATATTTATGTGTTGTACTTTTTTTTCTTTTTCTTAAATAAATRTACTTCCTTTTCTACCCTTTGAAGACATAACACAGGGAGTTAAAATTGTTARTATATTTTATATGGTGCTGCAAAGGACTGTCATACATGCACAATGCAGGTACTATTCAGGTTTTAGTGATCTAAAAGTAAAGTACATTCCTGGTCTCTGTCTGAAATACCAAAGCTCACTGTTTATCCAATTTATTTTATAGATATTTTATATATATATATATGTGTGTGTGTGTATGTATGTATAGGCACTATAAGTGGAAATAATTTTATGCACATCTYCCAACAAATTACTACTCTTTCCCCAGCGCAGCTGTGGGCCACTGTTTTTCATATATGAGCCCTTAGAGACACTTATGCCTTTTCTAGTCACTGTTATTTGTTTGAAAGTGGTTATTTGGAGTTTCCTTCCATACCATAGTCTGTGCTGCCTGCTGCAGGGGTGCTAGTCAGAGCCAGCCCTGATCGTGTGGAGGCAGAAGTCACTTATCGGAAAAGCAGTGGAGACCTCCAGAAATGAGAATACCCGCAAAGGACAACAGTAGGGTAACAYTTACAGCAAACACCCAAAATAAAGAAGTAAAATGCACGATGCAATTGGACTTTAATTTCCTTTTCCAGTTAGTGAAGGMCTAATTTATAGGCTCCTTTGGAAGATAAAGAGTACAGATTGCTTTGCTATAATGCTATTTAAGTACTCCATCATTTTTCCTACCTTTCTCGTGTATGTATGCCTTAAACACTCTATTTGATTTATTTTTAAAACAGCTGCTGGAGATTTTCCAGGAGAGTTTGCCTGTTTGAGTTTAGTGAAAAAATACGCATTTCTAAGTTTCAACCTAGCATTGAAGCTATCGGGTTTGTGGTAGAATTAACAGAGTTTTCTACCCTGTGACTGGGACCCGAGTGCCCCCTTGTTGCACATGGCAGCGATAAGAGCAGTAAAGTGCACTAGAAGAGGAGGCAAGTGAGTGCAAGATGCAYGGGGGCAGGTGATGACAGCTCTAGCAAAGGCAGCTGGGGGGCAGAAGCAGAACAACTGCGATGGAGACAGAGCTTGAGCAGAAGGGTTGTGTTGGCTCCTCTGAAATCACTGGCTGGTTTTAGAGGAATCTATATAGGTTTTAWATCCTGCAAACCTTCCCTTAGACCCTGCCTGTAATAACAGCTGCTTGCTCTATGTGACTACTTTAAAATAACTGCAGTATTTCTGAGATGGTAGCACTCAGTCTTTAGGTACCAACCATCTTGGCAAAGCAGCCGTTTTTGGATAGGTGATTAAGACCAACTTTGCTTTATCCGTTATTGACTGGCAGATAATTTGTTCTGAGTTAACATTCAGAGCAGTGCAATGTGCTGCTCTACTTGTGCAGGTCRCTACTGATCATGTAAAGTATTTAGTGCTCTGAGGTGTACATATCATTTGCTGCAGAAGCGCTGAGAGTTTTCGGTGTGTGTGAAAATCAAACTCCTCAGRTTAGACGTATAAGGAATCATCCCTGCCAGGCTGAGTTGTTATGATCCCATATTGGGATCCACAGCTTTGAATAAGACTTCTAAATTTCCTATGGAGRGGATTAGGCACTGCAATGTGATATTCATAGAGGTCAGAGGCAAAGTGAGGAGCAGTGGGAAATGCTAAGAGAGACCGGTGAGTTCGAAGAGCCAGCTCTGGCAGAAGGTGGGTGGCAGCAGCAGGGTGTCTGTGTCARACCGAGTCCCCAGTCTTGAATCTTCTCTTGGAGTCAGTCTTTTCTGAGAATATAGGCGGAGGAAACAGTGTCCCACAGTACCGCATCGCCTGACGGTCTCTTAAGCAGTTAGAAAATGTTAGACTCATGTTCAGTGTTTTCTTTGACCAAGGGAATCTAACCCTGCATTTTCCTTTTCTGTATATTCATAGAAATGTTCTGGTCCTCGGGCCAGATATTCTGGGTATTTCTCTGTTGTTTTGAGCAAGAACCATATTTTCTCTGACTTCATATTTTCACCGAACGGTGCCGTCACGTCAACCACGTACAAGGGGTTTACATGCAGCGCCAGGATGAGAGATTAAACTTGCTTAAGAGGAGAATCTCAGCTACTTCCGAGATGGGTGCTGTATCAGAAGGACCATCTCCTCTGGCTACAAGTAAAGCTCTAGGAACGTATCAACGCTTCACAGGTGAGAACTTGGGTTTTGGAATGGCACTTGTCACCTTTGGGCTYTCTAACCCTCGTAGCAGGAGCTGAGGCTGGTTTTGCCCCGGCGGTACAGCCGGCCCATCTCTCAGACATCTTTCCTCCTAAGCAAACCAGATGTCCCTGCTCTGGGAGACGCCAGCTTTTGTCAGAGAGATGGCGCGAGGGGTTGCGATCACCAACAGGTTTAGCCTTCTGCTTTTAACTTGATGCTGCAAATCTGTCAGGATCATGTAGGAAGTCAGCGAGTTGAACCTGCTGTACGTGCAGAGTCTTCTTGCAGAGCTAACCTCTGAGTAAGGCGTCAGAGGTCYACTGAAGAAAACATGTATAAATCGAGTAAAAATATTTTATTYTCTCCATTCACATGTATATCAGGAGAGACCAATAGCAAATTATTTTAAATAGCCATTGGAAAATAGGTGTTTGGGAAAAGTGCGCTCCTCATTTCTTGTTACATAAGCAGAGAATTAGTGGGATAAACCACGCTGCCCCCCRGCCCCAGGCCTCCAGGTAATTTGTCTACACTGTTTGGCCTCCAGATTCAATCTCCTTACAWGTAGCAGAGCAATCATTTGTCATGCTGAAGCAACACTTCGTGCCCAAGGCAGCTTCTTCTGAATTCTGAAGTTGTGCATTACTCACTATCTACTGGATACAAAAATAGATGGACCTAAATCTCGGACCAGGCTAGTGGGATTTGTGGCACTATCTCATTTTTTTTTTTTTTTTTTGCTATCCCAGTGGGCAGAAACGATACTCCAAATCCGCTCATCCCTGGACGTGCAAAGATTTCATTACCTAAATGTGAGTCAGGTGCCTCAGGTCCCTCCCTAGTGAGGAATGATTCGTTAAAATGATGGCTGCTAGATTAGGAAGGGATCAYGCTAGCTTTTTCTGTATTCTGTGTTTTTTTCACCTGATCGAAGTTGTAAGAGAACAGTAAAAGAAGCTTGTTGGTGTTTTCCTACGCCRTCCAACTAGTCAAGAAGGAGGTACAAGTCCAGAAACTGAACTATCACAGTGTCGGGATGTATCTCTCTGTAAAGCTGTCCACTGCTACCTCTTCAGGGAGCTGATAGAATAATAATATATTAAAGGATAAACTTCATGCTTCGGAGTACGAGTTGCTCACGAAGCACTAAGGAACTTGTACCCCGTTGGAAGGTTATTCTACCACCACATTATAGGGATTTTATTGTTTCATGCATTTCATGATAACCATTTCTTAGATGCTTCTTTCTATAAGTTATTTTTAGAAAGAAACCAGATTTAGAAATTTTGCCAGAGCAGATTTTCCTTAGAGATTGTGTGTTGTAGGYAATAAATGCAACTAGTTGCAATTTTTGTACCATTTCTTAATGCATGAGACCAATAAGTTGAACTTTTCCTTYGGTACAACACAAAAACTGCCGCTAGAGGGTGATGTTAAATTAAAAAGAAAAGTCATTTTGGAATCACTCTCTTYTCAGGATAAAATAATTTATTCTCTCCTGCACGTTTATAAACACAGGCTACATTATACTGCTCTAGTCAGATTTATTTTAGTATTCTTGGCTTTTTTTCCTATCCAGTGATTTATGTATTCTGTTTCAGCTGTATACAACCACAACAACTATCTAGTTTAGTATTCATGTATAYCTTAATGTATACATGAAAAATAAAATGATATCTCATCTTCTTTCTGAAGGACTTTTTTATTAAATTGCTGAAAAAATTTTAAGAAAGCTTTTATAATTTTTCTCTTGAAAAATACTCATTGACTTAAAATTCCATTCCATCGTAGAAAATACGTTTTTCTGCTTTTTTTTCTTCCTTTTTTTTTTTTTTTTTTTTTTTCTTCTTGACTAGTAGAAGGACTAAATCATTTTTTTACCAAGGCAATGTGGTGCGATCTAACAAACACTTTGATTTTCAACGTCAAACTCCACTTAGGAAGATTGCAGGGTGGCTTGTTCCAAACTCAAATGCAGTACTACTAGTCAAGTTGTGGTCTTTAAGTGAAGTAAATCTATCCAAGACTACATCGTTTCAAATAGGTTCCTGCAAAGGTTTTGCCCTTCTGTACGTGTGTTGTTCTCTCTTTCTCTAAGCCGAAATTGCACAAGTAGCCTGTCAACGGGTCGACGGGTGACAGCACCCGACACGAGGCTCCCGAAGAGGCGTTTTCCAACCCCTGCCACCCTCTCCCAAGCRTACCTTGGATAGCTTTTCCATAGAGGGATTTATTCTGGGAGAAAGAGGAATTTGAGGAGATGAGGCGACACGAGCACAGCTGGTTTGGATAGTCTACCTTGGGCAGAGCTACCGCGGCCGCAGATGTTGTAGCAACGCTGGACATGTAAATGTGGCGTTGGCTGAGGGGTCCCGGGGGCTGAACCGTGGGCACGGGGACTGCACAGGCGCCTGGCGCCTGCCTGGCTCCGGCGCCCGGGGCTGATCCTGCTCTGTCATGTGGGACCCTGCGAGCCTTGTGGGAAGCTGCTGGGGCCACCGGGGCAGCTTGCTGGTCCCAGGGGATCAGGTAAAGCTGGTGGGCCAGCAAGGGGCATCATTGCCACTGAACATCAGCTGTGCTTCACCCTCTGTCTCCAGTCTGGTGGGAAAAAAAAGCCAGTGATAATAACTGTATTTATTTTTCTTTTTTTGTGTGCCAGGAGATAGCAGGATGAAAAACATTATCTAGCAGCTAACTGTTGGGCTTTGATGTATATCTGTGGAAACGTTAGTTTGTGTTTTCCCTGTTGCTGTTCTACATCACCGTACACGATGACAACTCTGCCAGAAAAGCAGCAGCCTGGACTGAGCTAGCATACTAAAACGATGATAATACAGGTTTTAGTGAGTGCAGCAAGCACGTTCTTTCGATGTGACGACGGTGCAGTCGTGGCTCTTCAGCGGACAGGACAGTGTCTTTGGGCTGACATTGGGACCGCGTGCGGAGGATGCGAACGGGCTGCGGGAAGCCGCCCCGCAGCGCCCGCTTTCAGAGAGCAGATTTCCAGTGACTCATCGCGAAGATGAAAATTTTCTACTTGCATTTAATCTTAGCCAGATAAATCCCCGGGGGGAGGGGGGGAACAACAAAAAACCCCGGTAAAACCCAGCCTCCCCACCGACACGATGAGGTTGGGCTCCGAGAGCGCTGGCGCCGGGCTGGGGGCTGCCCGGCACGCAGGAGGTGTCGCGGTTCCCGCGCCGGCCGGGAGGTTCCCGCGGTGCCCTCGCCGCCCGCCGAGCCCGGCGCGGCACGTGGTGGCCCGCGGTGGCCCGTGGCGACCCAGGTGCAGCTGGTTGCCATGGCAATGATGGAGCTGGGGTTGTCATGGCGATGGAGAGGAATTTTTCCTCACCTTCTTCTCCCTCCAGGAGGRTGACGGTGTCCTTCTGGGGGCTCCGAGCTCGGCCGTTTGCCTCGCGCCGTTTTCCTTGGTAGAAACATTCATGTGCTCTGCGAACAGTGTACGAACCCATCTTTTTGTACGGTTATTTTGTTTTCTGTGGCCTGGTGCTAAATTTTTATTTCAGAATTAGAAAGCTGAGAACCCCCCTGGTAAGACACAAATTGCTACGTCTGACGTAAATGTGTACRCTTTTGTATAAGGTGTGTTCGTGAACCATACCTCAGCTAGCGAGGCTGTTTCCAGAGACAGCTTTAATCTTGTCAGGGCTCTTCACATCTGCATCTGCACAAAATGCAATTTAATAGCACATTAGGTGCCTATTTAAAAAATAATTTGAAGCTGATCTGAACTAAATTGGCTTCAGATATTCTCTTTCACTACAGAATAATGTACGTTCTGTCTTGGAAATGCATCTTTTTGCTGCRGTTTTACTTGAATCGCCTTTGCTCTCTATTCCCTTTCAGGCTTTAAGAGAAATGCATTATTTTTTTTTAATTACCCACGAGCTTTGCATCAGTTTTCACTTGTGTGTGTGGTTTTTTTCATATAGGTCATCAACAGGACAAGTAGGCACTATGTAAATCACACTGCWTTCAATGATCCTTTCCTTAGGAGAGCTGATATAACTCACAGTTAGCCCTATAGAAGCACATCATAGGATAGCGATCAGTTATGTTTTCTCAGATGTGCAAGAAACTAAATTCCTAGACTAAAAAGGACATTTTGCAGAATATGTGTTYCTGTATTTTACTGGAGCAAACCTAGGCTGACTTACTGCACCCTAGCTYTCCTGGAACACCAGGCGTCTTTTGTAAGCGTCCTGGAGCTCATTTATAATGAAATAGTAAATRTCCTTCTCTTCTCTTTTTCTGCTTTGGCTTAACACATTTGTCAAAAAAAAAAAAAAATCCTACAATATTTGGAGCATATTCAACTTTTGGTTTTTGAAGGTTAAAATCACATATACGACTTGACTGAATGTGATGGCTGTTTTTAGAAAAACTGAACAGTTTGCACATAATCTTCTTTTTAAAATCCCTAAACCCTTCATGACACTTAAGTTTCTGTGCTAAATCATACACTTCAAAATGAAGCCTGAAAATAATATTAGCATTGCTTCAAGGCAAGGAGTGTATGCTGCTTTCATAAACCATTTTTTTGCAGGCACTAGGGACCTGGGAAACGGAAAATCTGAATTTTGGAAGTACAAATTAATAGCACTGCTATTTCAGAAATTTCTTAAATATTTTATTTTGTTCCGTGTTTTTCAGCAGACAAGTCTTGGGACTGCCGGCACAACTATGTTTGTCACCCAGGAACGTAGCAACGATACTGGCTCAGAAGCGTGCTGTTGAGATTTGGACYTGTACCGCGGGTTGGGATCTGGGTTATGCTTGAGGCTGAGTACCTCTGGATTTAGGGGTGTGATCACGGTGGGGTTTTTTAAGTCCTTTCTGCTTTAAGGACCCCTGGTTCCCGCGCACCTCAGCCCGTGCTGACACAGAGAGCACACGCAGGAGCGCGTGCACCGGTTCCTCCAAAATTCAGGTTTGGAGCACCACTATTACCATCCACAGGTCGTTTCTTATGCTTTTTTTTTCCTCACTCATAGCTTTAAAATTACTCCCATAAATGTTGTTGAGTTCACTGACCTAAGAACCCCGGTTTTCAGAAACCTGCAGTGCCGTTGGCACCAATGGGCTAATCTAAGGGCGCCCAAAGCGGCCTCTGGGGCAGGGAGATGCTGCGCGGCGGGTTTGGCCGCGTTTGGCCGGGCAGGCGTTGTCCTGCGGGCTGCAGCTCGTGTCTCCAGGAGACGCAGAGCTGTTAAAAATAGTTAAACTGCAGCTAGCGCTTGACGTCCATCCCGAATTTGATGAGCGACGCAGAGAAGAAATGAGCTCTGGCCTCTCAGTCGAGCACGGGTCAAGTCCTCCTCTCGGTTACGGCGTGTTTTTACCCCCCTAGCAGCACGACCAGGCTTGGTCCCCGCCTGCTCCCCGCCTGCTCTCCACCCTCCCGAGCGCGTCCGTCTCCCGGGCCCTCCCCGCTCAGCACGAGCCGTTCGCAGCCGGCAAGCGGCTCTTCGGCGGGTCTGCGCCGTGGTTTATGGCTGCGCAGCTGACAGACGTGAAGAAAAACACTTCCCAGAGATCAGGATCGACTTACAAACGCTCGCGGGGAGAAGGGCGCCCATCCGCCTTCAGCACTGTCTTGCCGGAGGCTGTGGACAGCCCGGATTAGCCTTGGCTGCTAGTCGCTGTCGTGCAAGCAACGCTGCAAGAATATTCCTGCGCGCAAGCTCAGCGACAAAAAGTGATTTATATTCCCCTTCGCAAAATTGCCTGCCTGGTGCGATTTGGTAGCATCTGACCGGCAGTAGCTGATTGTAACACCACATATAAACCAGTTTTGTTTGAAATAAATTCAACTTAACCATAACATGTCTTATGTCGTGTGTAGCACCAATAATAATAAAAAAAAGTCTTAAGAATAGGTCTGAAATGAATTTTTGAGAAGTTCTTGGAGCAGTGTTCAAGAAAAAACAATYAAAGAGCTGAGGAAACTGTGAAAATGAAGCTCTGTTCCGATGTGAGAGCACTGGTGGAAAACTGTTGTAAAATCTTGCTGATTTTTAACCACTGTGTTGGTGTGTCCTGGTGATGGGTAGTTCTGAAAACACTCTAGGCAGGAAAAAAATAACAGTTAAACCTGAGCTTACATATTGCACTGGCCAGTGAATCATTTTGCAGTATTCGGCATGATTTCTTGGTCAAAGTAGGGAGGGAGTTTTAGATGTTTTCTACCTTGAGCTTACTTAAAAATCCGCAGTTCATGATGGTGAAAACAGTCTCCATATTAATGCTRTTTCATGGCAATCAGAAAGCCACCGTTAGGAAAATGACCATGCCAGTGACTGTTTTATGCCCCTGTAGTTGGTCTCGGTGATTTGACTCTCCTGCAAAGTAACGCAGCCAGATAAGCAGAAAGCGCTTTTGGGTGTTGCAGGAGCCGGGCACGAAACCCCGGGGGCAGCTACGTTCATTGGCACACACGTGGCGGGAGCGGTGCACGAAAAAAACCCTGGACTTGTTTGATTCATTTGCACCCGGTTTTGAGYATGCCATTTAATGCCTTAGCCAGTGCCAAATTCTGCGTGTCCCCTCCTAGCACGGCCCCCCCTCCCTTCAAGTCTGACTTGGCACCTCCGTGTAGGCRCCGTCCTCCCGCGCGGCGGGGACGGCGCATCAAACCGCCCGGGCTCGGACCCGCCTTGGTTTTCCCTCTCTTCCCGCCGGCTCTGCCCGTGTTGGTGGCCGGGAAGGCGGCGCGGCGGCTGGGGCAGAGCAGCCCCCTTCCCGGGCTGCAGGAGCCGGGGCGGCGCGAGAGGGGCCGCGGGCACGAGGCGGGCGCAAAGTTAGCGTCCGTGGCACTGAAACTCCTCCAGGGCTGCACCGGGCTGCTTGCTTACGACGGGAGGTTGGCGTGCAAAGTTATTGATTTAGCTGTCCTTTCTTACACTGCTGTTCCCCCCGCCCCCAAGAGCTGAGCTCAKGGAAAAAAGTAACACTAATACATGGAAAATGTAATGGTGCTTTTCAGTACCATTGCCAGCTAATACTTTGGCAAGTTTTAGTTGCTCCCAGTGTAGCTGCACCACTTAGGTTGCAGTTTTGCTTAATTAACGTAGAGGTTCACCTCGCTAAGCAGCCACAGACCGGCCACGGTTCCCTCCGGGCAGGTCGCTGAGGCACAGCCCAGGTAATGGGTTACCTGTGGCTGGTAATGAGAATTTAAAAACTGCCCTGAAGCACCTGGGATTTCCTTACCCAGTCTGTGGAGGACCTGGTGCGACCCACAGAGGTGCCAGGTCCTGGAGCTGGCCCAGCGCTCGAAACAGCTGGTTTCAGAGAGGCGACGGGCCGAGTTTCGCCTGGAGAGCTAATCGCACCGTTTTCATCGCTGCCGTTGGCTTTCATCATATGCCGTTCAGTTAATACGCGTCGCTCAGCAAGGCAACTCCCCCCCCTTTGCTTTGCCAAGGGCTTGGAAAACCAGTGGGTCCCCATTCACCTGCCAAAGCCTTTGGCTGCCTCTACCAAAGCCAGGCTCTGCAGGCTTTGCCACAAAGCCCCAAAGCAAATTAGAAAGTCAGAGCAGTGCAACACCAAAATTACATGTCAAGTTAAACATCAGGTGGCTTYGCTTGTTCTTGTGTTTTCTCATTTACTTGAAAGTTGATCGAAAGCTGCCCAGAAGCCTCCATCCCTACTACTGCAAGGGCTGGCTGCGGAAACTGGGTTATGCAGGACTTGAATGAAGGCTGCCCTTTGCCTTCCCTTCYGCAATTTCTTGGGCTTCTTTTGTGCAGCGGAGGACGAGAAGAAATATCTAAAGTAGGTCACTGGCCACCGAAATGCACAGGCTGTCGCCAGGGGCTGAGGGCAGCTGCAGCCTGCAGAGCAGCCGCAGSAACCGCTTCACCCCGAGCGGTGCTGATGGGCGAGAGTACCACGGCATGGCACCCTGTGCAGCCGCCGTGGGGTCTTCTCCTGCTTCCCTCTGGCCAGGTGATGCCCCATCACCACAGCACACGGGACGAAACACCGGCGCCTTTAGCTGCAGCTGCTGCCCCTTATTGTTTTTGTTTGTTTTTAAARCAAAGATTGGAAATCTTGGTCCAAGTTGGTTTTCTTCCCCCAAAGCTCTTGGTTAATTGAAAAATCCCTCCACGGCTCTCTGCCGTGATAGTCCTGGGTTGAAGAGAAACCCCTCTGAAGGCAGGCCTGCCTGAGTAGGCACATTCCTGGCTACAGAAATCATCCTTGACAACACTAAAAAAAAAGCCCCTACAAAAAGCAAAAGTACACRCACAGACAGAACTAGCTTCTTTATTATAAAGATACACTATGAGGAACAAACCTGAATGTATACTGAAGCTTGTAATGGTACATGCCAAAATGTACAGTACTATACATAAAAGTGCATTGTCACAACAGATTAACAGTACATTGCTCTTCCAGAACCGTGAACTCTCAACGCCGTTATTTGTTCCTTGCAAACGGAAGGAATGCAATGGGGATGCAGCCGTACACGACCAGGGAAGGGCGCAATGGAAATGCAACAGTACAAGAGCAAGGCTAAAGCTCCTCTAAAATTTAAAGGCACTTTCACATGTACATACTACAGATGTACATTGACACAATTAGGTAACAGTCAACAAGCAGGAAGCTACCAGTACTGCAATTTATCAAACTTGACAGTAAAGGACAATACTGATTTGATTAGGTGTGTAGGAGTTACCCTTTAGTACGCCTGTAGTTGTAGCAGTCTTTCCTGTTACATATCCACTTACTATACTCTTAAGTATCTATAATAACCATCAAACTACACATTTAACTGTGTGAATGCACTAAATGGATGCATTCACTAAATGCACTGTTTCTAATATTTTCTTTTGCTAAACAATTTCTAATATAAGCATTATGGAGTCCAGTACAGTTATTTAAACATACAAAATTCCCTATGTAATTTAAAGATACAGGTATCCATCTCAATTATGCCAGGTAAGTTATTTTAAAAACGCTAGACTAAAACTGCATGTAAATGAAAGCTGAAATTCCAGTTTGTTCCGCTGATKCTAGTAAATTTGGGAACTACTTGAAAACATTTTCTAAACAAGTGGCCAGCCCTAGAGACGAGCGTTAGTCTGTACCCGGGCCGTCGGCCCTTGCCCCGCAGCAAAGGGCTGGACGGTCCAGCCAAGAGGGATGGAGAGGCGACATGGACTCGGCTGCCCTGCTTGGGCTGGGGCACAGGCAGCGGCTCTCGCTCGCTGAGCCTGCACGGGCCCCCGCCGCGGGGTACGGCTTTGCAGCTAACCACCCCGCCGAGGCCCCCGGCGCGTCCCAGCTGGCTTCGCGCGGCTGCAAATACCGGGAGCAGTGGGAAGAGCCCTGCCGGTTTGGCTTGTGGATGCAGTTCACGGGATGCTTTTCACACCAGAGGCCTTGCATTACCTATCTACAGAGCGTAAACCAGAGCAGGAATAAGCAGCTCCTAAACAACAACAGGAAATTACTCCTGTCACCTTGGTAATTATGTTTATCCAGTTTTGTTGCTACTCTTCCCCTCCCTAATTCAATCTTTTTTGTATAGTGAGTGGTACAACTTAAAGCTCTCCACTGCTGAGATCTTAATATAACAAATAATTTGAGGAAAGACAGATTTTAAAGCCAGCTGGGCTCCCATAGGTAGACCTCAACTGATTTTGCCTCCCCCTCTTCTTCAATGAAACTTGTTCTATGGACTGGATGTTGGCAAATATAATTCACAGAAATAATAGTATGGCTTAGTGTTGTAATGTGCAAAACAGCTGTACATTTACTTCACACGTAACAGTTTCACAATCGAGCGCTAAGCAAAGCTGACGGTCTTCACTCACACACAGACACCTTCTGTCATTAAAAGGAAAAAGGGGGGGGAAAATGGTACGGAAAACTTTCGGCAGTGTGACTCGAGGTGGCAGAAGATGGGCCGCCTGTCCTGCGCCTGCCCCCTGCACAGCTGGCCGGAGGAGACCCTCTCCAGRGCGGCCCCGCTCTTGCTGCAGTCAGCACAGCTGAGGAAATGAGCACATCGGTTGCGCTGTGTAAGACAAGCGGCAGCGCTGGCTCAGCTTGCAACTCCTCTGACTGTTACGAACCGAATCGTGTTTTCAGTTGGACACTGAGCAATAAAGTCAAYGGGACACTTTGCTGAATTACTGTGCAGTTGATCCCTTTAATCTCCTAGCACCCTGCCAAGTGGACCAACAGATTCATATGCTCTCCAGAGCTTGACTCACTCAACTGTGACCTTTAAATGGATTAAATTTTTGTGAAAAAATGSAACATCAGGGAAAGAAGTCCCAGTTTCATGAAAAAGGCATACAATTATAGAGAACAGCAAAAGGAGCTTCTTTACACGATCTTGAAGATATGCTTTTCCTGTGACTTGGAAGGATGCTTTTTATTGGTGAGACTAATGTGATCTCCATATCTATTTAGCACTTGTCTCTGGTAAGACTGCCAACAAGAATGCTAAAACATGCTGCCAACTGTGAGTGAGTTTTTTTGTTTTTTTGGTGTGTTTTAATTAAGAAAATGTGGCCTGGGATGACTTAGACATTCCACACAGACCACTTGCTACACTTCAGTTCTTAATAACCTGCTTGAGATTTCATTTGGTGACCTAGAAATCAGAGGTTCCACGTCCCTCAAATTCCCCCCGCCCCTAGTTTTGTGCAGGATCTCTTATTATGTACCTACAGTAAGACTGTGAAATATGGTTCAACGTGGCAAGCTATTTGTGATCCGTGTTGTTTTTATTACAAATGGTGCAGCATCAAGTTTTCAAGTAAGTCTATGTTTGTATTTTAAAATGATGCACAATTGTCCAGTTCTTTAATTGAAACCATACAAAATACAAATGCCCATGTTAATGTAGCTAGTTTCAGACAATACATTCAAAAACACTGAAAAACAAAGCCTCTCCAGTTATAAACATGAACAAATGATGTTATGGAACCCTGACTTCTATCGTTAATCCATTCCTCTCCCTAGCGTAGCCCAGCCGTGTGCTGTGGGTGGCTGAGCTTTTCACATTGTGCAAGATTTGTCTGTTGGACCCTGGGAAGGAGGGGAAGGTCCTATGCTAGGATTAGTTTTTGGAAGAACAATAGGTTTTGGCCTAAGAGCAGGAGGTTTTAGCTGCACTCCCATTCTAGGGGCCACCATGGGCTTGAAAGTACTCATGGTGTCACTGGAAGAACTTGTGCTACGGCGAATCTGAGGCTCGGAGCTCCTTAAAACTACGCTGTGGAGGGGGCTCAGTGACTCTGTGGAGGTGGCAGGTGTGGGGCTGTTTTTCATTTGCTCCAGGGTGTCCAACACCACGTCGGGGGCATGCTTTGCTGAGCTCTGCCGCTCCAGCTCCCGGAGCTCGTTCAGCGCCGTGTTCATTGTCTCTTCGATGTCCTGGGTGAGAGACCAGAGAGAGCAGCACGTCAGTGCAGTTGCTACGGAATACGAAGGACAGAAGGAGCAGGGGAAGGGGGCGGAAAATGCCTGAATTGTTATGCAAACCATCTCCTCTTAAATGAATATTATAGTACTAAAGCCAATTTCCACTAGATTCATTTAATTGTAACTGCCAAGACAGCAGCTTTGGCTGAACATTACAAATATTTTTTTTTGTTTACCCAATGTTAGAATGTCAAAATTCAGCTAAAATAAAACAAACCCCGCAAATTATTTTACTACGTGACTGTTAGGAGAATGGGCATTTGCTTAGGAACAGCTTTTTTTTTTAATTGTGATGATTTCTGTCATCTCTTGGGTACTGACAGCTATTAAGATTTTAATCCACTTGCTAACTCTTAGTTGACTGCACCCCTCTTACAGACCCTAGGGTGTTCAGGATCAATATTCCCTCACAGAGATTATAAGATTGRTTTCCTAAGGAAACAAGCCTAGTGTGTCTAAGTCCTCTCTCCTCCTGTTTCTCTCAGTTAAATTTTAAGGAGAAAAAACTATAAGACATTTTTCAGTGAGCTCACCTAAGAAATTATTTTTCCTATCAGTATTTCTGATCCAAATGCTAAATAACATGCTAAGATTGGTCTACCACTTTTTAGTGGTACTAAGCTCCAGACAAATAGTTAAAAATATCTGATGATTCCTGCTTGCTCACGGTAACTTTCATGTAGGTTAATCAAAATTCAGGTTCTCTCACTGCCAAATATTCACTAGTCTACGCATGAAAAAGATTAGCTTCAGCCAAACAGCACTGGTGTAGCTCAAGGAAAGTAAATAAATAACTTAAGAGTAAAAGAAAATAGTAACAACATTTACATTTTCTAACTCTCTAATATCTGGTTCAACTTTCTGAATTAACCATGACAGTCCCTTCTGTCCTTCATTAGAAGCAGAATTTGAAAGCATTATCAGTACATTAAATTTTAAAACATGAATGACAGCCTGTAGTAGAATACTTTCATAATTGTATTATACCGTCAGGGTGCCCTTAGTAATCACGTTATACTGCCTAGTCAAAAYTGAGTTTTGATGAGAGTGATATCTATTTGCTCAAGACCTGGTTGTTACCAGCTTTGTACAACAGAACAATCTGATCGTTGGGTACTCCCTATTCCATCCTTCTCATCTCTTCCCTGCTGGGAAAGAGACTGGTGACTGTTCCCACAGGAATAAGAYGACCCATGATTTATGCTGGGGTAACTTCTTGCACTTCGTGTTCTTAGGCACAACTACAAGCACCAAATCAACAAAACTATATGAAAACTATGTGATGTCCACAAGACTGAAATACAAATCGGTGTTTTCAATTGCAAAGGTCACTGCTAGCCAGTCACAGCACTTTTCTGCATACTATAACATTAAGAAGTAATTGAACACTGATTATGCAAGTTAGATTAGGCCAGCCTTCWTCAGAGCATGGAGATTTACATAACTGTTGTAATCATATATTCTCCTGGTGTTCTGGGTGGCAGAGGAAATTTCATTACAGTATAACGGGAAATTATTTCCTTTTATTGCTTCTGCAATGTCTATTCCCCCTTGTGCTTCTTCCATCCAGGATACCTTAATGCATTGTCTTTCCCATGCTCTCTGTTTAGAAAGCTAAGTAAAATATTCTACATACACATTTGTACTAGCGTGCTTTTTCCAAGGGGAAAAAAAAAAAAAAAAGACACACACCTGAGCTATTGACTCTGGGTCCAGTGGTTTATGGTCATTGAAACCTGTGTATTGACCAGATGATGTAGATCTTCTAATTGGAGGGGAATCAATCTTCTTCAGAGAGTCATGCCTACTGATGTTGGTGAGACTGCCATGCCCAGGTCTACGCCTCCTTTCAGGGCTATCTGCATTGAGGTTGCGATTTTGCAGGAGGGCTCGGGGACTGCAGTGAGTTGCCAGGTTGGGAGAACCCAACTCCATGGATGAATTGGAGAGAGTATGTGGTGGATGCACTGGGCAATGACCATCACTGCTTCTGCCAGGSCGTCTCAGAGGAGGGGGAGGCTCTGATCTCTTTCTTTGCCTGCATGAATGGAGAAATACTCATCAGATAACCTGTCATGACCCACCACAAGTGCATGAAAAGGTAATTGCTGTGTTACTTGAGCCGTGAGCTCTGAGTACTGCTGCAAACCTGTTATGCCCAAGCTTACCTTCCTAAATACACATCAGAGTGACGGTCCGTGGGAGAGTTCATGTCCTTTGATGATGACTTGTCCTCGGTAATTGGTCCACTGCTGGCCTCACTGTCTGCTTTTTGGCTCAGTGTATCTGAGAAAGTATCATCCCTGAACAAAACACACGATGAGGTGAGAAGAGTTAGTGTGACAGAGGGCATTTTGGCACTCCTAGCTTTTAATCCCCTTAAGAAATGAAAAGCAGGCTTGCTATGATGCACTGTAGTCCCTCCATGTCTCCAAAATTGCTGATAATCCTTCTGTTTACTGAGCTCCTTACATTTTGACTGTAACTTTCAGTAAGCAGGAACGCTGTCATCTTTGGCAAAGCACATGCTTAATACTATAAAACAACAAAAATTTAGGGTTGCATTCCTCCAACTGGTGTTATTCTGAAATTAAATGTCAGCAATTGCTAAAAAGAGACAGTCTAACTAAAATAGGAGTAACTAAAATAGGTGTAGCAGCATCTGTCTCTTAATGTATAGGGAACATATGCATAAACAAAGCAGCTTAGCCTAGCAGTAGTATTTGGTTAAGACCTGTCAATTCAGGGCAATAAAGATAGAAACAGCCTGTTTAGAAGGCAAACATTTAACCGATTTGAGCCTGCAAAGCACTGTTCCATTTGGGCATTACTTTATTAACAGCTTCAGTATGTTTTTATACCCCACCAAGAACATTGTCACACTAGACACTGCTTACATATCCTGCACCACTATGTACTGGTGAGGAACAAGGCCATCAATCCCGTTGTGCCTGCCTTCCCACCAGTCTTCGGACGCTCGATGATATAAAAGAAGGGAAGCTCCTTTTTTGAAAGACAGTTCTCGTGCAGATCTTCCAACATAGTCAAACTTGGCTATAGCTTCTATAGGCTCACACTCTGGGAAGAGGGAGGGAAAAAGAACGGTTGTCAGATTCCAGATAGGCTTATCTGGAGATTTTGGTTTCATAAAATTCATATATTGTTTTTACTTAGCACTCATTAGGTTGCAAAGCTGACAGAGATCAGCTGAGCTAAGGCAAACTTCAGGTATAGTTACAATATGTCCCTTACAGAGAAATATGATCAGCCTGTGMCCAACTGTGAAACATCTGGATTGCTTTGGAAGCTGTATAAAACTGAACAGAACTGAAATTATGACTACAATAGCTGGTGGTGGGAGAGAGCCCTCTGCCTCCTGATGCAACAGCTCTTTCATGGATGCAGGTGAGGCAAAGAAGACCTCTGAAAATAAGAGGAACAAATTCAGGTGAATAGTAAGAAATCTGAGGAAGCAACGTGTGATACAGCAGAAGTAAACAGGAGTGCCTTTAACATCTGCAGCAGCAGAGGAATGAACAGGCAGGATTTCCCTCTGCCTGAGTAGGGATGCRCTGCCTAATTGGGCTGTGTTAACAGCTTTTAAATCCTAAAGTTACGAGACTTCCGTTTTTTATGTGACGACTGTGCAGACCCACAGTGAAAAAAACCCCTAGTGTTTTACACAATGCTGAGCCTAGTGCTTGAATATGTGCAAGCTTCCCCTGATGCCCTCTTGGGTAAGGCAAACAGATCCAGATTGCCTAAAGACGACTCCTGCGCAAGGGCAGTCCCTGTGTGGCCTGAAACTGCTTAAGGCACTTCTGGCTGCTCCAACATCCGACGTTCCTCTGGTTTCTTCTGGGGAGCTTGGTATTTTTTGAAGTCAAACACTGCTTACTGCAATCCTGACTTGTCTCCACAGTGTGGAAAAGCTTCTCCATTAAGAAATAATAAAAGATTATATTTTTTAAAACCTGTCTTTCAAAGATGAAATTAAACCCACATTTTCTTTACTCAGTATTCTGGTAAATTCATCTTACACTGGTAAAGGATGCTAGTCTGCAACCTATGCTGAGTTCAGAAATGATGTCAATGAAGGGCCCCTGCTGAACATCTACTTGCAGACAGCATCCGAGCTGTCAGAGTATCCCCTTGGCATCAGTGAAACAGCTGTGATTTTAGCAACGTCTAGCTTCTTCTGCACAAAATCAAATGCAACTGAGCTCAAACAGATTAAAATTTGTCATTGCAGTCTCAAAATATAAAGGAAAACCTGCAAAATACTGGTTTAAAAATCACACACTGTTGATCTGAATAACTCAAAGTAGAGCCCCTGAAATGAGAAACTTCTTCACGTAATTAGAGCAATATTTAGATGGAAATTAACATCTGGGCTAATGACTAGCATAGCAACTTCCTGTCTGGGGCAAATTAAAATCGCTGAGGCTGTAACTCCCCAAAGAACCAGACTTATAATAAAAACCACTGTCCCTTTATGACAACATTTTGTGCAGGAATTTCTTTTTAAAATTAATTTCATCCTGCAGCATGAAAACATAATGATAGTACCTTTATTGAGGTTATAGTCTGCAGATGTTTTTTAATAATTTGCCCAGTCTGCAGGAGGCTGTGCTGTGGTTTGCTGCTACGCAGTCAAGTTAAGAGCCATCAGTGACAAACTGCAGTGCATTTTGGTTAGTCAGGAGTTACAAAATGAGAAACTTTCCAGAGATGGCATACAGTGGTATTTTTGGAAAATCTGGAAAATTTTAATGCTGGTATACGTAATAGTGACATATTCTAATACTAATACATGATCATGTTTTCATTTCTAGAGAATGTATCTAAAATACACCATGACAGAAAGTATAGATGTGACAAAGCGATTAGAGGCATGGAAAGACAACATTGCCATGTGAAGAAAAAGTAAATTAAACATGCCTGTTTATCTTGCATCATACTATAAGAAAGTGATATTAAATCAAATGGCTGTAATATAAACTGATAAAAGGAAATGCTGTTTTTACACATATCATGAATGTAGCTTGCAAAATTAATTGTAAGAAGAKATGGCTTATCTCAGGTAGAATTCAAAAAAGGCTAGACATTTGTATTAACATACATTTACATTAGATGTAAATTATGGATTATGAAAGAGGGGAAGCATAAACTCCCAGATTTCAGAGAGAAAGTCACCCACTAATGGGCAAGAATCACAAATGCAAGCAACCAAMCAGCCCCCCTTTACAACAAGTAGGCAAGTGCGTGTACATGTTTTTGCTTTTTTTCTTTGATCATCTCTGAAGCTAACTGATAATGGCTATGGACACTGGAGTGACTGATAAACCTCTAAACTGATTAGCTATGGAATTTCCTGTTTCCACATTAATTTCAACAGATGACATAGTATCACACACTTGTGCATACAGGTCTAAATCTCTTCTAGTTTACAATTTAACGGACTAGACTAGAAATAATTCCATCTCCCTTAGCGGAATTACACTAATGTAAGAGMGGTGAAAGATGAGAGGCTATTTTTTGTGTTCTCTCATGTCCTGTACCTCACTCCAGATTTAAACACTTCCTCAGCTGCCTGAAGGAAGTTGCCCCATTGGAAACAGCTGTATGGGCTGGTAATGTACTGATAACAGATGTGACTTACTTCTGAGACTTATTTGTTAAATTTCCTGGGTAACAAACCCTACTTCCTCATGGAGGAAAGCTCAGTACATCTCATACAGTTTTCTTAACAGAACTTCAGAAGTAAGTCCAGATGGATTTTATTATTTTGAAAGGGGCCTTTTGCTTGCTTGGGTGCTCCTTTTACATGGACAGCACTTTCCTATAGCAAACAATACTCTGATTTTATTTCTTAAATACTAATTCACCTTTTTACGAGTCAAACTTTAATAGTTAAAACCAAAATAGCACGACAGTTACTCCTAGAAATAAATGCATTTTGAAAAGCTAAGCCATTTAATATCAAGGTTACCGAATGACAGACAAGCATTTTTCACAGAGGCAAAGGTGATGAAAGGTGAAATTTGGGAGCTGTATCTCAAATTCTGCATGAAACTGAACTGTAATGTCTAACAGTAAAATTGACAGCTTGGAAGGAAACATAATTACATTCCTCTGCCCATACCTGGGGGCATTTGCCTACAACGGCAAGAAGTACTTGATGACATATATGATCTCAGCAGCGATCATCCCTGGTGATTCAGGTAGAGATGGAAGTGAAAAATTAGGGCAAACTGAAGAATTGTGGGAAAAGCTTTAGGGGTCCTGTTAACCAGCAAGCTCTGTTCTCACTTTTTTACATCTGACCCCAAATTCTGTTAATACTATTACTATTACTGGTGGCACAACACAGTGTACTGCGCTTAAAAACCAAGGTTCGATGGCAAGTAGATCTGTCCAGATCCATCAGCTCAGGAGAGGGGAAAGGGCATACAAAATGGAGGCGCCAATTTTAACCTTACGACCAGAGGGCCAGATGTGGTACTAACCTCCCTGGTGGCTTTAAAGCAGTGCTGTGCCGCCCTCTGCACCGCAGGGCACCAGGAGCTAAGGGAAGAGGGGAAACCACCCCCTGCGCTTTTGCGAGGGTTAGCAGTTGCTCTTGCTCTGTGCTTCCTCGGTTACCCTGGATGTGCCCTGCCTGCCTGGAATTCAGCACATCCTAAGTTCCCTGGGAACACTAGCGTAGTTCCTGATGTGTTTATGCTCTTCTGCGTCCCACCAAAGAACAGTGGCTTTGCAATTTCAAGGTCTTGTCCTCAAGGCGGCAGTTCCCTGACTGGGGAACAACAAAAGCAAAGAAATGTTGCAAGGTGTTGACAGAACAGAATTTGGCAAAAAGTTGATACCAGCATGAACTACTGAAAAGCAGTAAAAATAGGACATATTGGGGACACAACAGTAACTTATAACCTTACATGTCCCTGTAATTTTTGCTTTCAGTAGAACTACTGTCTCATTTTCTACCTCATATTTATGAGATATCTATGAACAGTATGATATTAATGATATGTATGTTTTTCCAGCAGAAATAACCCATCTGTTCAGTTTCCTCAGGAAATTCTCTCTTACTTCCTTTAAAAACAAATCCTTTTTCATACGCCTCCAACAAGAATAAAAAAATCTCCAGTAACTTAAAGGCAAAGAAAATATTCTAAAAACTGCTTGAGCAAGACATAAATAATATCTTTTGCATTTTTGCATAAGAAGCACTATGAAGTAAAGGTTTTCTGCAGCAAAATTAGATACAGGTAGATTTATTCGTGCCTCAGCTTGAGTCCAAGTGGTCTAAMCATCACGAATTAAATTTAATTTCTAAATTTAGGAGAAAAAATAAACTTATGTGTTTTCCTTAATAGGGTTATATTCAGCACATTTTTTTTAAAAAAATGAAAACATTATAGTGAAAAATGTCTTTTTGTCCTTTCCTCTTCCCTTTGCAGCGATCAACAGAACATGTGAGTAGCCTTAGGAAGAAAAAGGAGATTTATATGCTTAAAATTCAGCAGTTATAAAGTATTTATATGCTCAGTTGTAAGTCCCAATCTTCTTTTCCTCAAGSTTCCAGGTTTTACCTCTGCAGAAATACTCTTTTTGAAAGACTATTGAAAAAAATGTTTGTTTTGTAATTAAACAAACATTCTTAGTACTACTCAGCCAGCTATTACGGGTGGGTTTATTCTAGTAGGCACAGTGACTCACTTGCATTTTAACTTTATATGGCAAATAACTCTTATAACAAGAATAACTAAAGTAGAAAAATAAATTCTTTAGCTTTTGACCATAGCYTCTGGATTATGTTTCAATAATCTAGTAATTCCTATGGGGTTAGCAGCTTGGTCTTGGGAACATTTAGGACATTTTAGCATAAAACTAATCAGATTTTTCTACATTAAAAAAAATTGCATTTATAGAATCTGCTTCATCTATCTCCTAACAGAGGGAAATACGTAAGTACCACATGTCCGATCAATTCCAGCAAGCACAAAACAACACTGCTCTGCCTCCCTTTCTCTCTCCCAACATATTATTGGCACTGATGCATCGAGCCTATAATCAATGAATCAATCATATTAAAACACCAAAACACTCCAAGCCTTTTAGTGGAAGCTTTCTGTTTGTCCAGCCAGGTCAGTCAGTGACTCTAATGAGATTCAATACTCAAGCTGTAAAATTATCACCTACTCTCGGGCTTCATGAATATTTTATAAAAGGAATTGTCCAAGGGACAGGCACATGAATATACATATAAAGAGATGGTGAATGCATTTCATTTAATGCAAATGTCTGTAGCCTACATTAGAAAAACATCCTATTGTAACGGAAAGTCTTTACCAATGGAAAAAAATGGATTAGAGCGTGCAGGCTGAGAAGTGAAGATCAGCACTGGTTTGTATGCGATCCAGGCTTCCTCTTTGCAACAGTATTTCCCTAAATCACAAATATTTCTGTGCTAATAACCATTTTGCTGTAAACACAAATGCCTGCGTCCTTTCAGAACTGAATTAATTAAAAAGGTGTGATTGGGCAACTACAATTAAACTGCTAGTCAATCTGATGAACAAAAAGCCATGTTCTGAGTAATTTAATCTTTTACTAGAACTCTCTTCTTTCGGCAGCTGTTCTCTTGAGGGTTTGTCTCCATCAGTGGCACAGTCCTAACACAGGTAGCACCACAACAGTAACATGAAGCTGTTACTACCACCACAGCACAGCGTTCGATTATCCAAGATTATCCAGGCCCAGATGATGCACTGTRTGATGTTTCCATAGCCACAATTTGCATGGCTCTGTTTCGCTGGATCCTGACAATGTTTTCATTTTTTCTAGGCACAGTTTTGAAGTAACCTCTTTGGATCAGTGCTGAAAAGCTGCATGTTTCTTCCAYGCCTGCTCCATACTTTCTCTCTCAGTTTGGTCATGGGTCCCACTTGCTTTTGCTACAGCAGCTGGCTCCTGCGTATGAGGCTGGTGCCTCATACGCCACCTCATCTGTGCCCTGAACGAGAGCCAGACAAGACTATGCCTATCTTCAGCCTCCGCTCTTGCTCAATATCTCCAGCAGCAGCAGTTTTTATAACAAAGTGTAGCTACACTATCTTGGAAAAATAAGGYGTAACTATAACTTTGTTCAGACTGTTTTGTGGAGCTGTATTGAAGAAAGAACAGGCTGAAGTATTTTTACCTTTACCGAGCTGGTTGAGAGCTTGTAAAACTRTATTCCCTATGATGGGTTCAGGCACAGGGAGATATCCTAGGCATCCTGGAAAAATGTCACCCCTCTCTAAATGGCTGCATTGACAGACTCTGCCTGCCCCTCCTCACTGCAACAAGGGGGAAGAGACGGGCGATCTGTCACCACTGGCTTGTCTTCGYGACAAAGCAGATGGTTACCGCTACCCTGGAACAATCATTTACATTGTTCTGTGTACAAAGGGACCAACATAGCCAGCTTTCCTATAGATACACCTTCCTGTTCCCCTTCCTATGGCAAGCATCCCAGCTCCTATCCAGTGTCACTTATGACATCCTTTAAATGTTTTTTTTTTWAATATTTTGCTTCTCTGCTGCTGTAATTTTTTTCTTCTCATCTCCCCCTTTCTGTCTCCTCCTCTTCCTCCTTCCCTGCATCCTCTAAGAGGCACAAGAGGGGGCTTTTGTTCCTGCTGCTTCTCAGTGCATGTGTGCTGGCTGCTCAATTTGGGTTGCGGSTGGCCAGATACCTGGTGAGCTCACATGGCAATTCTTCTCTGCAGGGAGCTTTATTTTAAAACCTTCACCTCTAACCAGCTATCAAATGACTGGAAATGTGTAGGTATTTAATAATTTTGACATCTCTTTACATCTGTTCATTTGACTGAAGTCAGCCAATGAGTTTAAAAGATATTGGGTAAGATACCTGAGAGATGACCCAGATGACATAAGCCACAGTCAAATAAACMTTATTTATTTAGGAGACCTGGTTAAAAAGAATTAACCTAACAGAGATGCATCAGCTTCTTCATAGCTACTCACAGTACCCAGAACTGTCAGAGTGAGTGTGTTTAATATATACAGGAAGGATTATTGCTCAGAAGTCTTATTGTGGTGGTATCCACAAGCTTTTTGACAGTTTTAGAAGGCATAGCTTTTAAATTCTTATCAAAATGTGGCATACGGAGTGGCAATTACTTCTGATAAGTTTAGCTTTTTCAGACAAAAGATAAAGGGTCACCAAAATGTAACACTATATCAGAAAATATTGTGTGCTGACTGAAATAGTTTCTCTCTTGCCCTTCCTGTGACTGGGCAAACCAGGAGAGGAGAAGGAAACAGCTGGCCAAACACAGATGGATCAGAGTGAAAAAGCAAACAAATAGGCTTAAAAATGGTGACTTTGCTACAGAACACCAAGACTGAAATCCTCTTCTTTCAAGCAACACACAATGAGGAAAGGAAGCAGGTCTYCTGCATGAAACACCTGTAAAACTCATTCCTATCAAAGGCACAATAAAGAAACAGACCTACCATCTTCACTGGTATGGGGCTCTGTACTAGCATCCTGGTCCACTTCCTCTAATGTACCATGTTCGCTGTATGGGCTGTCACTGAGGAGACACAAAAGTCGAGCAGAGAYAGAAACCACAGCATGAAATGGATGCTTCAACGTGCATTAAGCCTCAGTCCCTGTCCTTTCCAGTCCGTCAAGAGTAACTGACTTCTTTCACAAATATCTATCACGTCACCCCTCCACATCATAATTAAAAATTATTATTATAATACCATRAAGTTATGCAAAAAGTAATTCTCATGCTCTACTAGGAATACATAACTATTGAAGAAGATATATACCTCTCCTTTCAGACAACAACTTCATTCATTAAAAAGTTATCAGAACTTTTGAATCCTTTCATTTATGAAAAGTGTGTGCAAGTGGCTAAGAGAGGAAAGGAGCAGGGGGAGAGTCTGGCATCATAAACTGAAATTGGTTAAGGTAGTTCACCTCTTACAGTTCAGTATCTGGCTGTGTACTCTGGCTGTACACCTGGAAGCCTGCTTGCCTCTGGCTAAATGCAAGGGTAGCTTCCTCCACAAAACRTTGCAGAAACCTTCTATGATTACTGTAATTGCCTTCTCTTCATGTRTTTTACAATTAGTACTTTCCTTGTGAACCTAAGCGCTCGTCTCATTTATCTTCATACTTCTACAGTTTGTAAAAGTCATCCTATATCACAGGAGTCAATCAGACAAGTCATACGAAGATTTTGTTAAAGAGATAGAAGGATGATATTCTGACTTACCARTAGTCATCTCCAGCCATACATTTTTCATAGACTGGTCCATCAAGTTCTTTAGCATCTGGAAAAATAGCTTCATGATGGATGATGATAGTTTTGATTATTTCATTTACGTGTGCCTGACAAGACACCTGGTCTTGTAYGTCTGGAACAGGCATCAGTGTTGGCCCAAAACAAATGGCTAGGTTGTATGGATCCATCATGTTTTCATCRCTGTACTGTGAAAGGCTATTATAACAGAAAAATCAGGAAAACATGACTTATTCACTGTGACCTACATTATTCTGAAAACTTGAGAAATTTCCATTTCCTCACAATGTAATAAAATTAAAAAAAAAATGGAAGAGGAATTCTTCAATAGACTATATAAACTACGAAGTGAGCTTCCGGTATGTATGTGTGTGCACATATATGTATTTCTACATTGTTGTGTTTAGYGTACACTGACCTAATGGGCTAATGTAAAATGCATCAGCTGCTACTGCTTCTATCTCATCAATGTTTATCCTCAAAGGCCCAAGTGGACTGGATCCTAAATGGGTACATACTTACCATTTCTCATCAGACATTGATGCATCTCTCCCATCCACTGGCTATAAAACTTAGGCAGATTGAATTGTCCTCTGGAGGTAACTTGGTTCCTGGATCTTACAGTGGCTATTGTGACTTMCAGTTTGTGTTTTTACCAAGCAACCTAAAAATCCCTACGCACCTTACCCCTGCCCAGAAAATCCCATGGGAGGTTCATCTTGGAATCATCCAAACAAAAGACTTAGTTTTATTAAACAGTTTTTGTATGCTTCTTTTTTTTCTTCCAGAAAATTAAACATTATCAGTTTTCAATTTTGATTTTGAATGAAAAGTTGCTGTTTATTCCCTTGTTTGAAAGCACTAAAATTTCTCATGGAAATTCTGGCTTTTGARTAGTTCTGTTCAGGGCCAGTCAAACATAAACTGAAGCCCTTGGACACCCTTTACCTCAGGATTGTTCTGCACCTTGAAGCAGTAAATGCATTAGTATGTCTGTTTGTATTTAAATATGGCAATATATGGACAGCATTTGTACAACAGAAACTGAAGAGGCAAACCTTCTAAATGACTCCCTTCATAACCTGTTTGTAAAATTAATCATGCTCTCCCTTTCTTATGCCACATTTTGTTATCTTAGCCCGTGTGTTTATTGGAGACATCTTGTTTTACAGATTTACATGTGTACAAGACAGGGCAACAAAGGCGACAACTGTCATCATGAAATATGGGAAGTAATGGTAATGCGTGGCATTCCTCAGGGATCATGGCTGGAGCCAATGCTGTTTAACATGCTCCTGAACAACCTGGCCAAGGGGATGGCATGCACACTCAGTTAACTTGCAGATGGCACCACACTGCAGGGAGCAACAGATATGCTGAAGGACAGGGTTGCCACTTAGAGTGACCTTGACAAGATGGAGGAATGGGCTAATGGGAGCTTCATCAAGTTCAACAAGGATGAATGCAAAGTCCTGAGCCTGAGATAGAATAACCCCATGCATTACTACAGTCTGGGACTGACCAGCTGAGTAGCAGCTCCCAAGGAAAAGCAGTAGGGTCTTGCTGGACAACAAGCTGGATGCGATACAGTACATTCACCCTTGCAGTGATGAACCCTACTTGCATATCTGGCTGTATGAGGAAGAGCATAGCCCAGCAGATTAAGGGGACAGACAGGAACTCACAAAGCTGTATTTGTGGTGCTGTTTCTAGTTCTGGGTCCTCAGTACAGGAGAGATCGATGAACTGGGGCAAGTTCAGAGAAAGACCACTGAGACGGTTAAGAGGCTGGAGCACAGTGAGTACAAAGGGATGGGGGAGGGAATCGAGTACAGCCTTAACAGGAGGTTAATGGGGAATACAGCTGCAACCTTCCATTATCTAAAGAGAAGGCATAGACAAGATAGTGTAAGACTCTTCTTGAAGATGCACAGCAAAAGGATGAGAAGTAACAGATATAAGCTGCAGCAAGGGAGATTCCTACTGGAAGCAGGGAAAAAGTTCTTCAATACAAGGGTGAATAAACATTGGGATGGGTCATCTAAAGAGGCTGTGGATTTTCTGTCCTTGGAGAAAGTTAGAGCTTGACCTGACAAGGCCTTGAACAACTTGATCTAACTTTTGAAGTTTTAAGCAGGTTGGACTTGATGATCTCAAATCGTTAGGTGTGATGACTCCACATGGCCAAGCAGGCCCAATGATACATATAGCAAAGCAGAATGAGATTTGCAGAAAGGTAAACTATAGGCTTTTTTTCTTCCTGTGCATGGAGCAGTTYGGAGGCAATCAGGGCTTTAGCCCCTTTGCTGAACTGCCTTCCTCTAGAGAGCACAGATTTAGCAAATGTGACCACATAACAAGTATAAGTGCATGTAACTCTGGCCAACATGTATGTCTAAGTGGAGGAGAAGCTGTGACTGAAGCCTTTGAGGTATTTACACAGCAGCATTGCTCTATGTGGATTATTTGCTGTCTAGTGAGGGAAGGATTCATGCTTTCAATGAATTCACACTTTAGCTCATCTCACTGTTGGGGGAATGAGTAATGCTTCCCTCTTCTACCTGCTTATTTTCATAAAACTTCATCTTTGAGATCTATGTCCCTCTTTTAAATATTGCTTGAAAGTGGTTTACAGACTATTGGAAGAAAGGAAACAAGAACAGCTATGAATACAGACATGTGCACATAATTGGCCTTCAAAACCACTGTTTCTGTAGGAACAGACAGAAAAAGTTGAAATGAGGAATACACCAAAGACAGAATGAATGAGCAGAGGGTAAATTTGGAGGAAAAAAAAAAAAAAAAAATGAGCAGAGGGTAAATTTGGAGGAAAAAAAAAAAGAGGAAAAGGCAATGTGAAAACAGATACAGCAGTAGAAAGAGAAGAGCTAGAATAAGGACGAAGAGAGCATGTGAAGCAAGAAGGATACAGTGAAATCACCTAGCCTACCTTTTACTTTTCTCTTTCAGAATGAAGAAGAGTTTTGAGAATGATGGAGGCATAAACACTACTTTCCCTTTCTGACATACACTTCCTTCCAGCAGCCACCTCTCTTTTGCAATGTGAAAATCCAACTAGTTTATAGCAAAGCACACACTCGGGGCACAGGTTCTCCTTACTGGTAGTTCCATTATTAGAAAATACAAGCAGAAACATGGAGTCTCTCTCTGGCTGAGACTAGCATCAAGTGAGTGGCTTGTAGTGCCTGTGTTGCTTGTATAGGTTGTTAATTTTTCCCATCAGGAGATTAAAATCAGCTTAAGATGAGGAAAACTTCTACTTCTAAATTATGTAAATTATTTTTAATGTACCTACAGTTTGTGTATGTTATTTTTCCTGGTTTACTGCTGTAGCTTGCACTCTCCATTTCAGATAACTTTAATCTGTCTTATTACAACTTTGCTCAGTTTTGGACAAACGGAATTTGCATGAAAATTGCTATTTTCCTTCTATTTTCATTGCCAATTAAAATATTATCTTTTGTGTTACATGAAACTTCAGTGTAAATTCTACACAGAGTATGAGTAAACACAACAATCTTTGATATCAGTAGAAGAAGGTAGATAAAGTATCTTGAGGAATTCTGAAGCACTTACTGATTGAGGAAGGCAAAGAGGTATCTCATCACTATAAGGACCGACCTGGGCAAAGTAAGTAGGAGTTTGCGGATGTGAAGAGCCCTCTCACAGAGATTGTCTATTCCTGTAAAGCAGAAGAAGATACTTTAAATTCCCTTTCTTATTATGGTCTAAACCAGCATTCACTCAGTTCATTCAATTGGCATTTGACTCTTTAGTACCGCATGTCCCTAGCCAGTATTTTCTCATTTTGGGCTATTAAAAAAAGAAGCCCTAAAAGTCCTTTCCCCTCTCATTAAAATCATACATAGTTTAAAATAATTCCTTTAAATACACCTTGCAAATCTGCTGAAGCCAAATACTATACCACCTGCTGAAACAGACAGCTCATAAAGCCACTGAATTGGTACAGAAGTAATCTGAGAGAACTAGGAAGAGAAGTTTGCCCTCAGTTTCAAACACAGATTCATTCTCTTTATTTGAAAGTGGATATTGGAAATAATATTCCAATCACTAAGCTTCTCTAATCAGTATTTTTATCAACTTTCCAGCTGTAACTCCAATAACAGCAAAGTAGAACAGCTTTATGTTGTTTAATGTGTAAACAACAAATCCTAAGATCACATGTACCTTCCCTAAACTTTCTAACAATCCCCGAAATTCCTCTAAAGTAGGCAAAACAACGTCAGCTTAATAAAACTACCACTTCCTAATGTCTAATAAAAAGGATGTATTATTTTCTGAGTTGGTCATTTTGATTATATGCTACAACTGGAGGTAAGGATGGGCTAAGAAGAGAAATTATCTTTCAGAACAACCAGTCTCTGAAGTTTCTAATCAATGTGTTTTCTATGTAAATAACACTGCTAGAAACAATCTAAAATGTCAGTAATGTTCCTTATGTCAACAAGAAAAAATGCYGCAATTAGCATCATTTAGGGAAAATCTTAGTAGACTACAAGAGAAATACTATCCAGTTGCTCTGAAATGGATGTTTAGAAATTTGGAAATGTGAAACAAGAGCTGTTGCCAATAGCTAAAAAGCYATTTGTACTAAAAATGGCTTAACAGTAGACACTTAAAATAATTGTTTACATAAAAATGTACTAACTATAAACAGAGCTTTTGGTGTTTATTTGTGCTTTTTGCTATGCCTATTTCCTATAAATCAGCACTTATTTGTAGATGCAAAATGTGCACTGACTTATGTTTCTCAGAACAACTGGAGTCCAGTAATTAGTACTTTCGTACCACGAACTGGGCATAAGCAGAGCACCTCAGCAGTGACGCTTCTGTTTATTACTCAGAGGTGCTGCACTTCACTAAGAAATGCCTGGGTAGTAAACGGAGGGGCAGAACCTGTTCCCACATCTGCAGTTAAAGGAGATCCCATTGGCTCAGCCCCATCAGTGCCCTGGGGAACTGAAGATTTCGGGATGGGGTGAAACTCAGCTCCCTGGGACTTTCTGCAGAAGCAGAACAGTTCACCCCCACTTGTATAAACCCATTTGGATGGTGGCATTTATTGCAGGAGCAGCGAAGTGAAGCTCTTGCAGGAAGAGAAAAACCCTATTCTAGGAGGGTGGCAGAACACTGGAATAGTGGCATCGGTGAGCTGTAATTAACAACATCAGGGCTTATAGGGGAAAAGACCGCTGCCACGCTGTATAATTTATAACCTGAAGAGTCAAAATGAATCCAGACTCTAGCTTAAAKTCAGTTCAAACCATTGCACTTCCTCAAGTGGAGTGTGGGACTTGAAGCTTATTTTTCTGTTTCTCTTGAATCTGAACGKTATGAACCAAAAGGAAGTATTTCTGGTTCCTGGTTAAGAACAGCAGTCCACAGCAGGGATGTGCTAAGCCTGGGAGCTGTTTGCACAGCCAGGATTGGAGAGCGGTGGCAATTGTCTTCTCTCCCTTTCCTCTGCATACCACATTTTGAGCTTGCCAGTACCATACACCCTTGCTTCTGCCCTGCAGCGCTGCTCTGCTGTTCTGTGCAGCCCACAGCCTTTCTCCACCTGCCTAAACTAAGCTGCTTTCAGTGGAAGGAGTCTGACTGTACCTTCAAATCCCATTCTTCCATCCAAGAGGACTCCTGYTACTACTAGTAGCGCCTTGTCATCTGCACTTCCCCCCAGGAAGCCTGACTGTGTATCGCTGTATACAGAGCTGTAGGTTTGGGTGTTTTTTAGTCTGTATGTATGCGTGTAGGTGGTTTGTACATCAAACAGAGCTTGGGAAGAAAGGTCTACAGGGGTGTTTGTTAGTTACTTCTTTCAGCTCTCCTGCCTCAGCAGCACTGCTTGGTCCGAGCACAGAGCGTGGCTCAGCTTCTCTCTAGCCTTTCAGTCCTATGTCCTGGATTTGGGAAGCTGGAGAGAAGCTGTGACACAGCTCCAGGATCTGCCTGCTGCATTAAAGCCTTTCCTGGCTAGTACATTGTGCTGCAGCCCTGCCTCTTCCAACCAGTTTGAGAAACCTTTGCTGACCTGAACCAGGACAGATTTCGTCCTAGCTGAACTCAAATCAGAGCTGAACCAAGAAATGGACTGGTTCAACAACCAGCTGGGTCCAACAGCTCCTTCTGGTTGCATGCTGCCTATCTGGATGTAAAAGCTTTGTCTAAACTAATGAACAGGACAGGACACGGTCTTGAACACTGATGGGCAGCTGCCACATGGTGTAACTGCTATCACACACTCTGGTGTGCTTCTGGTCTGTGCCAGCTACAGCTCTCCCAGGCAGTACTCAGGCATGGTTCAGGGGATGTAGGAGCCTGGAACTGGTCCCAGAAGGAAACATGGACAAGGCAGACTAAGTACAGAGAGTCTGGCTGTATGGCCTTGTGCCAAGCTATCCCAGTTGTCCTAGTACAGGCATAACCAGTATAAGCAGGTCATCGCTATAGTGAAGCTGTTGCAAGCTATACATACTAGAATGAGGTGTGTGTATTTCTAATACCTCCCTGGTAACTCAGTCCCAGTTTCCATGAAAGCTTCTTTATTGAAAATCCAAACCACTGTCAAGYGGTAAATTTGGGTGCTTTCCACACTATTTCAAAAAGCTTTTCTTTCTCAGCGCTGGTTTGTTTTAAAGGAGATAGGTARTAACAGTTTTTATTTTCATGCTTCATTCAAATGAGGAGCCAAATTTTACAGCTGTTTGTGTGTATGCATTGCGTGTGTTTGTGGATATGTAGGAAAGAAGGAATGAATACAGAGAAATCTTTCTGCATCCAGGCAGGAAGAATTTGTAGTTCTGCTGCTTCCCATACAAAGGGAGCAGAAAGCATTGCTTTGCCTGCACTYGCTTTAGCCTCCTCTGCTAAAGGGAGCCTCAGGAAGGAACAGTTATCCAGGCTGCAATCTGGTTGCTGTGAGGAACCACTAGCAATACCAATACTGAAGAAGGTTAGCTGCATCTTTCCCCTCATAGCACTTCTGTTGGTAGCTCTCTTTTCATTACTCTAATTTTTAAGTAYTGTAATTAGTCCTACCTCAATGCCCAGGAAGGTATTTGCCATTTTTCAGCTATGAAAACCAAAGTACTGATATAATATGACTTGCCCAAATAATGCAATTAGCTGCCAAATAGAAATGGAAATCAGGGAATTCGAGCACTTGTTCATTACTCTAATGATAAATGAGACTCCCATCCTCAGACACAAGCAATCGGATAAGCCTCTGGCAAGGCCGAGCACATTGAGAACTAATGCATATTTTAGTATAGACGGAGGCAGGGAAGGGAGATTCACAGGAATATCAACCACACTTCAAGACTATCATCAGGTAGATACTGCAAATGGAGAGGGTTACCTATTTTGTAGTTCCCAGTTCTCAGAGTAGAGCAAAATCAGAAGAGATTTTGGAGCTTGTCTGATATACCTGCATCCCAGACCTGTCTCAGCCATGTATGAGCCTGGAACTGGTCCCAGAAGGAAGCATGGACAAGGCAGACTAAGTACAGAAAGTCCTGTCTTGTAGCTCAGACATGACTGTCTCAGCCATGGGGGCCAAACCTGCCACTAGGAGAGTTTCCTACCAGYCAGGCAAGAAGATGTTTCAAGTTGGGAACTCTCTGTGCTCTGATTAAAAACTACAGTGCAGCCCRAAAGACAAAACGTGACAATTGTGGGGCAAAAGAAGAGAAGGAAAAAAGATCAGATTGGTTCTGGGATTTCAAGATTAAGGCACTTTGTAGGACATCTGGCTGGAAATCTAGTTCTCAGGACTATGAATGTATTTGTATCAGACAGAAATTGAATGAACTCCCAATAATATAAGGAGCTAGGTCTTCTATGTACCCACAAAATTATCTAGACATCTAACCATCAAAGGTGTTTGGGATCTAAGGAATCTTCACCAGCTACTATGGAACATGAAAAACAGAGGTCTAGGATAACTCTTCAGAGTTATTTAGTCCACACATCTTCACCTTCATCTTCACCTCTGTCACCTCTGAGAGATATCTGTCCAACCTGCTTATAAAAGCTTTCCATGATGCAGACCTCAGCCTCCCCAAGATAATCTGTTGTACTGCAATCTCACTTTGCTCTTGTAAAATTTTTATTTAACAGTCTTCCATGTATTTCCTCTCCAAATGGTCCTTCTCTTTAAAATGGATGAACAAATCCAGTAGAGACTCATATCACTGCATAAGTGAAAGAAYTGCTTATGAGCTACATTGCCAGTCACTAGCTGAGGACCAGTTCTCAATACTGTGAGAGAGGTGCAAATCCTGGGTATTCAACCCTTACATTAAAAAAATGCRATTTTCAGCTTCCTAAGAAGATAAGCACTGGAACTTGTTTCAGAGGCATAGTGTCACCTTTGCCTACTACAGAGAGACACATAGTAGGTGAGCATGCACTTTTCTCTTCCTTGAGAGAAAGCACATTTTAATCACTTGTTGAATCACCATGAGTTTTCAAAGAGAATGAAAAGATGAACAGTCTGCCTCAGAAAAGTAAAGAAAGCCAGAGAGGGGATTTTTACTAACAATTACTAACAGAAAACCCCAAATGTAAATAAAACAAGACTAAATTATAAATGAAGAGAGGGATACATTCATCCTAAAGTACATTAAGAAAACATAAGGCAAATTGATGTTTAATTAAGCAATAATCCTGAAGTAGTCAAGCATGTAACAGGCAATAAATATTCAAATACATAAACTTAAAGCTTTGGTGACTGAGAACAAAAAACACTTGCAAGAGAGCAATTGCAAGCAGTTCTCAAGTATTTTGGGCCAACTAGACAGCTACATATSTTTGTCATTCAATTTCAGTTAAAAATGCTCTAAAAGCACCCTAMTTTCCTGTTCATCAACATGGCCCTACACACAGCCTTGCCCGCGCTGGTGGTGAGAGATGGGTACCTCAYGAGGAGAGGAGCAGTCACAGGTCAGAAATCAGAAACATGAATTCTGGATTGTGTCTGTTTTACCCCCSTGTTAACATCCTTCATCGGCTGATCTCAGCAGTAACAAAGGAAAGGCAATGCGAAGATATTATTGATCAGCAGWCACAGGAGGAGAAACCTGGTGTCAACACCAAATTAATTGGGCTAACCTAATAGCCAGTGAGGTGCAAGGTAAGCACAATTCACAGGCAAGGGAAGCATAGAAGAGAAGGAAGMAGAAAGTAAACAGTGGTAATGTGAGATACAGTTGGCCATTTCTCTCCTTCAGGACCAGTGTCTTGAAGGACAAACTCCARCATGGTATCTATGGGAGGTCACTCATTACTTCCACTTGGAGCAGCACCTACTAATAATAGAGTGAATGCCTAATACTTACTTTACACATCCACTGAACATTAAATGGGATTAAGTTACACTTCCAGATGAACTTCTTATGGTCAATTTGCAGCTGATATGTATTATACATAAATATATGTTAGTGGTRAACTTAAGAGTTTGCACCTCTTTTCACTTYTGGATGAATCTCATCCACATTAAWWTTTTTTWAATATATATATATTTATAAATATATAAATAAATATACCTATATTTATATATAGGTATTAAAAAAACTCAACAATGCCACTTATGGCTCTGTGAGATCTATTCAAGAAGGCATCATTACAGGAAGGCAAAGACAACAGTCTCCTCTATTACTTTTGGAGAAGAAAGCAGCTGTTGTCAATTTGCTGAAATTTCTTCAGGAAGAGTGGACAGTTCATAATACAGTCTTTTACTTTTTAAATAATAGGCGAGAGTCTGGAAAAGCAACGAAATAATTTCCTGACATAACATATTTATGTCTATAGGGAAATGCAAACTGTTGGCTGCAAAGGATCAGAATGATGAAAATCAGAAGGGAAAAGACAAGTTTTTATCCATCCTGATGTGTTAGTATATCAAATCTAAGGCAAGGGGGATGACAGCAAGAAGAATTATAATGACCTAAACAGTAGCTAAATTATCTGGGTAGCTTAGGTGTGYCTGCTGCTGCATTGCATAGCTGTATATATACAAGTCAACTGTAATTCAGATGTGTAAGAACTCACATTAAGAGAGGAGAGCCCATGCAGGGAAGATGACATATGGCCAGYCTTCAGTACACAGCTTCAGGACCCTCTGCCTACATGTAACTCCTGTTACAAACACCTCACTTTTGTTTGGAGCAGCCTGCTATTGCGGAAGGGCAGAAAAGAGGCATAGGGCARCTCTCCTCCCTTTTCCTCCACCCTATCTTACCCTCTGGACACAGTAGTGCTGTCAGCAACAATAGCCACCCTTTTTGCTGAGAATACAGAATTATGGCTGTGTAATGCACAGAAGCCCATAATGAGATGGAGTTTTTACATGTTTGTCCTACCTTGYGTGCCTTTTCTGGAGCAGTCACAATTTGACCACAATTTTATCTAAAACAGTTCATAAACCCAAACAGAATAACAGTGTTCTCATGAGCCTAATTAATACAAATTGCCTTAAAAGTCACAGTCATTTTGCACTGTTTCCAATGTATTTGCAAAAGGGAAAGCATTAAATCACAATGCTCTATTTCATTTGAAAATATATGCATAAATGCAAAGGAATTCCTCAGTGGCTGCACTGAGGAAAGGTTCATTTTACAGCAGTAGCCTCAATTATGCTTGACATCCATAGCTAAGCACTTCTGTTTCAAGTTTTTTTTTTTCAATAGCAACATTACATTCACATATAAAATCTGTGACATTCTGCCCTTTTATAGCTTTACAGGACCATTAACTTTAGGAATTTGTTTTCTCTGCTCCCCTCTTTTATAACAATTTCTGCCAACATTAACAAAAATGCACTGGCAAATTTTGAAAAACAAGTTGAAAAGGTTTATTCCTTTCCTTACTGTTTTATCAAAAAACTAATGTAACAAGAATTGGAGTATTCCCACCCTCTTAATTAAAAGCACTAAGGCTTTCTTGACTTTGCATACTCAATTATGATACAAGGAATTTACAGTGACTTCCGTTCTCATAGAGGAAACGGAGTCTGTCCCTGCTACCATTAACATGAAGGAATATGTGAAGGAATTATTTGGTGTTCTAGGGTCACATGAACACAGAAAAAGAGACTAATGCAGCTATGACAGGCTCAAAGACAAAAGTCTTGCCTAGATTGTCTTCCTCTTTGCAGGATGTACAAAGTGTTAAGGTCAAAAGATAGCAAGGGACACTTGTCTTTGAGACAGACAGATTTTAATGGTACCCAACACACAAATTCTTTTAAAATTGAACTGTGACAAACAGTGTATTCTGAAATGCTTGCTATTTATTTATTTTTTTTTTTAAAAAAGCCTCTTATTCCCTGGAAGTGGTGGATAGCTTGGCAAAGCACACAGAGTACATACATAGCTGTAAGAAGACTCCACCTCAGGCTTCTCCCAGATAATCAGAGGATGCAGACACACAGCTCACTATTTCCAGGTGTGATTCTGGGGCTGGCTGTGGATAAGGGTGCAAGGGCTATTCCTTTCTCTTGTTGCACCACATTCAAAACTCCTACTGCGACAAGAGAAAATGAAACCACCCCAAGGTGCTCAAAAAGAAAACCCTTTACGCCCTGCTAAAATCCAAACTTTTCCCTTCACTGAAGGAAGTTATTGACATGACTTTTCAGAGTGTCCCTAAGATAGGGTTGTAGAAAACAAACCGAACAACAGCCTCAAAGAAAGAGCTGTTAAAAACAGGAGCAGATGGCAACAACCTCTTTCCCAATAACTGTCCCATTCAAAACACTGTAGCTGGGAAAAGCAGTGACTTCAAGATTATTGCTTGTGACTGGTTTCAGTTCTACTGGATGATGATGTTATAAAAAAAAAGAAGTTGTCAATTCCTCTTTGCAAAAAACTAATCTACTGTCTTCCTTGAGCATGCAATACTTTGACCTCTTCTAAGGAAACCATAACCCAGTGCTAGAGATCTGGTATTCATTGCCATTTTTCTTAAAAGTTCTTAGTAATGCAAGAACATCTTATGATAACTGAACTGAGCCCCTCTGAGAGGCTGGCTTATCCCCCTCTCTCCATGTCCAAATGTCCACTGAACCTCTACCTCCTCTCCAAATAGCCCAGCTTATTTTCAGAAGATTCAGTGGTGAATGGAAATACTTTGAAACCATGCAAGTTCCTCTTGTTGGAACAAATTTAAAAGGTTGTTTTGGGCAATTATGTTTCCATTTCCTAAGCCGTCCTGTGTACAATCTCTGTAGGCTGAGTACTCACTCTTGGTATTTCACAATTCTATTTAGAGCCATTCAACACAAGTGGAAGACCAGCAAGTAGAGGGCAATACTACCTCCACATATGAAACTACCACTCCTGTTTTTCTTAATGCTTAGTCAAAATAATAAGCCCATAAAGAGATCTAATAGGCAGAATCTGACAGCAGAAATTTTGAAAAGGAAACCTGGTGCACAAATTTAACGACGAAAGTGATTAATCATTTAAAMAGCTTAGCCAAGGATGTGGTAGATTATCTGTCAACTGAAACCATTAAATCAATAAATTCTTCCAGTAGACATGCTTTAATTCATCCACGAGATAACTTCTGGAAAGCAGTGCAGGAATTATTAGGTAAAGTTCCATCGTCCCTGTCATGCAGAAGATCAAACTCAGCCAAAATGATCCCTCTTTAGATTTCAGTTTTTCTGACTCTCAGACATCTGCTGAGCTGTGGCACAGCAGGTAGCTAAAGGTGAACCCTGGCAAGACCAGTATTATGCTTCCTAAAGAAATGGTGTTCTCCTTCAACATTGTCCTCTGCATGGGATCAGACTATTAATTTGCAGTTTTGAGGATCACTGGGTCTGTAAATAGTGACAGCTGCAGAAAACRACCCAGCTCTGTCCTGACAAAAACCAAAACGTTGCACACAGACCTGAGCACAGTGATGCACACGTTCGTAACATCCTCCGGGCTGAATTACTGCAGTCCTTTCTATCTGGGAAGGAATCTGCACAAGCTGGTTTCCACYCGGCACAAAGCAGCACTGCCTGTCTGCTGGTCTGCTCAGGACCTCTGCTGCTCTGACTGCTGGGCTTAGGCCCCTTTGCCAAAATAACATCATCTGGAGAGAGCCCACTTTAATTAATATCCCCAGAGAACTGGCCTCTGTACCTGAGAAACAGCCTCTTTCTCCATTTGGCTGAAGTAGGCGATTTACAAAGAAAGGTTTCAAAGGAGGAAATTCTTCCACAAAGCCAGGAGCTCTGCCTACTTCTAATGGACCCACGTGGAACAGTGAACCTATTGATTGCTGGCTTGGCCTCACCCCTCTGCAGGCATCTGGGCCCTGGAAGGGGTTTTGTGCATTCCAGGGCAATTCAGCCACCTGCTGAGAACTTTCTGAAGTCCTACAACCTCCTCATGCCCAGCTGCAAGCACCAGCAGGGCACAGACCAACACWCTGCTCCTCATGAGCATCCTGCTCCAGCGCAGGAACATGCCCAGGTCAGAACGTGGGGCGGGCTCTTGCACCCCTCATTGCCTGTGCCCAATGGTCTTCCCACCAGCTGGATTTGGGGTTTTAAGCTGCAGTCCAGAACCACACAATGTCAAACAGTTAGTTACTGATTCACCAGCACTGACTCCAAGCTGCAGGGCATGAAAACCTTTGTGAAAAGTAACACGTTCTGTTTGCATGGTCATGACTTCACCCCCTTCTGTCTGCCCCAGTGGGCCGAAGAAAATAACAATGCGTATAAATTTAACTATCTCTTGTGTTCCAAAAGATTTTCTTCCTGCTGTATTAAACAAAGAGTTGTACTGTACATTAATCCTACTGGAAAAAGAGAATGACCACAGCTGCAAGTATGACTAATAGCTGACCCAGACTGTTCCAGATGGCAAACAAATTGTCTCAGAAAAATCTGTGAAGTTAGCTCTTTTTCCAGGCGGCTACTGTATATACGAAAATACAATTCTAAGGAGAAAGAAATAGGAATTTCTACTTACTGATACAAGAAATAAGATCATTAAATCTTTCCTTAGGAAAGACAGGATTTTCCAGCCCTCGGAAATAGAGCTTCAGTACTCCAGCAACTGAGTTAATGTCATGGTTACTTTGGTCATCTGCCAAAGGATTTTCACCTAAAAAAGTAAATAAAGTAAATAAAACACACATGCAGGAGAATTCTTGCTTGCAACATTTTTATAAGTGAATGACATTTTGGGGCTTTTTGGCTTGTACTGTGTGGGATGTGCAATGCAAGCATTCAAGTAAGATAATAAACATTGATTTAGAAATCTCAGGCTGYGATTAAACTGAAACAGCAGCCTGAATAAAGCTTTCTTTAAATTATATAACTTAATGATCTTTTAGGTCCTGAAGTGCCAATAGAATATTTCTGGACATGTTATGATTTGCAGTTAGTAAAATAAAAAAGCAAATTTATATGATAAATAATTGAATAGGACTTCTCAGACTATTCTTCGGGATCTTACATAAAGTAAATGGAATAAAATAACTCTTCAAACTCCAAATTTGTTTACATTCTGAAAAACAGTAACATTAAAAAATATGTGCAACAGTTTTGTGGTACAGTGTATGGAAAGTGAAACCTTAAAGCTCATGACTGAACTGTGTGTATTTTAAAGACTTWATCTTTATTTTGAAATGCTTTGAAATGTACATAACTTCCAGAATCCCGCTATCTAGGAGAAGGAGTTAACAATAAAGTAGATTTAAAAGCTGTAGAATAAGAGAATGAGGCTTCATCTAGCACGTAAAAAGAGCTGCTTCACATATCCTGTCAAATACTAAATCAGCTTTAACAAGATATATAACTAATACCAGGGAGAAAAATATTGTGCATAATTTTTCATGGTATCAGTCACAAGATTTAATGCTCCAAGGGTTTTCCCATTAGCAGATGATGTGTAAAAAGATCTGGAAATTAAAAGACAGGTTCTAAAATCCAAGAAAGAGAATACAAGACTAAAAAAAATTTTGTAGTTGGTATTGTTTTAACACAATTAGAGGATTGCTGGATCCTGGCTGCTCTAGCAGAGTAATCCTAGGCTTGGTGTTGCCAGCCATTCATGTTTAAAAGGCTATTTTCACTTCCTCRTATCCTTCCCATGATTCCTCCTCTGGGGCTGAAGTTTCCTTCAGGAATGAAAAGAGTGGTTGAACATGGAAACGGCTCTTTCACAGCCTGCAGGCGCAGTGATCGTGATGTCGCGTTGGCAGAGGGACTCGAAAGTCGAGCACTTATATTCCAAAAGATCAAATACCAGCAGTCTCAAATTCCATTAAATAGTCTCTTGAATATAATTAAAAATATATTTCCTTTCAGAAGATCTTCAAAGTAAAATATAGACAAAACTATTCCTTGCAGTTTACCATTAACAAAATAAGTTTGTAGTTAATTCAAGAGTCATATGTCTTGTCTGCGCAAAGAGTAAAACATAACCTCAAGCTCCTGAGACRTTACTGGGGAAAAACATTTACATGTTATCATTATACTTTATCATTAAGCATATGATGGTGCAAAGTTTTAGGTGCAGTACACAAAGTGYATGGCAAATTGCTTTAAAAAGCCAAGAAAGTAATTAGACTTTAAWAGATTTTTTTCAAGTGTCAGATATTAAGGTGCTTGAATATATGAAAATGCAATTACCTCTCTCAAATGAATTTTTAATATCATTGACTTCCACCTGGGAACCAGACACTCGAAAAATTCCTTGATGCTGAAGACCTGGAGTGAAGATGGGGGAGAGTGGTGAGAAATGAACCTATTTTTAAGAGATTATATTTTGAAAACAAAGCTGTAGTAGTAAAYGCAAAAGATATACACAAAATTGCCATGGCATTTAAGAAATGACATAACATGTTTCAGAGCTCACCATATAAATTGATAAATCTGATACAGCTTTCCACGATGAGAGGAATGACTTGTCCTGAATCCTGGAAAAACAAAACCAGAAAGAGTGTACTGCAAACTTGAAAGACAAAACCTCCCTACCCAAGACTGAATATGAAAATTAGTTTTCTTGATAAATCCAGATGGACATACAGTGCTGACAAAGAAAACACTMAAAAAAAATAATTTCTAACAGAATTCTCTTCCCATTGCGGGGTGAGGGGGCAGGGAGGAAGAGGAGAAGAGAAAGGATTAATGAAAAATCACTGAATCAGGAAATTTGTAGCCTTCATTCTCTGCCTCTACCATTGTATCTGCCTAACACTGTATGTGACATCTAAGCTCATGCATTCAGTTTAGACTTTAGAAGCAAAATGAGTTAAAGCAGTGAATTTGCCCTTTTTGAAGTTTATTGTTAATGATAACGATTCATCATGAAAATGCTCTTTCTGCATTCATCTAACTTACCTTTCTTCTCCTRGTAGAAAAAATCTTACATGCAAAAGCCCTAACTCTTGGAGATGGTGTTTCTTTTATTTTTTATTTTTTGGTAAAAAGTGTTGACAAAAAAACATCTGAYAATGCCTTTTCTAGACCTGTGGGACTATCAAGAGCTCTTGGAGAGGAGCCACCAAATGACACCGCATGGAGTAGCAAGCGTCTCCTGCCTGACCAGAGAGCTCCTTTGTGCTCTGCTGACTTGTGTGTCCTAAAACACAGCAGGTCATGGCTCGGCATGTTATATCAGGCCGTGCTACCTAGCTGGTAATACTGGTGGTGAACTGCAGCTGCTTGGAGGCAAGGATGCGCCTGCTCGGCTGCTTCTGCTGTTAGGCAGCATGGTCACTGTGAGGGCGCTGGGAAGGGAGCGTCSCCCTTCCACGGCACCTGGCACAGCTCCTGATCTCCACCGTGACACAGTGCGGCTTTACAGAGACCTCTCCAGCTAAATAAAGTTGTTTTATTAAAGGAAAAGAAACGCTTGCAGTGATAGGGGGATGAGTTGACTATACACTGCTTTTCAGTGAATGATTTGCCCTTTTTTTTAAAACCATTGATTTTCCAAAAGACCTGTCACAGTCCTTTGGATGCATATTTGGCACTTTAAAAAATGGATGTTTTACCCAATCCACATTAATGACTCTCAGTCATCAAATATCTATTAAAGACACAAATCATATGATTAAAAATTATTTAGAAAAGTTAGTGCTTATGCTGGAAAAATTACTTTTTCATAAATAATAGGTACCTTCAAAATTCTTTCCTCGGAAGCTATAATTTTTCTTTCAAAAATGAATTTCAAACATGTAAGCACTCAGAGAACTAATTCATTTGAAAGCTTAATATAAAACCAATCTGTATTATAAAACTATGAATTTTAAAAGCACCTTTTAACTCAAAATACGCATTTTCCTTTTTAAACTAGTCCTTCATTTTCACGCTGAATTACACTAATAGGAGGATTATGAATCCAAGTAGAGGAGAAGTCAACTATTTTTTTTTAATATATGTGAAAAAATAATACACACTAATGTAAGGAAACAGTGCACTTCCTGAGACAACCTGATTTTCTGTGTACTCTGATGTTGCTTTGGTGGGGCTTATAACAGACTATATCAGTAACTACGTTATTTAAAGTGTGGCTTGCTTGTTTGTCTTTTAAATTAAAACCTAGAAAAAAATGAGTATCAAGAATCAACAATGTCTGGACCAAAAATTTCAGTTTGGATTGCATTTCAACTGAGTAACAGTTGAATTAAAAAAACCCTATGGAATAGGTCAGTTGTTAAACCAGGAATATTGTCATCTTCACATACACTGAACACTTTGGACGTCCACAAAAAAAAAAAGCAAAACATTAGGACACATGCACAACATGCACCCACATCTCCTGTTAGTACACTGATTCATGCAGAGAGTGTAAAGCCTCTGAAAAGATAGTTTGCAGTAAGAAATTACCAAAAAAGAAAACTACTTTCATAATTGTTTTCAGAGTATCTGTTCAAAACTATGCACTATTTTATAGTTAAGTAATTCCCTTAAGCAATCTAAGCCACTAGCTTTGGGGTTTGGATCTAATGACAGGAACCTAATTTGAAGTACAAATGTTGGTGTTGGTGAGATGCCAAGAACACGGATCCTGCCACCACTGTGAATTTAACCTGACGTGTGTAATCAGTGAATGATCATACATTTTGATGCAAAAATATAATGCAAAGCAATTTGGTGCAGTACTGGATTTCACTAGCTGTCATCCATTTGGACCTGTCAAAATGACTCATCCCTATGAGGAATGACACGGTCTTTGGCCAGGGATGCTTCCCAGTGTCTTCTCACACTAGCTAATCTGTCATTAGGCTACCAACTCTCCTCCTCCTCCTCCTCTTCTTCTTCTTCTTCTTCTTCTTCTTCTTCTCCTCCTTCTCCTTCTCCTTCTCCTTCTTCCTTTTTTTTTTCCTCAAGACTAACTAGGTAGAACCCTCTCCATTTACAAGCAAGAAAGCTCACACCCCTATTGCCATAGGGCACTCTTATCGGTGAGAGGGAAAATGATGGGGTAGCATTTCTCCCCATTTCATTTGTGTTTTTCTAATCAAGGGCTTCTTGTTGTGGGAGTTTCTGTTTCTTTGCTAACTTTCATCTTTGMGCAGGAAATTGCTTATGATACTCATCACTTACACCATGATTTGCTGAATGTCTTTGCACCTCACAGCAGCACTTGCATACTAATGGTTGTTTTCCATATAGTTTTTCTTAGGCTGGCTTTAAGCTCCAGTCAAAGCTAAGCTGGTACGGTGCCACTGAAGACAGAAATTGGCTCTGCAAAATACTTGCTGCTAGCAATGTCGCAGAGCAAGAAAAAAATCCATATAACATACCAACCCAGTTCACCAAGCTTACAGTTAAGATTTCTGTCACTTCATATGTAAATGTATTGTTACATATTTTTTTGAAGATTTTTTTCTCCTTTAACACAGGACTCTGATTACAGGAACACTAATTCACTGTGGTGAGCAAGTGCTTGTTAAAGAATAAGGAAATATCAGTCATTTAAGACTTCAATCACTCCATAGTCATGCTCTGGTTCAGTTTTGCCTCCTGTATGCATACACTCATTTCTTAATGCAAACTTCGCCTTTCAGCTTAATGAAAGAACTAATTTTGAGTCAGGCGTGAACGCAACCCGACAGCGAGGCAGAGATGGTTCTCTTTTCACCAAACTATACCTGATGTCTTGTGTGAGAGTTCCTTCGGCCCCGGCTAGAAGCATTATTAGAAATAAAAGTATGAGAAAGAAGAAGATAGCAAATACAGAAAAGATATAAGATCTAGAATAGTGGTGATCACAATTTCACACAATATAATAAATTCCTAAAGTCACAGGAAATCAAGAGCTGGATATCAAACCCAGGGTAATATGGCTTCTTCACAGACTTTGAATGCCAAATAGAACTAAAATGGCAAGCAGGAAATTGTGCTAAGCTGTGGGATACACTGCTATTTCCTATCTTCTAAATGATGCTAAAGTCCCTAAATAAAACCAGGCTGCCAATATTATCCTTACTTGATTAACAAAATTGTAGCAAGTCTTATGTGAGAAACGAATCCTCGGCTTTCCCTCTGACTTCAGGAAGTATTATATTGATCAACTGGGAAAGAAAAGAGCCCCAGGACAGACTTAAACATAATGATCTGCCTCAGCTCACGTGAGGCCTTGACCATTATAGCAAGAAGCGTTGAGATCAGCCACTCCGGTGGCTGGTGCCAGTACCTTAATGAACGTTTCCAAATCACCATTAAACAACTTAGCACTATACTGTGATCGGGGTCTGGGCTTCCTGTGTTTCTGGGGCTTAGGGGGAAGATTTGGAGGCCTAAGGGAAGGGAATATCATTACTGAGCAAGGTAGAATTAAGTCACACAACAAAATGAGACATCGGTAAGCTCATGGCAAAACAACACAACATTGCAAAGGGAGAAATAAACACAGCACTTAACAAGCAAAGATAGTCCACCAAATTCAAGTGTAATGTAATGATTAGGGAACTCCCCCTTTAAAAATTACATTAGTTATGGATAAATGTTGACATTCTTGATGAACCCCTGGTACATCATATATGYTTTTTTTCAAACACGGCACAACTGGAAACGCCTTTTGTTGTTGTTGTCATGCATGAAATGTGCAGCACCCCTGAAGTTCCTGCTGCCAGCCGCGGCAGAGCACAGGGCATTCTGAGCATCTCTTTTACCAAGCAGGAAACTTGCTTCATGCTGGAGAAGCTTCAAATGCAAAGTAAAGCTGCTCAGCACACTCCTCAGATGATTCCAAAACAAACTGTCTGCATTTTCAGCTAGAGCCAGTAAGGTTAAATAGCTTTAGCCTTCCACATYCAACCATCAACACCTTTACACAAGAAAATAAACACTTTGCAAATTAGCTAAATAAATTAAAATAAGATTGTCAACTTAAAATAAACAAACARAAGCAGCATAACCCCCAAAAAAGAAAAAAAAAACACACAAAACTTTGGTCTGCAAAATGTTTACCTAGTATGTTATATGTTACACATGTGATGACTATGACTGAAAGAGATTACAGAAAATAAGTATTCTTCTATAGGTCACAATTTTGTGAATAGTGTGGCAGTTGGCATGYCAACAGTTTCCCTAATTCCCCTGCATAAACACTCCAATATTTAAATTGCTCTTTCAGAAATCAGCAGAAAATTCAATGTTTTCAGAGGACAGGGCAAGGAACAATACTTTTAAAACATAATAGTGGTAGGACCTACTATTTCTAACATATCTTTAAAGAAATCCTCTTTCCTTCTGTATTTTAACTTTGGCTTTGAAGAACATTTCCGTTTGCATGTCTCTCAAACTGGAAACTCAGCTGAACCTTGGGGCAATAGGCAGATCCCAGCAGGAGTGGGGGAACTGGTGCCAAGAAAGAGATGGGCAGGCCCTGCTCCTCTAGAGCTTCTTCCCAGAGCCTAAGTGACCAGAAATGATGGCTTCAAGCTGTYCCCTCTCTTCACTACTGTAAAACATTGCCTGAGTACACTATCTTCTTTCAGCTGCTTGCAGAACAGGGAATTTAGGATGCTGTGAACCTGATCAGTCACCTGCTTTGGTATTAAGAAAAAACTTCTTTCCATTAGCATAGGCTTGGTGACCTCCATAGATTCCTGGTAGCATCCAGGGGCAGAGTTAAGGATACAGGCACATCTCTTATAACTAATGTCAACAATACGGAAGAATGTTATGATTTGTCATCACTTTTCAGCTGGAGTTGTGTAAGGGAAGAAGGTGAAGAAGTCCAGTGGACAGAGCTAAAATGGACCACAGACCTAAGGGAGGAAGGAAGCTCTGAAGTCATTGTAGAGATGTCCCCAGGGATATGGGGGCCAGGCAGAAGAGACAACATGAAACCAAGTGATCTAGCAAATGCAGAGCAGAGCTGGATCCAAACTTCTTAGCTGTGAAGGCAACAGCATTATTTTTTAACTCAAAGTTGATTGGGGGCAATGCCAGTTCTGTCAGGAAAGCCAAAAGGAGAAAGGGTAGGAACTGAACTGGGATGGATTGAATGGAAAGGGAAGAGTGAGCCCAGGACAGCAGGGGCTGGATGCTCCTGCTGTCCATAGGATTGGAGGGGTAGTGCCTGTAGTTGCGATAGCTGCAAGTGGCAGCTGCAAATCCTAACCGKGGCCGTTGCCCCCCATACTCTGATACTGCTGAGGGCAGTGAGCTTGTTTACATTTATGTGTGGAGGCAGTCTTGCAGGAATGGCCTAAAAAGTATGTACTGCACAAAGCAGAGGGATATAACGCTCTCTCCCTGCTATTCTGTGAATATAGAGATCTATTTAAATGCCAAATATGTGGACATTAGTGGAGGCAGGTACTGCCATTTAGGGTTCATTTATTGAAGATGCAACCTATGCCATAAATTCATCTCCATATTAGGTTTTTAGGKTTAATTTATTGAAGATGCAACCTGTCCCCTGAATTATCTCCATATTAGGTTCTACTGAAATGCATGTCCTGATCAAATGCATTAATAGCCATGACAGCCAAGAGASTGCTGAAAAAATTTCCTTTCTAGTACCAAAAAGCTCCCTCCAACTTTCAAATATGACGTGTCCTCCAATTCACAGGTTGTTTCAAGGATCTCCCTGCGTGTGCCAGCCTGACACCAGCCCAAGCAGCTCACAGGAAGGAGGCAAATGAACAAGCTACTCATTTATCTATCAGTATGCAGAAAGAGAGAATAGTGAATACATACAATGTCTATACAAAATATATATAATAACATTAATAATAATAGTGATGTTTTATATTTAATTATTTATATACCCATAAGAACTTGTTCTAAAATTTTTAATTCCTCAAATTTTATTACATTCGTAGCTCACTAAAGCAAGTCAAATAAAAACGCCTTACCTTGTTGTCATGTATTCAGCTCTGTGACCTAGAAAGATTTCAATGAACAGGAAAATCAGGTGTAAAATTTGGAACGAGATATATTTTTTAGTATCTAAATCATGCTTGACAGTTTACATTTAACCCCAGCTTTCAGGTTACCAGCAAAGATATAAAATTATACAACAAACAGGGCAGTGCAGTTATCTACCATCTCCATGGTTACATTTAAAATAAATACAAACAGAACCTGTGCATGAAGCACCTCCTCAGAAGCCTTCCCATAGATTAAAGAACCACTTGATACTGTGAACAATTTGAAGTACAGCTCCAAACAATCTCCCTGGTTTATGCTCATGTATTTTAATGACTAAGTCAGTATGGAMATAGAGCTGTGTCAAGACAAGATTGCATCTCCCCTTGTGTCTAAACCTGTTCAGTTCCCGAAACAGAGAGCTCAGGACACCAATGGCTTGCTAGTGAAAGATTCCTTTCTCTCTTTTGTCTGTATATCACATAAAAAAAAAAATCAATGTTATCACTTGGAAGCTATGCAACACAGACATAAGAAGAGTGACAACTGCAGAGCTGTAGAGAAGCAAATACTGTATCCAAAAAGGTTTGTGGATAACCTTTGCAGACCCGTAAGTCAGGCATGAGCACTGTGTAAACTCATAATAATGAAAAGTAAAATGATGAAACAGTACGAAGGTCGTAATATGATAAGTTCCATCCAGTCTAGTTTCCCCAAAGGGAAATCATGCTCTATTAATCTCTTAGAATTCTTTGAACTTGTCAGTAAAACAGTGGATAAAGGAGAGTCAGTTGGATTAATTTATTTAGATTTGAAAAGACTCYTGACAAATTTCTTCACAAGAGGCTACTAAAGTAACTAAACGGCCATGGATTGAGTGGCAAAGTATTATCATTGATCAAAAACTAGTGAAGAAAGGAAAACTGAGTGGAACTCATCAGTCAGTTTTCATCATGACAAAGGGATAACAGTCATTCACTCAAACCTCCCCATTACGACCTGCTATACRCTGCACTTATTAATGTCTTAGAGCGATCATAGCAGCAAGGGAGGCAGAAAACTGTGCAGAAGACAAAAATATATTTATATCAAGTTCTGACAAAACTGTGAAGCATTACACAGGAGTTTAATCAAGTTAGGGAACAAGACATAAAATGGCAAATGAAATTCAGTATTGACAGTAAATATTGGGGAAGAATTAAACATGCAGCTAGTAGAACTTCAGATAACAATATTGACTCAGAAAGTCACTCTGAGCATCATTTGGGCTAGGTCTGAGTAGACCATTGCTCTATTTGAAAGTGATGCCAAAAAAGCTTATCACACACCAGACTGCAAAAAGAATGAAAATCAAAGTGGTATGCAAAACATAACATTGTAATGTGGCAATAGCCAGTTGCACCTGAAATACTGCACCATACTGAATACCCTAACCTGAAAATATATCTTGCAGTGCCAGAAGGGTGTGGATCTGCAAGTGGTGACACAAGGAACAAACTCTGGGAAAAATTTCTGGCATCAAAAGACATGTAAAGACTGCAGACATTTATTTTAGAGAGGTGAAAAAGAGGAGACAAAAGAAGAATATGTAAAATAATCATGACACGGACAGGAAAAGTCAGCAACTTCCTTCTTCCTACTCACAAAACCAAGGGAAATTCACTGAGATTAGGAATCTCAATAATGAATGCTAGCAAAACATAGAAAAGATGATAAGAATTCCAAGTTTGGGAAAATTAGCAATTTATTTTACAACTTCCTCTTAGCTTTCTTGCATTTCCCCTTGCCTCGTTCAACAGATGAGCTTTGAGTTTGAATTAATATAGCAGTCAGTGTGTTTCCTATGTTTAGCATCACTATCATTTGAGTATTTCTCATCCAGTTTTCCCAGTCTGCAGACGCAGACTAAGCATAGAGCATTTAATCTATCTGCTCTGTCCATAAACAGAAACAGATTGCAGTAGGTAGGTGATCAACTGGAACAGGATCCAAATGTGGCCCATGTTTTGGACATCAAACTGGAATCTGGATTTATTCCACCTACATCCTTACACTGCACTTATTTGAGATCTACCACTCAAATTGTACCCATGGAATTTTTTGAGGGAGGATAATCCTGACCGCAAAGTTTCCAGCATATCTCAGTATTGCATTTCACAAATTTCTCCTGTTCATTGGCCCCTGCTTGCTAATSCTGTCTTCTGGAAGATGACTCTGTTCACATTTCCTCACCCCTTCCCTGGTGCTTCTGAGAATCTAAATCTGACCACATTTTTTCAACAATCCATAGGCAACTTTTGAGCCAGGAGGTTGGCTCAACCCATCCTGCTCATTTCASTACAATCACTAACTACAGCACAACTCATTTTCTGCTGTTAGTCATCCTGCCAGACATGAGCACAGTGAGGGCCTCGCTCATATTTAAGTCATGAAGAACGACTGTCTAACCCTTGACCTCGCACCCCGCAGCGTGAGCTTACATCATCCTGTCAAGGATCTGCATAGCTAGAAGAGAGAGATGATGAGATAAAAGCAAGAGAGGGTGCCAAAGAAAAACTCACAGTTCAGACAACCCCTTCCTTCCCTTTCTCTTCTCTCCACTCTCCCCCGCRTTATTTAATACAACACCCTGCGTTATTTGATGTGTTGCTGTCTTACTGACACAAAAGGTTCCAGAAAMGGCAGCTTAAGTGGGGCAGAGGTTMAGATCATTTCCTATAAATTCATTTCTATACCAGCTACAGCAATAATGYTCTTAATTCCACTGTAATTGTACTCTTTCAGCCATCTTCACTCTAGGCATGCACAGAATCCAGACTTTCCTTCCTAGGCATGCACACTGTAATGCAAGACACTCTTTCTCAATAAAACGCGTTATTTGAACTTTTTAACCTGTAAGAATGATGGCTTTTGCTTCAAATCTCTACTCTGAAAGTGCATGTATACATTTGGGGTACTATTTCTATGTGCCACTGTGATGACACAACAACTATGTGCAAAAACACAGGGAAAAATAGATTAACTGCTTGGGGGTTAAACCTGGTGGGCTGAAGTGAACTGTTCAAACAGAAAGGTTCAAGCACGCCCAAGCATGGCAGAATAACTCAGAGTCTGATGGCAATTTATCATTTTGGTCACCCTGCTGAGAGGTTTTTCTTCAGTTTTCCTTTGATACAGTTCTTCCTTTGTTTTTTCCAACACGCATTAGGCAAACGATTCTGTTGCCTTTTTTTTTCCTTTTTCCCTTCAGTTAACAAAAATATATTTTACTGGGCTTCCAGATAACAAATATTTACTTTATTTTTCCAACTACATTTTCTGTAAATATTTGGAGAAAAAAAATCCTGAGTTTTGACTAACGTAAGCTGCATGTTTTTTGCAGGAATAAACTGCTCAACACACATTTAAAATAAAATCTTAATATATGAGAACTTTCACCAAAAAGGAAATAATATAGTTAGTTATTTAAAAGTAGTTAGCATCTTCTAGGGTCCATTCCTTCAAGAAAACACTATTTATTTCTAATCCTCAACTTCAGTCACTCTGGACTAGGGCTTTGGGTCATAGCCACAGAAATGCTAATGGCTCTTCAGGCATCTCCACAACTGGATTTGTGGAACTGTGCTTTTGTATTAAAAGTAAGAAGAGATTTGATTAACAACAGATTTTTGGCACTAAAAGGAAAATAAATCGGCATGTCCTATTGCTCTTCAGAGAACAAGTTTGCTTTCTTGAGTCTGAACTTCGAATTATAGTCTTTAACCTTCAGGAGAGGATTTTTACTCTGCTGTGTAATTCACTTCCTCTCAAGTCTGTAACACACTGTGTGGCTAGTCCTCAAGGCAAGAAGTATGATTCTACTTCCCCCATGGGTACATGAGGAAGTGCCTGTCGGGAAGGCTGGTAAGAGACAGGCTGGAACTGTACACAGGGGCTGATTCATAACTGTCTTCATTCAGCTTTAGTTTCTTTGATCACGGACATCTGCTGAGTTAGTTTATATTTTATTTAAAACACATTATTAAAAATTGTGGAGAGCATCCAGGACAATGGATAAGGTTATCATAATTTATATATATATATATATATATAAAAACCCAGCTAGTTTCATATGAAATAGTGGTAATTAACAGGTATACAATTATTCATTAAGTTTTTATTTATTATAGTTCACAGTGAGCAAATACTTTCCAGCATCCCACCACTAACTACATCAATGAGTGTCTCCCTGCTGACATTAGTGAGGTTAGGATTTCACCTTATTACCTTTCATAAATGCTCTCCTGCAGAGTTAGGCTGCAAGAAGGTCATTCAAATCCGCAYGTCAGAAAAGTTGCACTAGCAGAACCGTTATAAGAGATTGGTCCTGGGTAATTTTCAATGTTAAAAAAAAAAAATTATTTCCCTCCACTTCTTAAAAAAAAGCCCCAAAGACAACAGAAATTGTTGTTGGGAAGAACAATGCATTTGGCATAGCTCTTAAATCAACCTACACAGACTGTGTCAGCTCTCATTTCAGAACTGAGATTTTTCATTCAACAGCTCCATTTCCAAATAAAGTCACTTGTCTAAACGTTTGCACAGTGGAAATGAACATCTGTAGAGGAAATAAAACCAACTTATAGCATGTAGTCTTACCACTGCACCAAAACTATGACTGGTAAAAAAAAATCAGGCCTGTGCTTTTATTGGACAATTAAGCTTTAAGTTTTTGAAATTTTCTCCTGCACATCTTTGAAATATTTAATTGTGGTCACTGTATGACCTCAAACCACTTTTCAGTTTATTGTGSGATACTTACCTTCTCCGAGCGTCCTCTGCAGCAAGTCATGCTTTGCTTGAAGCTTTGTGATGAGATTACTGCCTTCCAGATATTCTCTGAATTTCTGTAGAGATGAAGACCMATCTATTACTATGTATGTGACCTAAATTCTAGGAACTTCTGCATAACATTCACTTTAGGTGTTCAGTCTGTGTCACATGAATGAGGAAGCAACCAACATACCATGAAATAGAATTGTTCAGTTTCCTGCTGGTTAGCTCTTCTTTTTGCAATGCTGGGCTTACTCAGGTACGTCTCCGAGACTGTTGACTTCACTGACTCAGTTGAGCGACTGTGCTGGAAGCATTCTGACACATCGTAGTCTTCAATGGTGACCATGTCTTGTATTGTTTGCAAGGTAGCCTCTGTTGTTTTTTTAACCTGTTAAAAGGCACAGTTTACCAAATGAGAAGATAAATAAATACTYGAATAGTTTTGAACAGAAGCTCACTACTCAGATGAACCCTCTGGCACACTCTCCTAAAACTAACTGTGATGTGCTAATGTGAAAAATGAGGTGCACTAGAACTAGAGACCTACATGTCTTTACATGCACGGGGGTGTGTGTGTGTGTGTGTGTGTGTGTGTGTGTGTGTGTGTGTACACATATATATGTATATATTTTTATAACTGAAGAATGACATCAGTAGACATTATGTTTAGTTCTCTGCTTTACTGAGGTACAGCTCACAAATACAGGTGTACTCTTGTGCTGTCTGTATAGTAGTCCCCAGCATTTGTTTCTTGAAATYAGAATCATAGAGAAATGTGACATGATTTGATTATGGTCCCTGACTTGGGTCMACAGGCAACAGTGACACACTTCTCTGAACAGTCAAATCTCACGATGAAAGTGGCTGAACAGAAGTACAGCTGAAGATGTGGCTGATAGAGCAGCATGTTCTTCTACAGGTGCTGCGGAGGGCTGGGGTGCAGTGCACAGTGGTGTTCAGATAGCAGAAGTGCAGCTGGAGGAAAGGGTGGAAAAAGAGCAATTTATACCCCATCCTATGAGTTATGGAGCGTGGTCACTCATGGTAGAAATCAAGGCATGGAGGCAATGGAAGAGGAAACGCAGCCTCTCCAGAGTGCAGTGAAAGTAACTGGCAAGATCCACAAGGATGTGATTTACCTCCAAGCTTTGGTGCAAGAGTGTCTAGTAAAGAGACTCAGAGAATCATACACACTTCTCCTACACCTATGCCTTCAGCATAGGAAAGCATCCTTCTCTTGCCTGCCAGCATTTTTCTCTCATGTCCTTGCACTTATCTGGCAAAAACTCTTTCTTTTTTYTTCTTTTTTACCTTCCATCTCCTTGAGATATTTTCTGAATTTAGGTAGTTTTTAAAAGACTCATGTGTTCTGTACATGTATAGTGTATATGACTCACAGACATTAGCATTTTGAGCTGGGCATTTATGATATAAAACAGAATGAGAAAAATTAAAATCTAAAAACCTAATCAAAGTACACAAAAAATTTAAATAACCCCCGTACTTTAATATAGGAACAGATTCTCATTTAAATGGAAGGATTCTTGTATTGYCTTAAATTGGATAAAAGTGCAACTCATACTCACTATACAGCCTGTCTTTGCTGCCAGAGGATAGGGAACAGCACTGCTTTTCTGTTTTTTTTTTTAAGAAAAAAAGCACTTTATTTTACTAGGTGAGCTATTCCCATGACAGGCATTCACTACTACTGTTTATAAATAGCTCTAGCTGAGAGTATAACAGATTTTGACTCATCTACCACAAAAGATGATACAAATTCCTTTGCCCTTCAGAAGCAGCAATTTGGGGATGGAGTAGAGGGTAGGCACAGAAGACAATAACTCTGTGTTCAGTGGCTTTTTGCCACAAAACTTTAAAATACATGCTCTGACAAGTATTCACTGTAACTTCTGCCAAATACAGAATTCTGTATGGTGACCATATGGACAGGTAAATGATGGAGTTTTCAAATGTCTATATGAAGATGAGAATCTACTTTTGCTTAAAAGGAGACTAAGGAAATTCAGTGCTTTGGATAAGCAAARTACTTGTGTACACAGCCGTATCTGTGGACAGTCAGTTATGTTTGAATTTTTGTTTGAGTTTTATGTACATCATGCAAGAACCAACTGAACAACAAGTAAGACTTCCAGAAACTTAGACCTTGGTGACATTTCATGTCACTTGCCAAATGCTGCTTCTTTTAGCATCTCAGGAACTGCCTCCACATTCAACACATTTGATCATTTTGTAGCAGGCAGGAGRAGCTGTAGTTTTATCCTGCTACATGTACATGTATCTTCTAAGAAAGAGCTGAACAGAAGAAAAGGTAGTTGCAGAATCTGTGGCTTTCCCTACTTATTAGGTCCACAAAGGTGGCTGCAACATCAGGTTCTACATAGCCAGTGACCTTCATGGTTGAGTTCTAAACGAGCATAAATGGGTTTCAACAAATATAGTTTGCTGATGGGCATATGAATGTAAGAAAAAAATCATCCTGTTTTGACTCTTTTCTGTTCAATGGTTTCCTAAAACTGGATCGAGTGGCTGYCAGGAAAATACAGTAATTTCAACAATCTCAAAGAGAACTAACACCTGATTGTATGCAACCAAACATTATTTGTTTTTAAAAGGAATGCACTGTCTAGAACACAAGAGTTCCAAATCTAACTTATTATATGATACATGTGGGTTAAATGAATACAAGAGTTAGCTAAAAAACATGCAGCATTTTTCTCTGAGCTGAAAGATATTTACACAACCATTTATTTTCACAGAATTGAATTGATAAAGAAAAGTTTGAACAAACAGAATAAAATAATTTTGCAGAAAGCAGAATAAAAGCAGGAAAATGTATGTACGTTTTAATCAGTTCAAACTGAATTATCTCAAGCCTTTCCTGAAAGAACAAAGGCTATGTGAAACCAACATATGTCGGCACTTTGTTCTGGTCTGTTACTATACATGACTTGGGCAAACATAGCCACACTTACTGCATGCCAAATCCTGCACTAATTTACATCCCCTGAAATGTCTCCAACTAGCAGGAAAGGCAGTGTTATACAAAGAGCTTTTTCTTTATGCTTCCAACTTAGCGTATTTGCCAGTATTTGATTTTTAAAATTAAAATAGCTCATATATACTGAAGCCATTTTTACTGTTCTTTATATGCTTCTGACAAGGCAGAAAACACTGCATCACCCTGAAAACGGTGTCCAGTGYGTAGGTGAAGTAGACACAGATCTTACCTCCTCATTTTCGATTTTAAGCGTGGCCAACCGTGACTGCAGCTGCTGATACCTAAGCATAAGCTCTGCTTGCACAGGTTGCTGAGCAGTGACCTGACAAACCTAACAAAGAATTAAAAAGAGCTGTAAGATGCAAAGAAAAAAAAATTACAGTCTTGAGATTTGCTCTTCCTAAAACTAGGTGAATTCCTACCAAAGGTAGTAAAACATAACAAAGCAATGAAATCTGCCTATTTAAAGTATTTATGTATTACCTTACAAGGTAGAGAACTACATACCGCATCCTATGACTATAGAGCACAGCCTTGTTGTATGGCTGCTTTGTGTTGCTTCTCYAATACACAGAAATGAAAACTGTGGAGCTACCGTTGATAGATATACACAGGTGATTCAGTATTCTGCTTTGCTACTGTCCTTTGGCATAGCAAAACAGGGCACAGCTGGGGAACCCTGTGCTCTTGACATCTCCAGACAGTAACATGGGGGAGCAAGAAGGGGAGAGGGTGGCATTTCAGTGAGCACAATTTGGAGCAGCTCTGTAGCTGCTCTTGAATCACTCCCACAAGTTCTGATGTGGTGAAGCAGGTAGTGAAGATAAAAAGTATCACAAAGATACTTATATTAGCCCTAGGCTGAGTGCAGGTTGGCCAGAAAATCTACAGCAATGTCCTTATGGGGCAATTCAGAATAGAGTAAAATGTAACTGCTTTTACTTGAGCACTCTCAAGCAACTCAGAACACAGTGCTGCTGCCAGTTTTGCAAAAACTTGTTGCTAGTCCACTTGTTTTTGGGTAGCAATAAGAGCTTTTACCAAACTCTTTGTAAAAGGGGATAAAATCTATATCCTGCTGAAAATAAACCAAAAATCAGGCCAAGGAAAGCTTCTTTGTATATACAAACAGAAACAGTCACCACAGGGTTTCCTGTATTTGTCAYTAACTACAGACCTCATCGCCCATATGAGACTGGAACTCAAATTTCATTGGTGGACAAAAGGCAGTGGGATACATTTCCATGAATCTCTGCTTGTCACTTCGTGGCTCCAAGCTGTCAACCGCATTTTCAATGATGTCTAGGCCCTCATGCCTGGAGGTTTCAAGGTTATACTCTGCAGAAAGATATGTTCTTAGGGCTCTGTTCAGACTCGCATGGTATCCAAGATCACAACACTAATAACACAACAAAAGAAGAAGAAAACAAATTAAAAATCAGGAACTCCATACAAATACACCAAACCACAAGTTATTATTATAATTTTCTGTCCACAATTTTTTATCTTCAAAATATTTTACAGAATACTATCTAATAAAAATACAATATTGTAATCAAGAYGTTAAGTATTTAGTGTCCTCATTATATTAACAGAAAACGGGAAGCTAAGAGCCTGGCACAGGATTGAAAGACAGAGCAGGTGTACAAGTACAGAAATAYGTGTGCATTTGTTCGTCAGATACAGATATGCAGTTACTACATTTGCACAAGAAGGTCTGGGGCTTCACAGAGAAGTGAGTTTTTCAGTATTAGTGTCTTAGGCAAGCCTCAGATAATGTATTTAAACCCACTCCGACAGACCGCTACTATCTAAGTCAATGGTAGCACCAAACTGAAAATGAAGGTGTTCCTGTCTGGGCCTAAACAAAAACAAAAAAAAGACCACAACTGTCTTTCATATTAGTGACCCATATAAAATGCTTTTTGATTTAATGAGAATAGTTTAACATCCTTCCTCTGATAGTACAACATATTTACTGTAAACCCCTTATTCCCCATGCTCTGTCAGAGCCAGCAATGCACATAATGTTACTAAATGCAGAAAGCCATAATTTATATATTTTTTTCTAGGCGTGAGAGTAACACTGGAATACATGTAAAATCTAATTGAAATCTAATTGGTAAAATGTAAAGTTGAGCTTGTTCTTGAATTTTAAACATCCTTGGTTTTCATTACTCATAATTTGTTAATATTTTAGAGGAATAGCTGAATGCATTTTCAAAATGTCACAGTAGCAGTGTATCCAGTGATTGTTTTCTTAATTTCTCCCCATATTATGCAGCAAACAGTATCCTCAAGCTCTGCTCAATGAGCTTCCAGATAATGACAGGAAGATTGCAAATCTCTCTCTCACCCCAATACTGGCATACTGGTTGCACACAAAACAATTTCTTTCTAAACAGTGCTTTTAGGCTTGACTCACGCCAGGATCACAACGACCAAACACCTATGGAGACAAGAGTTTGCAGTGGACCAATATATCCAAAATATCCCGCCTTGCAGGCTGCCTGCAGGAAATCACTGCTGGCTTGGGAGAGATTTGCCCCATCAGAGCAGCACGATGCCTGGCCAGGGCAGTCAGGGAACGCACTGCTCCAGGGCAGCCCTCTGCCCCCTCCATCCTTCCTAGGTGCCCACCTGCAGTTTAAAATCACTCTTCCTACAGAACACATAACCAACATGCTGCAGGAGGGCAAAGAAGCAATTTGAATTCAGCCCACTGTATACTAGGTTTAGGTGCACACCTTGCTCACACCTATTACAATCCCTAACGACGCATGTGATCACATTTCTTTTCCTTTCGTCTTACTTATTAAAAAAAAAAAAAAAAAAGAGAGAGAAGCAGAGAGAAGGAGAGTTTTCCACCATTTATCAAATCTAAACATGCCTGTGTAAGAGAAAAAAACCATGCACACCTCTCTTTACATTTAATACACTAACCACTAATGATCAAACCACCCTTGGGAATCTGACAAGAGGGCTRTTTTATTCACAATATTGACAACAAAACTATTTTGATCAGCAGCAGCTTTCAGCCTTGGAAAGTACTGCAGGTCATTATTGCTGACGGGAATGGCCACGCAATTCTTGAACCATTTAAAGTCTACCAGAGAAGAAAAAGGGGAAAAAATGTCATGTTCTATCAAACATGCACAGCTAAATCTCTCTTTTTTGCATTTATACAATGGAAATTTGTGTTACATTTACCAAAACAGTCACTCAACCTTTATACTTAAGTGCATCCATATTTCAAAGATCTCCAGACTAAAAAATAATTGTTTGCACATGTTTCTAAAAGGAAAAATCTCTTGGTGTTTTTCTCTTGTTCTATGTCAAATCAGATCTCACATTTAATTCACTCTCTTAGATGAAAAAGACAGACTAAAAGTGATGATAAGAAAGTGGATCAGGACAGCTGTTTTATTTCACGTGTATTAGCTTCAGAAAGACCCCACAGAAGATTAAACTGAAAGGAAATAAGAAATAGAGGGCAACGTTTGGTTTGGAGTGGCCAGCTATTCGTGTGTTAAAAACTACCGGCACCTAAATCCTCAATTTTGGATCAGAGAACTAACAGAAGCCCATCGATTTCAATTATAGATGCATGGGCTCTGATGCAGCTTTTTTGCAAGCTGGAATATAATGTTGCCACCTTTATGCTGTGACACTATCAAGAATTTCATTGTTTAACCCTTAATCTACAGAGTGGCTATGACCTGCTCATGAACGGTGYCACGGTCATCATTTGTAGGTGATGACAGCTATGCAGGGTAACAAACACTGCTTCTCAGCCAAGCATAAGGATTCTTCAAGGAAAGCAGAATATCTTGCCAGACTAAGGCATTTCTTAGCAGTCCTAATGCCGGCAAAGGAAACAGGAACTAAATCCAGTACCCTCAACAAATGTCTTGTCCACAATGACTCCTTGAATGGAATTTAAAATGCCTGCATTTGGATTTTTGCTTCAAAAATATAGGTAAAAATAAAATCTGTATGAGTAATGTTGTATTTTAAAAGCAAAAGATAAAAACTCCTAACAACATCATAAATCTTGCTTCTGCAAGAACATAGTTCTCTTTCTCCAAAATTTGCAGACATAAATATTCTCTACTGGTAATTGCTYTACCATGAGCAATTACATGGTAATTACAATACCAGCTCATGGCTACTCGGTGAGGAGAAGGACCCTGCTTTAATCTGCAATGGACGGGAAGGAGAGGGATAGAGAATGGAGACAGCACTTAGGGCATTTGTCCATTTTATGACCAAAAACATAACGTATGGCCACTAAACTGCTGTCCCGACAACATGCCATCTGACTAGGTGTGGAACACAGGAAAAAAATCTCCAGCATCTCAAGTTTACAAAAAAGTACACATGCATGCACACAGACACAATRCATGCACGCATGCACGCAAGATTTTCAGAGAGACTTTGTAGATCTAGAAGATTCGTGAAGTGCAAATGAGAAATCACATTCAGCCAAAATAAATAAAGAATCTTTGAGGTTCAYTTATCAGTACATTTTGGCTACAGCTTAGATGCCTAATGAGATCTGCTGTCAGTCTATGAGCTGGGGAGATGAGATATCAGGTAGTGCAAAAGGACATGCAAGATGAAAAATAAGAGAATGAAGTCACAGCCTAYGAGTTTTATTCATTTCAAGCTCTATAAAGACTTTTAGTTGGGAAAAGTAGAGGGAGATGAGTGATGCATTCGAGATATCCGTGAAAAATTAATTTTGTAATTTGCATTTTATTCATATTTGGAATTAAATCTGAAGCAGTCTCAAGAGCATTTACTGTCTTTATTGCACTCCAGAGTACATTTAGGGTTGAACAAAAACTGCAGTGCTTAGCACAGAGCTGCAACGAAACAACCAAGCTGCTCTTTACTTCATTTCATGAATAATAACAACATCCTAATGTCAATGGAAAGAGAAATTCATAAAAAAGCACTAACYTCTAATAAGTCACTATCTAATCATCCCTGTTACATAGACATCAACTCTTAAATCAAAAGGACTTGGCTGTACATACCATATTTATGAGAACTTACGTAATAAAGATTGTGAGCTGCATATACTCCAGCTTAGTTTTAAATTTAGTTCTATGAATGATTAGTAAAGCCTTACAGAATGAATTAAGTTCTTAACAGCTAGATGTTCTCTAACTTCTTACCATACAAACCATTACTATAGACTGCAATCAGAGGGTCAGAAATTCCACTCTAAGAATGACCAACACATAAATACTGTATTTATTCCAGTAGCAGAACGACAGTCAAATTTGTTTTGATCACAAATTCTCAGCATTTACCTTCAGGTCATGAGTACATGGTGAGTCTGAAAAACGGTCCCTACCTTCATCTTATGCCCAGATAAATCTAGYAATCTCAGTTACATGGAAACCTTCAAGTAACTGCATTGTAACATGTGCCACATAGTTGGATGTTGTTAACAACAGACAGATTAGCAGGGATGTGTACTTTACTACTCCTCAGAAATCCACAATTTTCAAACAAATTTCTATAYACTATATGAAGCTTATTTAATTTAGCTAAAAAGCATTCTTTGCTACTTTTCACTTGATATAAATAAAGAAGAATTCTGCCCTTCACTTGAACTAGATCCTACCATATATTCAACAGAGAACAAATATCCCATTCAACAGAACATTCAAATACCTCTGCTACAATATGCAGGGGACAGAAACAGACTGTACATATCTAGTTTATCCCGCTACTTTTTGGCAAAGGTTGGTCCAAACCCTCAGCTCACTAAACACATTAAAGCATCCAGCTAAAACTCCAGTAATATTTTTCATCTTGCTTTTATCACAAGGGCTTAAGATTATGAACAACACATCATTATTTTAAGTCAAAAGTACTGAGCTCTGTTAATGAAATGAAGGAAGTTCAGCTTAGGAACTGAAATTCAGGATTTTCCAYAGTAGCCTGAAAAATCCAGTTGCAGTGGAATCCAAATGAAAAAAAAAACTATAAACATCCATTTGTTAATAAAAAATCCCATGACCCTCTCCAATATTGTTAGAAACACAGTCAAGTACATTGTACAGTTTACTGCGCTCCTCCATATATTTTTTGTATTTTCACTAGACATTTATCAATAACAGAGGAAATGGTTCAGTTACATGTATCAGCAATCACCAGCACRAGGGGATCTAAATCTTTTCCATGTTAACTGGAATTCAAATACAGAGAAGTAACGCCCTTCTGCACAAGCAAAGAGAGAGAGATTAGGAAAGAAGAGAAAGGAAGGCAGCCAGGGACAAAGCAGAGAAGGTAAAGAATGAAATCATTACCACTACTGAAAACTCAAGATCATACCATTCTCTTCATAGATTTACAGAATGAGATGTCTGGCTTGTTGCAACATATGGTCAGTGGGAAGCTTGTCTCACATTCCAATGATATAACCCTCAAATCTTGCCAAGACTCTAGCATTTACAAAAACTGTTTCCTTTGTCAAGTAGTAAACACTCTGTCTAGATACGACTGCTTTCACAGAATATTCTGATTAAATACAACTGCCTGAAAGACACTTCATTTAAACAATCCCACAATTGGATTTGGCTCTGAAGCAATTCTGGTTACACATGTTTACAGCCAACTCGTACAAAAATGTGATGCAAGGGGTTTCTAGATCGTCCATTTAAATTCTTCAGAGAAGAGTCATTTCTAAAGCCATTTTGCCAAAAGAATTTGTTATTGCCTACATTAATCCACTGCTTGGAAAAACATTCAAGGTAGTTATCTTTTTTTTCTGCATTACTAAATTGTGTAGAATGTATATTTCCATTAAAAACTAGCAGCTAGAAAGTTCTAGTCTTCATGGCTGTGCAAATATTTTTTCAAGCACTAACTCCACTAGGTGTTGTCTTTCTATATAYGTGACAGAGAGCTTCACTTCGGCTTCTCCTCACAGTTCTTTGTGAGGCTCCAGGTCCTTGGCTCCTCCTGCCAGCTCTCCCTGTTATAGCAAGCTCTGTGGACATCCCCAGCCTGAGCCACTTTTGACCAAGGAGAAACACAAACTGGAGATATTCACTGGGAAATGTGAGAACCGAAACAGGAGACAGGAGAAGAGACACAATGAACATCTTTCCAGTGTGATCTCTGAAAGGGTGGTGATGCTGGGAACAGAGGGAAAGAACTTCCTTCCTTCCAGCCACTAGGAAGAACTAATGAAGTTTATATTTATCAGACATGCCCTATCTAAAAGCTACAAAACCATCAGCCTTTAAGCAATATCTCAGAAAATTATCTGATAAGTTGGGACAGCTTCTCACCTGGGTGTTACCTAGCAGCTATGGCCACTTGTCCTTAGATTTCTGCCCTAATAATGTATCTATCAAGAGCCTGGTAAATGTTGCCTGGGCAGGACAAATGGGTGGAGCAGGATGTGCAAATATATGAATGTAGATAAGACAGGGGTTGTATACAGTAGAATAAACCAGAGAAAATCAGAAGAGACAAAGCAATTGAGTGATACAGAGAAGGAAAAAGATATGCTGAGATAGGGACAGCAAAAAATACAAAAAAAATGTATCACTGTCCTATACGAGAGGGAAACAAGAAAGAAATGGATCAAAACTTTTTGGAGGGAAAAAARGTTGTAAAAGAAAAAGGAAGAATCACAACAAAAGCAGGCAAGATTTTGCAGATTACAGGAAAAAATGACAAAGAAAAACAATTCTCAATATTTCAGTAAAATACAATAAAACAGACTTATGCAGCTGTTCTAGTCCACTCCCCTCAAGGAGGAATTTTTCTTTTTCAAGGTTTGCTTCTCCAGCCAATAGAAAAGAGAAACTTCTTGTCAAATGCTGCACTCATTTATGCTACACAACAAACTAGAGCTTAGTTACCTTGTCTTTGTGATGAACATCCCACCAATGCAAAAGAAATGATTCTGTGTGAATGTTTACTATTGTAAATAACAAATGCCACTGTTGCAGTAGAAAGCACATGCAAATAGCAGCGTTTCATACAGGCCACAGGAGTGTACTCGCTGACCTATTTAACATTACATCTCTGGTGAATGAATATTATTGAACCTGTATTTATTATCTCCATATTTTGTGTATTAAATGTGGTCAGCTTAAAAAGAGAGCATGGGACATGGCAGGCTATGGAAGGTTCTCTCCATGTCATGTAAAAACATCAGTAATAGAGACTCTGCAGACAAAATACTGGTGTAGGTCAACATCAGTGTATCACCTTATTCTCCTTTGACATTCTCATAGTAAAATCTTGCTGAAAATTAGTAACAAGTCCYGCTGACAATATAGAATACTCCATTGATTCTGTCTATTTTGCAAACTATATGMAACAGGAATAAAAGGCAGCATATGTTTGACTGAATGACTAGATGAATGAAACCGAATGATTTTGAAGACACACAGAAAATGCGTTATGTTAAGTTAAATACTATACTTATATACMCGTTAAAGAAGTTTATTTTGTAAAAATATTTTTTTACTGCAGAAGTCCTTTTAYAGTATACAATGGAAGTGATGACTTTTTGTGTTATTCCTGTCATATTTTCTCTTGCTACCTGGGGAAGAAAGATAATGTTCTAACTTTAAAGGAATACACTCAGCATCTTATTGACACCGTGTTTTGTGAAATATAAAGCTGAAAGGAAAACTTCCTGATTTTAATATAGAATGTTATAGATGATGAGTATACCCTAAGCAACTAATATCACTAATACATTCCCTTTGAAAATGAAAAGCAAAATAAAGTATGTATTATTCCTGAACAGAACAAACATAAAAACAAATGTGTGATACTTACGTCAATTAAGTCTGAAAGGTCATGAATATAATACTTGAAAACAGAAGCATTAGTTGCTTCAAGGGTGAGCAGGTATTCATTACGGGCCTTAATAGATTTCAGCTTGTTTTCAGAATATTTTGCTTGGCGCTAGGAAAGAGATCGTATATTAATGAATTTGAACRACTTCATTTTAGATACATAACAAAAACAGTAACAATTCAAGCACATATTCCTATTAACAAGAAAGACCCTTYACTGACAGCCTTTCATAAATATAACAAACATAACACAAAGAAATAACTTAGTACTTTATTTCAAATCATATAATAAGAATTCTACTGGGAAGCAAGTATTCCCTTCTCTGAACTGCAATTAAATCAAGTTATCTGTAATGCATGATAGTTTATTATGCATTTTTATTTCCCAGTTGGACTCCTCTATCTAATATCCTGGTCAAGAATTTCAGAAATGTGTTGAATTTACTTCAAATGAAGCAAAATAAAAAGACTATTTACTTTTTCCTTCATTTTTTCAATCTTCTTTACAGAGCTCCGTCTCTGGTGCCTTTCTTCTAGTCGAATATGAAAGACAGGGTCTCCTGACCTCCCAATCTGTTTTTCTTCTTGCTTCTCTGCCTCTTTCAGCTTGCTTTCTGCACTGATGCTCTCTGCATGATACATGTGGTAAGTTTTCATGACCTGCAAAAGACAGAGTCAAAAGAGAGTTAAGGGAAAATGAAAATACAAGGGTAGCTACAGAAAAAGGTCTTTGACTAAAATACTCTTTCATAAACGTGGCTCTTGGATAAGTTTATTTGCCAACACAGACTGAGGATTTCTAGTTGSATTTTTCTTTTCTAGTTTCTTTAATTGTATCCCAATAGTTAACTGCAAGCCTATAGACCTTATTTATRTGACTGACTTTGTATGACTGCCTTTAGATGATGGCAGAATTGGCTAGTCTGTTTACAAAAACAAGTATTTACATACATAAAACTGCACGTTCAGAGTGCTTTACCAACCACTATGAATAAAGAGAAAGATGATGGAGAACTAGAAATAATGTAAGCATATGAGACAGTCTCCCATTCTGCCTCATTTCTTCTCAGAAGGTCCTTATACYGCAGAAACATTTTGGTGGGTTACTTGGCAGCAAGCTAGCAACTGTTTCAGTTGAAAGCAGGAAATATCTTTGGGGATTTTTTTTCCATTGATCCAATAGGAAAGYAAAAATTCTTGTCATTAAACTTTCGGATTTTTGTCTTCACATGAAAACTTGAAATATGAGCAGTAGCATTAAATCTAGGCAGTGCCTTATCTTTCTGACTTCTCCAGTATTAAGTTAACAGCTTGGGTGTGGACACTGAAGGCTTGAAAACAACAGGACCCCGCTGGCATGGAGGGAAGGGGAAGGAAGCAGAGACAACAGGAAGCTTTAGCCTGGTAACACATCCCCAGTCAGCTGGATGGCTGTSAAAGCCTGGGAAGAAGCGGCTTTCCACTGCGTAGCGAGCAGATCAGGCATGGTGAAGAACTAGCCAGCTCTGCAGACCAGACCAGGAGGAGGAACAGTCTGATAAATAAACTGCAAAGATGCTTCCCCCTTCGCACACAAACCCCAAATTAATACCATTATCTCCCCCTGCACACGCTGCCCCTGCAGCCAGGAGAGCTCGGGCTGCCAGGCTGCAGCGACGTGCTTGCGCAGACCACAGAGAGAGGAAGGCTGGCTCAGCCCCGTCCTCCCTTTCCTGGCAGAGCACAGTGAGCTTCAGCCCCAACCCTCAGCACACGCAGACGCAGCTGCAAACCGCCCCATCTCTGCTAGAAGGGCTGCACCAGCAGCACGGATACAATCTTCCCACCTTCCCCAACAACATTTTTTTTTTTCCTTTTTTAGATCCAAGCAAGGAACAAAGCAGAGAGGACTCTTCAAGTGGCTGGCCGGCCTCCTCTCCTCTTCATCTGGTGCCAAAGGGCTCTTCCCAGCAGATGCTCTTGAAGGGACTGGGTCACATGAATAACACGCATCTCCAAGGGCCATGGCCACGAAGGAAATCCATGGGCYCCTCTTCTGAAGCAGAGCTGTGGACCACCAGCTCGGGAGACAMACCAGTTTGGGGAGATGTCCTGAAATATCCCCTAGGGAACATCCACRGACTGATGCCAATGAGGAGACATTAGAGCTGGATGGAGTAAATTAGCCTTCCTGGTGACAGCTGAGACATGGCCTAGCAGGGACCCACACAAACCAGCTATGTGCCATGGTGGATGATGGCTGACCAGATGTGCACGCAAAGTGCTGTGCAACAGAAAGGAAGAAGCTTTTAGAGAGCTGCAATTTTGCATAACATATCTGTGTATGTTATTATGTAACACAGACACTCTTGATATTAAAAATAAAACAGGCAACTCTTCACTGACTTCCCAAGGTAAGGTAAAAAAGTTAAGGGCGCCACACCAGAGAGAGTGGCCTTATTTTTATTTTTGCAAACATTTTTATAGCTCTCTGCTGAAATACCACACTGCGTGGAACAGGGATGAGTGTTGCTGTTCTTGTGATTATTTTATAGCACAGTACTCCAAGCAAATCCAAGCAAAATGAGGACTGTACTGCTCTGGCACTGCTTACACCCACAAGAAACAGCCAGTGCCCCAAACAGCCTCAAGGACTCAACGGTTGAGGCAAAAATGTGGAGGTGAAACAAGCTGTGCAGGGAACAGAATATGGGTCTGCAGACGTGGGATCTATACTAGTTTTGGTTTAACCAAATTGCACGTTTAGCTTCCTATATCCTGCACTATTATCCAAAGCRTTTTTAAAGTTGTACCCAGGGAATCCTACTTATATAGCCATGAGGAAATTATTACTTAGAAGAAATGCACTTTTTAAAGAAATGATTTACAAACTAAACCTGAAAAAGCACCAAAAGTGATATGGCTGTATTAAAGATGATGGGAAAGGGAAATYAAAACCAGGAGTTGTGCCCTTCTCTTTTGGCCTTCTTACTAATTTCTTTAAGCGCTTTTCTGCAGAAGTCTGCAGTTGTTTGGYGGCTGTTTTGCTCACCTCTCATTTGTTTCTCTTGCTCCTCCGCCCCCCCCCCCCTTTTTCCTTTTTTGGTCCAAATTCAGCTCCACCGCAAGAACTGAGACTTTTTAGGTGGTRGGACATGACTAACCCATCTGTCTTCCCAGCTCGGAACTTACACTGTTTTTCTGCCTGCAGAGTTTTTCTGCATATAGGCAGTATCATGGGAATTCTCTAACACACCTCAGAGCATCTAACAGAAGTGATGAAGCCATGACTTGCTTTATGTGACAAAGGCAGTAACCACAGAAGTTTTTGAAGTATTTTTTTGTGAGTGTGTATCCGTACTAGTTGATACTTGGTGGGAATAGTCCATGTTGTAACTTTTGTATCTATACTACCTGATACTTGGTGAAAATGGACCCTGTTGTAACCTTTTGGTGTCTAGAACAATATTGCTGTGTTAAGTGGGATACAAATAAGTAACAAAGTCTTGGAAATCTGTGAGAAAGAACAGCGGTTGGTCACATATGGATTCTGTGGCTTCCAGCCACAGAGTAACGGTGAGAAGCAGTCAACATGAAGGTCAGAAGTTGAAGAACAATGAAATAGCGACCCCCGAAGTCAATGTGGCCCCCAAAATAAGTCTGCACGTGTGCGCAGTATCATAGCCGGTTATGCAGCCAGGGCAGAGTTGGGCTAGACTCTCTGCACTTGTTGGCCCCATGTGCCGGGACTCCCACCTACCGCAAGTAATCATAAATACCGGAATTTTTCCGAAGGAGAGTGAGACTGCTACACAACAGAGGACCACGTTGCCTCCTCGGGGACGCCTGAGAAGATTGTGCCTGCTGACTCTCTCTCTCTCATCATGCAGACGATCGGGACAAGCATTGGAGTGGTCCTKCTTGAGATCACCATCGGGTTGGTCTGTTTGTAAGCATTTACTAATACACTGCTTGTTACTGAAGAGTGTTTGTGTGTGTGTGTGCGTGAGAGAGAGTGAGTTTGTGCTGGCTTGCCAACCCAGATGTTTGGCCCCTGGGGATCTAACTGCATCAGAGTGCTAGGCATAAACGTCTTTCTGCAGTGGGTGTGACATTTCAGCCTGCCTCACCCTTGAGTAAAGGAGCACAAGCACATCACTACCACCTCTATCAACACTACCAACCTCACATCACCGAAGAGYGCTTCTTCTTCCCTCTGCCTGCTTACAGTACACACTATCAAATTCAGTGTCTCAGTACCCACTGACTCTCACAAACTCAACTTTTGTGAGAGAACGACATAGTAAGGTTCCCTATGAAGAACTGAGAAGTCCACTTGAAATTCATGTTCCCACAATAAACTCCACATAAGTTCTTGCTCCAAATGAGTCTTAAAATATTATAAAAATTGTAAAAGAAGCCCTTCTTCTGGCTGTGTACTCAGGGCTGGACAACAGGCAGCTTGTCCTGCCTTGGCCTCACTGGTTTAGAAATTAATACTGTCTACACACAGAGCAGTCATCAGTCTATGCATCTGATTCCTGTCCAGTTTGTTATGTTGATAGCTCTTCTCATCTCATRCACTAATGACATCATTATTTTGCAAGCCTTTGGGCTTCACAGCTCTGCTCTTTTTCATAGTTTATCAATGTTTTTTAAGAGCTGATACAGCAGCAGCTAAACTTCACTCGAGAAGGCAGCAGACATATCCAGAAAATAAATGGGAACAATTGAGGGAGTTAGCTTCCAAGTGTTTCTGTGCATGTTTTACCAATAAATTAGCCTAGAATTTGCATTCTAAGTTGCATATATGACTCTTTTCCTTAATGTTATGCCACCTTTTGTCCCAGGGGTTCTTAGAAGACTGTTAAATACTGCAAAAGACAGTGACAGGCCTTGCCTAATTCTCGTAAATAGACTTGAATGAATCATTCTGAGATTCACAGATTTCAGGTCTGTGAATATGTAATAGATTCACAGAACTATTATTCAAACTACAAATAATTGGATGGAATAAGCAATACCCCTTCTCAAATTTCTGCCAAATTGTTGAACTGATAGACTATTCTGTGAAAGTATCCATCACTGAGCTGGCTTTAATTAGTCCCCAAAGTGGYTATTGATCAACCATCAAGTATTCACTGAAAAGAGAGAGCAAGGTCGTAATTTTGCAGATGGTGAACTGTCAACATGACAAATATGCTGCACTTGTCTGTGGAGAACAGGCATCGTTAAAGGTGTACTAGTCCTTTCCTAAAATTAAACAATGAGTTTATCTCCTACTAATTTAGCAAGTTTATTACTGCAGCTCCAATGATGTAGAATATAGATTTCTGTCAGACAACTAAATGAGACAACAAGCAATTGAAAAAGATTATGATACCCAAATTACATACCCTCCCACTTGCAGGTGATGGACTGTGCATCTAGGACTGTGCATACAAATTGCCCACATTGTGTGCAGAAAACTCAGCATCATTCATAAGAGCTCAACAAGTAAGCTAAGGGCAGACTACAGCACACACACATCATGGGGAAGGGCACACTAAAGACAGCCCTTAGATAGTTATTTTATTTAAACCCACAATAGTTAACTGGGCAATTCCATTAACCAGACAGCAATTAGTGCTGCCCTTTTGTGGAGGAAAAGAGAAGGAGCATTCCTGAAACATGGCTCTGCTTTTCCTTTTCAGAGCTATAACACAAACTTCTGTTTTAGAGAACTTCTTAATCCAAAGCACTAAAMTTGACTACTACAAAGTTAAAATATATTGGAATTATCCTGTGCTGGCCACAGGAGCAAGCTTTATTTTTATAATAAAATTAAATAATTAATAGATTCTTCACAGTGTTTCTCAGGAAGTAGACATTTAATGGAACAGTAGTTCATCTCTGCTGCAATTATTGTGTTTGAATTTTTGCAGAATTGTCTCAGAACTGTAAGTAGTGAGTTTTCACCAGAAAATACAGTTGCATGGGGTTCAATAGATCAGGCTATTTGGTGCTTTTCCCAAAAAATAAGTAAAATCTTACGCCAATTTCACTACCTCACTGGCTTCTAGCAGTTAAGTAGGCTCAGCATTATATATTTTCATAAGTCTCTTCACATCCAAACCAGCCTCTGATGTGGTTCCAGGAATTGTCACTGATATATTATTACCAATACAGAATTTCTGATCTCATCATCTCTCAGACCTCTGGTGTGCTGCAGTAAATTAGGCTAAACTTTTCTAGTATTCAGACTCTGTGTTACTTCAGCAAAGAAAGAAGAAAATTTGGCAGCAAGTTCTTTGAAAAATTAAACTGCCAAGATTTTTAATGAATAAGATAAGGCAATGGAAAATGCAAGTGGCACAGCTGCCCTGGTCTTATTTAATATTAAATTGTTTGCTTTGGACTGTTCCTACTTTTTCATTTTTCAGTAAGCCTTAGATTTATATTGCTTGTGAAAAGTGTGATACGACGCACTGTAGTTTGGAAAGCCAAATGGGAAACATGAAAACRTATTTTTATGATGCTTGAAAAATTCCTGCTCCTTGACATACACAGTGGCTTTTTTCATGGTCAACTTCTGCAAAACGGAGAAAAAGCTCCAAATCCTTAATAGGTTAACAGGTCTGTCACTTATACCAGTCTTCAGTTGCCTTAGATTGGCTTTGATAGTCAAATTGCAGGTATCTGCAGTCCTGCATGATAGGTGAAATAGCAGAATCTWCTGAAGAGGCAACCAGCAGTTATTCCTTTAACTTGAAGGCTCAGGGATTATTATAAGGCTGCCTTGAACTCCTCTCCSCAAAGTAGGGGCTAGAGACTTTGGATGAGATGCACAGAGGTAGGTACTTTTCAGGTATTTAAGTGTCACTAAATATTGCAGCTGATTCACATTAGTGTTCTTCACCTACTGAACCCTTCACAGTCCTTTCTCACTCCTGAGCAGAYCAGTGGGCTGGAGCTCTCCCAGGTTAGGCAGCTAGAGAAGTCTACTCAGAACAGACTGCATTTGTGATCAGCCAGTTCTTTTCCACTGTCACCTCTAGAAGTGGCTAGTCTATTTTTATTTCATTGTGATTTAAAATTTAAAGCTTAAAACCACCTTATGATCAGTCTGGGAATAAGAGGGAATTTGCAAGGCTGAGCAAAAAGAGGTCATCTCAGGTCTTTGCAAGAAAAAAAAGTTTTATATCAAAAAACACTCTGATTTCTCTGCTTAAAAGGTATTTTTTGGGGAAATATCCATCTATTTGATTCTTCCAAATTAGAAATTAGAAACACTTCAAGATGCTCCATTGATATCTATCTCATCTAATATGAAGGGGGATTCCTAAATTTCCCAACTCACAAAAAATACCCACCCAAACCTCCAGCCATTTTTGCTTTGAATATTTTTCTATTATTATTACTTTTTTTGGAGGGGAGGGATTGCCAGGAAATAACCTCCCTTCTGTGACCCCACACAAATAATCCAGCTTCCCTTCCCCCTATCCCTGCTCACTCCAAATATAAGCCTAGCTCTAGTTCCAACAGTTCATATCCTTATGTAAAACATCGGACTAATTACTAGCCTACATTGACTGAAAGAGTAATGGGTAGAGGAGTAAGAGATGAATGCAGCAGCTGGGATGCTGTAAACCTGAAAGTACTGATTGGCTGGTACAGCCAGGGAGAAGCCATGCATAATTAAAATCCTTGCCACTTAAAATTTACTGAACTTGCAAAGATACAGACTGAAGCTTAGCTATTTAATTATTTTTAGCATAATGTTTTGAATCATAATGTAAGAACCAGTACATAAAATACCGAGAACTGAAAATATAGAATCTAAAGTAGCAATTTCACTAATCATCTAACATGTAGAAAATGTAAGAATATTTAATATAATGTGTGAAAAACCTTCCTCTATAGAAAAAGGATGGAAAATGAAAAATGCAAGTTTCCCTTACAAAATTTGGAACAGATCATCCAGCAAAATAAGCCTTCCTCACTCTCAGGTTCTTAGAACATCTTCTGCAGCCTTGGTTCATCCGCTTCTATTTTTATTTTTACATCAATCCTGTATATGATGTATAATTTTAATTAGGATAGCACAAGCCAAAGTCAACACAAGCTAAGGTACTTCCCAAGGAATAAATGAAAACCTATGGCACAAAKCTCCTATTTTTATGATAATTTCTAGTAAAGAAACAGGAAAAGGAAGGAATTACATGAACTATAAGTAAGTAGAAACATTTCTAAGTAGACTGCATTTTTGAAGAATAGTAGGAATTTAATACTCTGGAGTGTCTGACCTTTTCTTGGATATTTCATTGCAGTTCGGAGCTTTTCCACGCTGAACAAGCTGCCAAATTACTTTGTACTCATTCTCTCTCAAAAGACAGAGGTTCAAACTTTCATAAGCTTAAAAACACCCTTGAGCAGAAAAGTTTTTTAAATGCCTACCTCTATAATGCATTTTCAGTGAAAGGTGGTAAGTCTCTTCGATTCTTTAGTGCTTTCTTTTTCTTTCTTTCTTTCTTTCTTTTTTTTTTCCTAGAAGAGTTTCTTTGTTGCAAGATCTATGGCACTGTCTATTGACCTTCAAAACTAATGAACACGCCTCCCTATAAACATGTTAAAAGGAATTTTCTAAGGGAGAAGTGCTAAACTAATTTTCAGTGATGAGTTTCAAAATCATGGCACCTTATATGACACAGAAGATAAGGACACGTGATGCAGCATTATCACCAGAACAAACTCAGCAGGAGTCAGTAGGCAAGTAATATTTTAAGTCTTGTCAGATAACTACTTTACGGCAAGCGCTTACACATAGACTTAACTAGACATTGCAGCTAACAACATGATGTTCGGTTGAAAGACTGTGGAGCTGCATTACTACTGTGTGTGCCAGCACACATAGCATATGTAGGTCTAAGGGACTCACTTCTTACCTGACAGGTTCAAGGAGTAGCAAATAAAACATGCAATTTCTTTACATTGATTCCAAAAAGACAGTTTCTCATTATTTTTGCATGTAATGATTTCAGTCTCTCATTCTCTTCAATCTATGTGTAAACACAACTGTCTGTTTGTTTGCATTCTGGAAGGTCACCTTAATTTTATAGGCCTTTCTTGAAAGCTAAGCAATGATGTCACAAGGAGTAAACAGATTATTAAACTCTTCTTCATCCACACACAGTTCATTAAAAACCCTGACAATTTTTCCCTCACTTAGAGGATTCAAATGTATCTAAACTCCAGTGAGGTTTACATCTTAACATTTATACTACATGATAGGTACAATTCCTTTAAAAAATACAGAATGGTGTAATAGAGACTTATCAAAATGAGTATATCATTCACTGATTCAGTAACTTTCTTTTGGACACAAGGACTTACCTTACAACAGTAAGATTGAAATTAATTTTACTAGTTTTATTTTTTCCATAGCTCATGGGGCAAACAGAAAAAAAGACTTCTCCTTTTTGTAAATGATTAAAATTGAGAAATTAAAAATGTAGATACTAGTTGCAGCAAAGCCATTATGGTCTTATTCTATAAAGACCATATTCTATAAATGTTACAGAGAATTAAAAGCCTAGGCACAGGAGTTACCCATCTGTCTAGATATCTTTCTATCTCTATGTAAACAAGCATTTATATTACACAGATATGCTGATTATCATTTTAAAGACGCAACCAGTGGAACAGATGATTATTTGTACCATTCTGACACTTTATTAAGTGTGGCATGCATCTAGCTAAATGTGGATGTCTACAGCTGACCAAGTGCTTTGCAATCAATGAAGAGRTGGACAGCAGAGTTTATGGTGCATTTAGTTTCATCTGAAGCAGATGCTTCCATCTGGTCAGATGAAGAGTTCTGAGCTCCACATATTAGATCTCCAGGGATGAGAACAAATGGCAAGCTAAGACACGTATACCTACACTGCAGATGCCTAAAAATGACATGAAATCTTACATCAGTAACTAAATTCAAATTGTGTACCCTGTACTTTATAAACTTCAAAGATCTCATTTTACAAAAATCCTAGAAGTTTAAATGCTGGGATAGGGGTTAGTGTTTACTGGAAGCCATAACATGGAAGTTAACATCTCAGTTAACTTCTGGAGTCATCAGTGGGAAGAGGTAACACTAATGTGAAAAAAAAAAAAACTGAAAATACTAAAGCCCAGTCCTGCAAATTTTTACTGGTGGTTCAGTAAAGTATTTCAGCACATGCTTTAACATTTTCCTATCCTGGGAATACAGAAACTAATCCTGTGCCTTGCCAGGCACTGGAGTTATGTAACTATTTAATTGGAATAAGATTGTATCTTCAGAGCTTACTCATCATTGGAGCCCTGTTTGTGCAATGGCTTCTACAGGCTCAGACCCCCCGCAGCCGTGTGAATTGTCTGAGGCTGTCTCTGCTTTGCAGAAGCTGATCCCAGCTGATATCCCTGATATTTAACTGATTGCCAGCCTGAGCCAACAGGGTTTTGCAGMACCACGCTGTACAATATCAGCAGTYAGTTCAGAAAAAGGCCCCAAACACAAGTTCTGAAAAAAATATTTAGGTAGGTTTTGGGAWTATTCATCCATAACCACACAGGGCAAGCAGACAGGTCTAAGCTTCTTTAGATCTCTAAAAGTTCAAATACTCTCCAACCCATTTACTGATGGTGAACGATTTTTCCTAGATCAAAAGAAAAACAGACAAGATGCGCAAAGATAATATTTGACAGAGCTCAGGCTAAGGAGCTAGTCTCTGATATTTGTCTGAACTTTCTCAAAAACCACAGAACTGTTTTTTGATATAAATACTGTGTGGTTTTTTCTGTTCTCCCAAATCCTGAAAAGAGGTTATGGAAGGGAGCAGTCTAGAGATTGTTGGGTAGGGTACTGGAAAGTGCAGATGTTAGAAATCTTCAGGACAGGAAAGACAATTTAAACAGCAATGTAATCAGCAATTTAATCAACAGACTTTCACAGGAAGTGAATGTCACCAGTTCCTCCTCATTCTATAGCTACATAAAAAAAAAATCTTGCTTTGTACTTTCTCAGAAAATGTTGTTTGAGCTTCTCTTCAAAAAGAGATTTTGGGGAATGGATTTTAGGTAGACAAGACTCATCCTTGTAGTAACAAGTTGTGTTAAGTTACAAAAAGGAAAAGAAGTTCAGATCTACTCTTTCTCTTAGAATTTCCAGTAAGCTACCAGCAGCTTGCCAGAATGCTCCAAGTGTTTTTTCTTGATCTCTTTGTGCTGTTTGGAAGCCCTACACAATCCTCTGTCTTTCTTTTCTTCTCCTTTCCATATTTATTTATCCCAGTCAATGAGAGGGGAGTGCACATATTTAACATATAGACATTACAGTGTTTTTTTTTACTGCATATAGTCCAATCAATATAGTCAAACCAAGCAGATGGCAGCATGGGTGAAAACAAGGCACAAAGGGGATGAGCTTTGCTCTGGCAAGGAAWCTTTTAGAATCACAGAATCATAGAATCAGTAAGGTTGGAAGGAACCTCTGGAGATCCTCTAGTCCAACCTCCCTGCTCAGCAKGGTCACCTAGAGCATGTTAGACAGGGTTGCGTCCAGGCGGGCCTTGAATATCTCCAGAGAAGGAGACTCCACAACCTCTCTGGGCAACCTGCGCCAGTGCTCTGTCACTCTCACAGTGAAGAAATCCCCCCTCACGTTTTAATCAACTGGCTTAGCATATGCTGGGGGAAAAATAGGGTGGAAAGTTAATGAGCAATCCTGAAAGCATCAGCATTTATGTTTTGAACAAATGAGTAGTCTTTCTAAATAAAATAGTCTGGACTTGCATAAAAAGAGAAAAATTAGTATCTGCAGTGGTGGCAACTTGCTAGATAGAAGGATACTTAAAGCTTACAGGAAAGGTTTGGCATGAAATTTGTGTAAGAGAAGCTAAGTAACTGTACTTACTGTGTAAAGCTCGTTAAGAACTTTCATCAAGTCCTCATGAAGCTGAAACGCAATCTCTTTGCTCTGTAATTGAAAAGGAATGATTAGAAATAAACATGCAAAAATCACAACATAAAGTTGCTTCTGGATATTCATATTCATTGCTTATATTAGATAGTGAATGCAATGGAGCTCACAAAGACGCCATTCTGTCAGAATTACAGTGCATGAAAAATAAGGATTCAGGGATGCAGAAGTAGATAGATAACAGCTAAACCAAGGACTTTTATAGGAAACCCAGAAGTAATTTAAGAGTGTGATTCATATGAAGCATCATAAAATTAGGTGCCAACAGAAGGGCTGAAATTTAGGATTAATGTTATAAGCCTTTTTAATGGAAGGAATTCTTTACTGTTCTATAACTGCTGTGACACACGCATAAACTAAAGCASTTGGAATGCAATACTCTATAAGGATAACCTACCCAATTTCGTATCGAGAATAGTTTTTGTTTCTGAGCACATGCAACTATCTAAATATTTATGCAAGAAATAATTGTGGCTCCTCTTTGAAAAAGATAGCCAACTGCAAAACAATCCACAGAGCAGGCTGCTGCTGGAAAAGCTCTGTTTAGCTTTTCTGCACTGTAGCTTTACTTTCATTCTGACCCAGAAAAAAGAAACGCTTGGCAGTGGTTATTAAAGAAAGCAAGTATGTCAAAATAGGAGTATTTAACTGGAGTCTCATTCAAACATATTCCTTTGTTAGTGGTCCATAGCAGTCCAATCAGATGAAAATTTATGGCAACTGTGCAAAGTGTTCAAGGCATTTGCACCACATTCTTTGGAAAATAACTACAGAACAGATCTAGAGGACTTGGCAAACAGTCTGGAGATAATTCTTCTTGTCACTGTAACATCTAACCATGATGAACATGTCATTTTTTTTGTTGAACAAATTGATAATTAGCCCAGCTCCTAAAAAACCCAACTTCATAATAGATAATGGCCTTAACTGTGAGAAGTACTTTGTATAGAAGCCGAAGGAAAATCTTCTGKGGCAACCCATCCAAAGTCACTAACACATAGTTGGCCAGCACTAAAACACTTGTAGGAATAATGGTTTCTGAATGAAGATTTCCAGCCAACACCCACATATGAGGAGGAATCACYCAATACTTCCCAACTACTACATCTTCCAGGAGGATGAAAAACACATACAGTAGCTGGAACAGATAACTTTGCATGAGATGTCCCTGTTCCTACTGTCCTACCTGAAACTCAGAGCAGTATTTTAAGGAATATGCTATATCATCTATCACTATTTACTTCAATCCTTATATGCAAGATGATTTTTAATTGAGAAGAAACTGGAAATGTAAGTTAAAAAAGTCAGTGAGATTCTTTTATTTCCAAGGGCATCAACTTCAGCAGCTAAGGCACAGTAAGACAGATGCTCTGAAGCTGAGTTATATCTGTCTACTACAAAACTTTCTCCATCCTTTATACTTTAAAGTTAGGTATTTTTGAAGAGGTATGCTCCAATAGAAGTATCTAAAAACAAGGCTTATTACTTCAATTTCTTTGCAAATATCAGACTATCTTCATCTAATATTGCAAACAGATTGCAATTACAGACAGAAATTCATAGGCATGAAAGTGTATGAAGTACTTGTAAAGAAGTAGGATGGGAAAGAGACCACCTGTTTTTTCCCGGGTAGCTTCTTTGATAGTGCTGAACATGAGCACTCTATTTTTTAAATTACTTTTGCAGAAAGAGAGACAAATTACACAAATAAGATGGTAAACATTACAACTGGAAGATGAAAACATGCATGCACATGAAAAAAAAATGTGGAGATTAACTCCAAATGCAAGCAACATATTCCTTTCAAGCAGCAGTCATTACCATCTCAAAGTTGATAACAATTCAAGCCCTAAATACAGTAATTGTAAGTTTAAAGCAGCACGACTTAACCTGGCAGTGCAAAAACTTGTTTCAGGAGAGGAGATAGGAAGGTCCAGTCAAATTTTCTTTGTACCCTCTGCAAGCTCTGTTGTAAGCAAAGCCCACAGCAGTTCTTTGAAAAACTCATCTTCCTTTTCCACTCTTTATTTATGCTTAATGCAGATAGATACTGGATGGGTTAAGGACTAGGGTGAAAATTACCCTTTTCTAGGACATTTCTCCTTTTTGCTCCTGTAGAGCTTTGTCCAGCACTGAAACAGTCCAGCTCYAGGGATTTAGTTTTGGCTACCACACATACATGCTCTTTTTCAGGCAACACATCGATCAATAGTAAATTTGAAGGTGAATAGAAGAGATAACAATAGAGGAAAGAGGGTGATGTTTTAATGAAAGGAAAATAGATTCTAAAATAGGAAATAAAAAGGGAGAGAGAGAGGTGACCAACAAAAAGAGTAAAAAGCAGGAAGACATAGCCTAGCAAATCCATATGATCTCAGATGAGTAATCTCTCCACCGCTTTACAGGGGGACTCCAAACTGCAGAGAGAATCTTGCAAGGGTGTCTGTAGTGATGTATAATGTGTTCGTTTTTGTCTTCTTCTGATAAAAGATTTTGTAGCAATTCTCTGATAAAAATCAGGAAATTTGGTTAACCTTAGAGAATAACATAAAATGGATTTATTTTCAAGAACCAACACATTTTACATTAGCATTTAAGACCAAGAAACATTGACTCAAGTGGCAAGCAATACGGCTTTTAGTGTGCAATATATACCATGTCTGAGCACTAGACAAGAAATGCACTTAYTTTCAGTGGTTAATGGTTCTCTCCAATTTCTCATTTATGCTACCTACTCCCTGCTGCGGCAGCAGTTCAACACATTTGAATGGTGTGCTTCGCTAGAAGCCTATCCTCAGGGTAGCCAAACAACARTATGTAAGATGCAGCACACATTCTCCTGGAGCTAACTTAATAGCTCTAGTCAGGCCATTAAAACCTTAGAAACAATCACAGAGTTGCTTCTTTATTCACTGTATCCTACAGAAATTATTATYAACCTATTAACTAAAAGAACAAAGACCATAATAAAAATATATAGAGTACATGTAAACTCTTGCTAAAAATACAGTATTTCTTTCTAATCTGGTTCACAGCATTAAGAGACAGTTTGAAAAAAATGTTTTGGTAAAAGTTGCATATTTATTTCCCTAAATTAATGGTAGATCACATCTGTGCMACAGACACCAATACCTAATAACAGCTTTTCAGTAGGTACTCCACTTTCAACACATCAGCAGTCCAACTGATGTTATCAAGATTTATATTTATGGATATAACATCTGAGAAACTTTAAATTTTATTCCATATCAACAGCCTTTCCCTAAAGTTTGTAGGAATTTTTCCATCTATTTTACTTAGAGCATAATAGGGCACCCAAACCTTACTGAATTGTTTTTTTACTGAATTTTTAAGAGTCAGTTAAGTTCTTCCTGGAACTCTTCAATGTCTGCATTTAGCACATACAATGCTACTATCAGTTACATCATTCAGGGAAAATAATCTGTGACTATTTCTTTTAAATGAGTCTGCTGTTGGTCCCTGGGGGAAGTTGTATTTAAGTCCTTTATAAAAGAAGCTTTCATGAGCTGCAGTGACACTGACAATCCACAGTAAAGTTTTGTACCAGATTTTCCAGTTTATACCAACAGTTTGTTATCTTTTTAAAGCTAATGGTTTAAGAAAATGATGCAAAAAATCCCTATACATTCCACTATCTTTAGAACTTTAAAACAGATTTGGCAGGTAGTCATATTCACTGTTAATAGCCAGATTATGAAACTAAAATATTTATTGGGCTTGGCTTCTCCAGCATCTTTTACTGTAAACACTGGAAGATATGTTCATCTTGGCTCATTATGGTTTCTGTCCAAAGAAAATACATTTTTATAAATTATAAATATACAAATCTGCCTAAGGTTTTTGTGGGTATGTGTTTATGTAGTTGATTATTAATGCTGGGGTAACCAGAATCACTGTATGAAATGTTCTGCATAATACTTTTCCCTTCTGCTTGACATTTTTCCTTATTGCTTTATTCTTTAATTGTCCCCAAGAGGCCATCTACTCCATCTGCCTGAAGAGACATGCAAGAATGCAAGGTTTGAACTCTGCTACTTTATGTTTGCAATTTTATGTGTAGCATGAAGGCCAGAACAGCAATCTGTACTGCTTTTATATGGCAGTAACTGAAAAGAAGAGAAACTCAAGTGCCAGTCTGAAAGTATGAGACCTGACATAATATGATTGGACAAATGCCACAAAATCCCTGAACTAGATCCTGTCTTTGTCCTGCATTTAGTATATTTAAAGAGTAGTTGGTTCCTGACCCCTGGAAAAAGAATGACAGAGCTCCCAGGTCTACAAAAATAATGAATATCCAAATGTTAAGTGGACTGGCCTAGACAGGAAAACCATATACCATCAAGTTCGTGAATACAGTATGTCTTGACCCATCAGCACATTTATGTTACAGTGTGTAAGGGTCATTTCAACAAACTTTAATCCAAATGTTAAGACGGATATACACACACACACAYGAAAGGAAGAACCAGAATGAGAAAGGGTATCTCATGAGTCAGGAAGAGTGCACAGTGAGACAAGCACAAGGTACAAAGACCAAGGGGTACAGATGTCCCTCATTGCTAGGCTTCTGTCTAGTCCATTGCTGGATACTATACACATCTTTTCAGAAGGGCTGGAGAGAGGGGTTGCTACAGATTCATGACTTTATGCTTTGTCACACAAAGGAGCTGTGAACAGGAGAGGGAACAAAGCAATACCCTACTGCTGAGCACAGCTAGCAAATAAGGGAACTAATCTTTTCATTATCACAATTCAAGCTGGAACTGGACTTGAAAATCCAGCACAGAAAGAGTATCTCTCTGGAAAATGTTGGCCTCAACTCACAGAAGGTTTCATCTGAGGGCCTCTCAGGAAGAGAGAGAAGAAAAGAGAGGGTGTAAAAAGAGCCAAGAAGCTCAGAGTGATGTTGTTATTGTTTGCCTGCATCTCTCTTGCCTGTGAACAATGGGGCGACTCACTCTCTGACACTTTCCCTTTCCTCAACAGGCAGCCAGGGAGTTCAGAACAGAACTGTGAAGATTCAACACAGACAGCAAACAAAGATTTGGTGTAGTTGTCCTTGGACTTGGAAGGGGACGTGAAGCATCTTTGAAGATGCAGAAGCCACTGCTGCCAGACCCAGGATGAGCTAAAACAATGGGTTAATAGAGATGCATAAATAACATTGTTAGGTTAATAAACTGACAGATATGTAATTAATCTCATTACTAAATATGGAAAAGTTTGATTAGACAGTATTTGGAGAGTACTCAGAAAGATATTAAGTGATCCTATATGAATTGCTGTGTCAGATAGAGTACAGATATGTTGCATGGATGGATGGATGTTGTATTCTTGACCATAGACTACGGTAAGGCATCAAGGTTGCACTTATCAATATTTACTTTTGAAATCTTGATATTACTACTGTTCTTATTATTGATAGTTATCACTTAAAAGAGAGAGTACATATTCCATAAAACAGTATGACCAGCATGGTTGCAAAGAACAATACTATTTCAACATCAATATAGAAATATCTATAGGATATGATYTGTCTTCTTTAATGTGAAACCTCTGAACAGTGAACACATCCCATATTCTTTCGTAATGATGAAACCCACTGAGATGGATTAAATTTTCTCTAACATGTTATTCCAAATCCAATCTTTTAAAAACCTAACCTAGGGAAAGTGGCTGAAACTAGTTAAACACTCTATTGGATGTTTACAGTTCTCTAACAAAGCCTAGGCAATTTTCTTTAGTGGGAATACAATTTTCATGGAGGAGAATGTGGATGTTACCTTTCTCACTTTAAGTGCACCTTCTCTGTAGACAGATTGTAGTATATAACACATGCACTTCTGCACCTGATCTCTTTCCATTCCCTGGTGGATGTCCATTAAGCAGTTCTGAGATGGCCTGTAATGTACTTTCTCATCTTGCTCATTCACATCTGACAGAAATGATGGTTGAAGCTGCCCATTTGGACTAAACATAGATGCAGGGGGCTTATGTCCTTCATTAATAAAGCAAGACAGCTTGCTAAGAGCTTCACCGCCCACACAGGTCTTAGTTTTCTCCCTGTCCAACTAGCTCATCTCACTCCAAACCACCATTTCCTTTTACCCAGAAGAGAAACTGGAGCTTCATCATCATTCAAGGTATGATCAGATCTGCATCTGGGAACTAACAGCAAGCAGATCACCCCACTAGGACTCTGTAGCAAGCAGTACAGCAAGAATTGTGTGTGTGGGAGCTCAGTGGAAATACCTACATTACGAACACTAGTTGGTGACAGACTCAAGTCCTAAAAACAAGTGTTCAGAATAAATACTGGTAAATAACCACTGCCACATTCATGCCACATGCYTGTAAAGCTCATTTACACCACTTCAAGATGTTGTGCGTCTTCCAGCCACCTTTTCCCTCATGTTATTGGGCCTTGCTCAGAACCCTGCACATAGCCGTTGGCGAGCTAGCTCTCCCATGCTCCAAGCTAACAGCTGCTTGATGTGACATTATCACTCTGTTTGCTAGCAAACTCTGATGAAAGTTAGGATATGGCAGTTTGGGATCTGGACTCCACTAATGTGAGCTTCAAGTTATGCRCAGCAGCACTCCTTCAATTTCCTTTCTCTTCATTCCCCTGTGGAAGGTCCAAGTTATGAATAAAAAAATGCTCTTCTTCAAGAAGCTATGCCAGAATGAGAAAATTTGAAATGTTATATGTTGCTGGACATCATATGGGGAAAAGAAACAATTTTGCCAGGAAGCTGTGAAACTGTGGTTCCTATTAAGGTGCTGACAAAATTATCCACATTTTCCCCTTCTAATATGGAAGCTGCAGCAATCTCCATTAATTAATTATGAATGAATAAAGAGGACATACTTGTCCATGGAAAACTTTATCCAGATATCTTTATACAATGTGTTTGGAGACAAAGGAAGCAAAGCTAGGCTTGCAACATAAACAATCTGAACTAYGCTGCAAGAGGATAGGCTAGTCCAATAATGCATATGCAGTAAAGAAGAGACTTCTGAGATATGACATAATCGACTGAAAAACTAGTCAAATTCAATAATCAAAGATTTCTACTGGTCCGTAASAGTCTGAGAACACAGCATATAGACTGTACTGAAGCATGTTCAAATTGCTTTTCCCATCATCTTTTCACCTTCTATAATAATTTTCCTTATTAGTAAGTTCAGTAGTTTGTGAACTACAGCTTTATCAGACATATATTACGTGAACAAATGATTACTGATTGAGGAACTATGAATTTAAATTCTATTACTGTTAAAGCTTTTCATGTGCAGCAATAGATTTGATTAATGGTTTTACTTCTTTTCTTCCAAGTATAGTCTCTGCACTCCCTAAATGACTCTTGTCCCCACCTCATTGCTATCTGTCTAGCACTGTGGTCAGGTGTATGTGAAAACAGTTCCTTATTCAGAGAGCATTGATCAGGTACCCTTGCAGGAAATGCCATCATTTAGTCAGAGACTTTACATTCTTTAACCTTTATATGTTTGGGACTCATTTCTGTAATAAATATGATGTTTGCCTATAAGCATTCCACTGTGACTGATGGTTTCCCATGTATATTCTATTTTTATTTCAGAACATAACAACTGTAAACATATTACACAGAGATCAAACTAAGGCTCCCTTAGTGTTCTTGCTTAGCCAAAGGGGCTCTCATACCTGTGCTATGAAACACAAAAAAGATGTACACACAAGGACAAACATGTACAGAGACAATGCTTAAATGACCTAATAGAAGCAGCTATGGTACCAAAAATACATATGCACATCCAGTATGGTGAAAGAAAGGAAACACTTATAGGAGAATCAAAGCACATGGCTACCATCTTCATACCAACTCATTACAAGGTGTATTTTCACTTTGGCCTGAATCAGAGTTTCCTCATGACAGAGTTATAAGCAAATACTGTTTCTACAAATAATTTATTAATACAACATTACTATTTTTGGAGTCCTAGGTTAAAACTGTTTCTTTTCTGCTTGGGTAGACAAAAATCCTTTTAAGAGAATAGGATTTTTTCCTTGTCTCTTGGAAATTTGCCATTCAACTCTTAAGGTCACCACCATATTCAGCAGATTGCCAAGCATTTCAGCACTACRGGTTTGCTCCATGAGAATAGTCATGAAGGATTTATAAGTTTGCTAGAACAGATTTTATGCTACGTATTCTGAAAATCTTCCCTTCAATTGCTACTTGTTAAGACAGTTTGGTCTCCCTCATGCACATTACAGGCCCCACTGGAGGTCTGCAGGGCAGGCAATACCTTCTTGAACATCCTGGTGGAGTCCTCACTTATCTGCATGAAGCGCATGATCACGTTGTTCAGGTAGATATCACTCAATGTTGCGTGGTCTTTGCTTTCCCTTCTCACTTGGTTCAGGAGTAAGTACCAGCAATTCACTGGCGATAAGAGATTCTGATCTTTCCTAAGGAGAAGAGAAACATATATGTTACATATATAAATGAAAAAGTTACATAATTAATACAAACAGCCCCTGATATTTACACCCATAACTCGTCACATAAAAGTAGGAGCCCAAAGCTTACATTTAAATTACCAAACTACTGAATTTTGTAAAAAAAGGCATTAGACAAATCTGTCAGAACARATAGTGAAAGTCAAATGAATGGCCTGCTACTACACACCCTGGAAGTCAAGTCTTCTTGCCTTTACTCCTGCAAACAGTCATAGCAAAATCAATACTCTTACTCCTGTTAACAGAGTATGCTAGATCTGGACTTCTGTTTGTGAACAGCCCATCTATCCATACTTGGGATATCTTAGGTTAGGCAAGCTTCAGATAATGATTTAAGACACATTTTACAAACCCCAGGAGGCACAGCTATAAAAGAGAAAAGGGGTAAGAATTTAGAACATTACAACCTGGCTGACAATATTAAAAAAAATCCTGCCACAAAGCTTACAGTTGCTCACAGATGGACTACATATAAATATTCAAAATCTATAGTAACGCTAATTATTTTTTTTGAAATCAKAAATAAATAAATGCCAGAAGTGCATTTCAAACCCTTCATGATTGTAAAAATTGTAAGTGTGCTTGTTTATCATAAAGCTGTTTCAATATACTGTTTTTTATAACTGCAATAAAATTAAAAGGAAATGTCACAAACATATATATTTTGTGATCAGCATTCATAAATTCTAGGCTAGGTGCTGCCAGACACAGATGGTTCAATTGCAGGACAAAGAAGAGGACTGGACTTTTTCTACAGTGGTCCAGTTCTGCATTTCCTTTGTAGACTTTCTGGGTTGTAGGCCATTCTAAATGTTTAATATTGCAGCACAGTGAAATCATAAACAACTTATCTTCTGCACAGAGCAAAATAAAAATACATACAGTTTAACAACTGCTTCACAGCAAAAACTTATTTATAAAATTTGCCTTATAATTTTATTGAAATTTTAAGTTCATGCTTTCCTTGGAACTATGTGATCTAGAAACTTGCTGCTCTTTCCTGTTTTTTGTGCACATATTCTCATATAGTCGTAAGGATAGGATCATGCAAGCGGGAACAGATTAGCCAGAGGCAGCAACSAATTGAGGGAGAAACGCCTTCAGCCCTTGTAAACCATTTTAATAATTAACTATTCTCACTGTTTAAAATTTGTCCTTTAATTCCTCATCTGATTGTTTAGCTTTAGCTTTCCCCCCACTATCAAAGCAACAATGAATGATTAACAGACAAAAGCCTTTTCTTATTCATTCAATGATATGTTGGTTTGCTGTGAATTCAGAAGTGAGTTAATGAAACTTCCTCATTTTGTATGACAGGGCATATCTTAACAGAGTTACTCACATCAATGCCCTTCAGGGTCTAATCACTCAGGTTAGCCTCTGGGAGCATCCCTGAAGAGCCATGCCTGTATACTTGCTCCTTACTGTTTCTGCATGTCCAAAACCCAGTCCTACTGAATTATTTACCAGCTAGTGCCATTAAGACTGGGAGAAACTTTATCTGCTGTGGGGGGAATGACAGGAACAGCATGGGGGACCACAAGTTTAATTGACTTTTGCTATAACCTCTTCTCAAAATAATCAGGTAATTGCACAACAAAGCCAAAGGCAAGGGTCCAATCCTGACCCCTACGCACACATGCTAGCCTGGATTTAACACTCCTTTAAAAACAAGTAAAGATTGTATGCATCAGGCAAAAAGACAAGCTTGACATCCACAAATCCATGGGTCGTGATGGGATGCACCCACGGGTACTGAGGGAGCTGGCGGATGTTGTTGCCAGCCCGCTCTCCATCAYCTTTGAAAGGTCCTGGAGAACTGGAGAGGTGCCTGAGGACTGGAAGAAAGCCAATGTCACCCYAGTCTTCAAAAAGGGCAAGAAGGAGGACCCAGGAAASTAKAGGCYRGTCAGCCTCACCTCCATCCCTGGAAAGGTGATAGAACAGCTCCTTCTGGATGTCATCTSCAGACATATGGAGGAAAAGAAGGTGATCAGGAGTAGYCAGCATGGATTCACCAAGGGGAAATCCTRCTTAACCAACYTGATAGYCTTCCATGATGGAATGACTGGYTGGGTAGATGAGGGGAGAGTAGYGGACGTTGTGTACCTTGACTTCAGCAAGGCTTTTAACACTGTCTCCCAYGGCATCCTCCTAGAGAAGCTCAGGAAGTGTGGGTTAGACRAGTGGACTGTGAGGTGGATTGAGAACTGGCTGAAAGGCAGAGCTCAGAGGGTCGTCATCAATGGCGTGGAGTCCAGTTGAAGACCTGTGGCTAGTGGCATCCCCCAGGGCTSAGKACTGGGTCCCGTCCTGTTCAACTTCTTCATCAGTGACCTGGGTGAGGGGACAGAGTGCCTCCTCAGCAAGTTTGTGGATGATACCAGACTGGGAGGAGTGGCTGATACACCTGAGGGCTGTGCTGCCATTCAGAGAGACCTGGACAGGCTGGAGAGCTGGGTGGAGAGGAACCTCCTGAGGTTCAACAAGGGCAAGTGCAGAGTTSTSCACCTAGGGAGRAATAACTCGAGGCACCAGGACAAGYTGGGGGCTAACCTTGTGGAGAGCAGCTCTGCAGAGAAGRACGTGGGAGTGCTGGTGGATGACAAGTTGACCATGAGTCAGCAACGTGCCCTTGTGGCCAAGAAAGCCAATGGTCTCCTGGGGTGCACTAGGAAGAGTGTTGCCAGGAGGTGGAGGGAGGTGATCCTGCCCCTCTACTCAGCCCTGGGGAGGCCTCATCTCGAGTCCTGTGTCCATTTCTGGGCTCCCCAGGACAAGAGAGACATGGAGCTCCTGGAGAGGGTGCAGCGTAGGGCTACAAAGGTGATCAGAGGGCTGGAGCATCTGCCCTATGAGGAACGGCTGAGAGAGCAGAGCCTGGTTATCCTGGAGAAGAGAAGACTGAGGGGGGATCTTATCAATGTTTACAAGTACCTGAAGGGAGGGTGTCAAAGGGACGGGGGCAAACTCTTTTCAGTTGTTGTGTGACAGGACAAGAGGCAATGGGCAGAAGTTGAAGCACAGGAAGTTCCACCTGACCATGAGGGGGAATTTCCTCCCTGTGAGAGTGAYGGAGCACTGGCACAGGTTGCCCAGAGAGGCTGTGGAGTCTCCTTCTCTGGAGATCTTCAAGGCCTGCCCGGATGCAACCCTGTCTAACATGCTCTAGGTGACCCCGCTGAGCAGGGATGTTGGACTAGATGATCTCCAGAGGTCTCTTCCAACCTTACTGATTCTATGATTCTATGATTCTTACTGAACTGCAACAAAAGCCTGGGCTCTCTGTGAGGTGGAGACATACCCGCATATTGCATATTTGAAAGAATCACTGAGTCACTTAACTAAATTTTAAGAAACATATATTACACTTTCTGGAACTGTATAAGCTGCATTCAGATTAACCTTCTTTTTACCAAATGTGTTTGGTGAAGACTTCTGTCCTGAAACAGAAGATCTGTCTGTATATTTAGAACATAACACTAAATAGACAGTGGAAAAAAGATACTTATTTTTCAGTTTTACACACACAAAGTTATTGCTTAATACACAATCTAATTGTTTTATACATACATCTAAACATAACAGGAAAATAACCAGACAAGACTATGTCAGCAATTAATGTATTTGAAACATTTTATAAAATGTATTATTCACCCTTTTTGACAGCTACTGACCACCTCTGCTTTGCACAGAAGTTACTATACCATGAAAGGGATGCATTAAATTGTTAGTAAGCATAAAATCTACATGTTCTTTATTTCTAAGAACAAGAGTGATCAAGAAGCAGCAAAAGCTCACATGCAGGAACAAATCAAAATATTTTTTCCATCTCAACAYCTTTTTTACCAATATTGCTGGCCTTTTTTGCAGAGCGAGTGGCCTTTATTTAGACCCTTTCAAATTCTGCCAACTGCAACAGACCACACACAGCTTTCCAGCCAATCTGGGCCTCTGCATCTCTCCTAGATGCTGACTGTATTTTGGGGTGGTTTAAATTCTATTTGATAGGTGAGAGATAATACTTGTTTAGCCTATGTTTTAAGAAACTGAATCCATCTGTCAGAAGTTTCCATGAATAATTGCAGAGGTCCAAATCAACAAAACAGTATTTAGGCACCTAGGTACCTTCAACTGCAATGAAAACTCCCACACTGTTAAGTAGAGGTTAAACATGCCTTTGAACTTGCGCCCTACTTAACAGTACTCAAAAACAGAAGAAGCAAAGTGCCAGGCAGCAGTCCAATTGCACAGCAATGGCTAATGTGGGTGAGCCGGAGGGCAATGTCTCTTACTTGTACTGTTGATGGTCCTTTGTACTTCTTGTTTTTGCCATGAATCTCTCTGCCAGTTTTTCCAGGTTACGGGAATACTCCATCTCTATTTCCGACTTCTTGCGGAAGAAATCCTGCAGATCCTGAAGAAGTTGCACTCTCATTTCAGTCTGCTGCTCCAGGCATTTCTGCTGCTCGATGAGTTGAGCTCGGATCTCTAAAAGGAACAAATGCAACTCAAGTCAGTGAAACTAAATAAGGACTGCGTGTAATCAGTTAAAATTACAAATGCTTTAGAGCACTTCAGCCTCTGCAGCTGTACTAGCTAAATCTGATTTCGGGTCCGGTGGTGGGAGGCAGCAGCGATTGCTCATGGGTCTGTCATGACCTGCTTCCACATCAAGCCAGAGCATCCTTGCCCTGCTGCCTGCTTGTCCCTCACAAGCCACCACAGTGAGAGCACAGGACTCTGTGGGGCTCATATGAAAAGAAGGCCTGCTTCCCACTTCTTCCCCCATCCTCTTCCTTGCCTGCGCCATTAACATAACATCTGGCTCAAAAATTTCTACTTGCATGAGGTCATGTTCAACTGTTTGAGCAGCAGCTCACTCTCCTACCCTGAAAAACAGCAGGCCAAATAAGCACTCTTGGGGTCAGGGTGTCTAAGGACTGCCAGGTGCATCACACTGGTTGACCATCATGTATAACATATAAATAGTTTTGCAATAAACTCTGGAGGCATCATCAACTATCACTGCGCATAGATGAAATTCCACATCTGCCCCATCTCTACCAGAGGGCAAACTGGTGTGTTATACATCTTTTTACCAGTATTTTACAGTGAATTTGGAGGAAAAAGCACACATGTATACCGAGATATCAAAAATTTTGTACAAGTTCCTAGAAACTATGGTATATCTATCAATGTAAAATATGATCAGTCAATTTAGAAGAGAATATACGCTCACAATGATCATCTAGAGTAACACAGAAAAGCCTCCAGATTTCTTACTGCTGTACCGCATACTGTTTGCCATATGTGCAATTACTATGTGGTGGGGACTTTTTTTTGGAACTTTTATTTCTTTAGTGCTAAGCAGATCATCACATTCTGGGAACACTTAGACTAAAAAACATTCCTCTAGTTCTTTCAAGAGACTGGTTCATTAGAGTCTTATTAGCTGCCCATACACATTGCAATAAAAGCACTGTGCTATGGTAAGAGTAAACAGTTTGCAACCATAATATATAAAAATATTTTAAAAACAGTATAACACTATAACAAGGACTTTTGGATTGCAAGACAATACACTAGAAGTGATGTCAATGTAAAGGCAAAATTGTTGTAGATCTTTACTTGATCTTTAATGATGTAACCATGCTGTGGGTAAAGAGACTTTGGAAATCTTAGCTGCCTCATTGCGTTTAAACAATAAAGCATTCTGAAAACCACCACTAACATTATGTGGAACTGCAAACCAATTAGTAGTAATAACATTGCAAAAACTTATTAGACTGCAACCAGAAATGAAGGCATCCTTATTCACCTTAAAAGAGGTATGAAGGCTGAGATCTAGTCTGCTGAGATTTAAACGTGTAAACAAATAAGCTAGGATGAACACAGAAAACTGTTAAGCCAACGTATTTACTGGAGGAGGGAGACACTGCAGTGTTTTCTTCCAGATCTCCTTTGAGCTACCAGCTGCTGTGTTAATCATTAATGAGACCATCCTTTTTCATAGTCTGGGAGGTGAACCAAAAAATTCATGGTTTGGTTTTCATTTCATTTCAAATCAGCCCATTGGAAAAAAAAACATGCCTCCAGCAAGGATGAGCCACTGTAATACAACACTATATCAATGACATTCATGTACACAGAGGAGAAAATCACATTGGAGCTGGAAGGTTATTAACAGAAACAGAAACCCAAGAATGGATTCTTGGATGCTCACTACTTGTAATACTTGTAATCATGGAAAATCCATGCCTATAGGAAACCAGCTGTACAGATTCACTGATAAGAAACAGATATTTGGCATGAAAGCAGGAATTTTGACTAAATCAAAATCCATGTACATTCTCCCTCTATTTTGGTAGTCTCCCATTCCCACTACAGATATTCCTTCCACCAGTGACTRAAAAGCAGCACTCTGCACAGAACTACATTCAGATTATTTTGTAGGTCAGTGGATCTTGCTGCTGTAATTCTTCCTTTTTAGGCAAGCTTTTACCATAGCAACAGGAAAGAGAAAGATCTTAGAAACAGGAATATATGAATAGAGATACAAAAAACAATCAATGAACAGGGAAGRACAGATGTAGTATCGGAAGCTACACTAGCTTTCTGACATTGTGGATTTGTTGTGGACTGTACTAGTTTCCTTCAAACTTGTGCATATAAAAAAAATTGGAGCGTGACCTCTAAATGTTGACAGTGGCTGAAAGTCTCAAAGCCCTGGGAAAGGCGGTATGCTAGTGACTGYGAGGCTGGAGACTTAAGAAAGAAGTTCCATAACTGAGTCTACTACCTCAGTGTCTCAGCAATGAGAGCGAACGTGCTAGCTCCAAAAGATCAGCCCCCAGTTAGGGGAGTAAAAAGGGAGATGTATGTTCCCCTCAGGCCAGCAGGCCAGAGTCTGTTGAAGAGACATGTCAACGCAGTTGTTCTCCTTCTGATCTTTCAAGTCCTTCTGCTCTTGTTCTTTTGAATTTCGCTTTTTTTTCTCTAATAATGTGTAATGCCATATTGGGGAGTTAGCAATGAATAAGACATTAGATCAGCAAATGCTGTTATTTTCACTTTTTGATAAGAGAAAGCTGTGGATAATTATTATTATTACTATTATTTTTAACACTGGCATAACAGCCAGCCAGTCTGAATGGCTGTGTATCACAAATAACTGTCTAAGTACTATTAATTAGTCTAAGTTTTCCATTACTTACTGTTTTGGAAAACTTCATCAGGGCAACACTACCTTCTTTAACCAAACCACATATGCAACTTCCCTAGAGCTACAMAGAGCTATGTGGAATATTGCTGCATTTTATTCAAAGAAATAAATAGCCAAGAGGCTGGGAGGGTGCCAAACTAAAAACTAATAGAGCCCAAACTCTCTATAGATACATAAAACAGGTGCAGCAGGCAACAGAAAGACGACAGTCCTTACTCTATGTTGCTGGCACATTTAAATGCAAAGTTGAACCAATACCAGCTGTAATGGACAACGACATTGTCCTGTGCTGCTCTGTGGGGTGGCTGATGTAAAATAACTGCCAGGATGTTATGTGCCAGGAACAGACATGTTTAAACAGTGGATGTACTAACACTGTCTCCTTCCTTGTATAGCAACCTCGAGTTGTAATCATGGCTTTTCTAGCCAACCACTGGTTCAAAGGGAATCCCATCCATTTACGGTGCTGCTTAAACAGACTGAATTTGTGTCAAGTGAAAAATGCGCTCCCTTTCTCCAAGATTTGCACACGTGACCAAAGCAAGGAAGCAGCTAATGTGACTGTAATTAAACCAACAACCTTGGAGTAGAAGTTTTATTGCTAAAGATTATCATATTAAAAAATATTTCAAACTGATGCCCCGATTGACACCATCTTTAAGAATTACAGTATTAAGTATAAAATCAGATTTTGTTTTTGACAGCCTTCAAGATATCACCTCTACTCTTTATCAGATCTTTCTCTTCCTCTGGCAAGAGGTTAAGTCAGTGCACTAAGAAAAACAAAAGGAGACAAGATTATAGTTGTTCTGAGAGTTAAGCACAGAACAGATGAGGCTGAATTACTGACATCATCCAAATCATAACCAGAAATAAACTTGTCAAGGTTACCTCTTTGTACACAGTATAGTGTTACAGATGATGACTTACATAGCACTGCAGCACTACACAGTATTACACTGGAGAAACGGTGGCTAACTGGTACTAGGCCTGTGCACAAAAAGGTCACAATMTAATGGCATCCATGGCGTGATACACTGCTGCGTGACACAGCTATCACACTGGCTACAGATCAGCAAAAAGCAAAACCTGCCACCTTGCTTCTACAGCCACCAAAAGCATCAGGCTCAACCAAAACCCTGGGGAACCACGGGGAACCTCTTCCGATCTCAGCAGGTGCTCAGCTGGGTATCTCGAAAATACACAGTAYAAAGCAAATTAACTCTCTGGCCCACCCAACGGTGAGACCAACGCCGTATGAGGACTACTGCCTCACCACAGCACTGCTGCTGTAAGATCCATGTCCCTCGCCACGTGGTGCCTGCATAGTCACGCAGTCTCCATCTGCACCACACGGCTGTGCCATGTCTTGTTAGCCCTCAGTTTCTTCCCGATCGTCGTGAACCCTCATTACCAAACTCTCAACTGAAACGACTCTGAACACTTCGTAGTGCAGTTTCATGCCTGCTGCTTCTCATCAGAATGGCTCCAGGAGTTAATGCCAGCCTGCCATCCTTCACTCCCATTTAAGTGGAGTTACCTCTCTGAACAGAAAAGCCCTTGCGTGCCTTTCGGTGTTTGTTCAAAGCTCCTGAAAAGTGTTGTTGCACTGGACACCTCTCCCTGGTCACCTCCAGCTGCTTCAGGACAGGCAGCAGCATCACTGGCCTCCCACCTGCCATCTCACCCTGCCTGGGATGCTTCTATATTTAAGTAATGATTAAAATATACAAACCACGCAGACACATTAATCCAGTAGTATTACTGCATAACAGCACAARCAGCCCCAGGGCCGCATCCTGCTAACAGTTATAAAAGCAAGCAGCTCATCCAAACTACAGGAGAGTACAAATAAGCTTTCACAGGCATATGTTTATTTTTGCAGGTCTTTATCTGCTCAGTAACTTCAGTCAAAGCAGTATCACCTACACATCTTTAAGTACACAGTTCCTAAAAAAAAAAAAAAAAAAAAAAAAAAAAAAAGGTTACTTTTAAAACATTCAAAAATATCTTACCAAAAGCACTGAGGCCACTAGACCTGATATTCCCAAACCATTACAACTCTGTCTTTTTTACTCCTATGAACTATCAAACACACATATACATTGTTCTTACATTTATGATATCCAGATTATATTTACATAGGAAAAGATTCAGACCTTAAATTCAGTTTAGATATCATCTGGTGACTGACATACATTTGAAATTAAGCAGATACTGGAGCATTATTCACCTTGTAGTTCTTCCTGGAAGAACAATCTTGTAAGATTTTCATTCCTGAGTTTCAGCTACTTAGCACAAGACTGTCTTATGTCTGTATCAGTTGCTAGAACCTGGGATGCTACACTGAGGGACCGATCTTTCCTATTTATCCTAGTCTTCTGTCTTCCTGAGAACCTGCTTTTGGCTTCTATTTGAGATGGRCAGAACTCTGGTGTAGCCCAACACAGGTGGCCAACACCTGCAGGCTAGCTGTTGCTAGGACTGCCTGCATCAGTGAAGACATTCCTCATCCCCATCAAAGGCCAGCCAAATAACTTCAATTATACAGCCAGCTCTTCACATYATCTAGATTTTGTGCTTCAAGGAAGTGCTTAGTTCCAGCTCACTAAATGCACCCTCAACAACAACAAAAAAATAGCAGCAGGCCATCCTGGAGAGGGTTCTGGGAGCTCCTCTAAGCATATTTAGTAGTCCCTAACTCCTAGTCATCCCTAGGATCAGGGCTTCTGAACCTTCCTGGGATGCTATCATGTCTCTCAGCAGACAAAAAGATAAATATTATGAGAGGTATTAGACTTGTGGTGGTGGTTCTGGTTCTGCTGTTACTGCTCTAGGAGATATGGAGCTACAGAGCCTAAAGGTGCTGAACAAGCTTTTACTTCTCAGAGCCATGACTAGAAAACTATCAAAGCGTTTCAATGGCAAATCAAGAGGGAAGCTTTGTGTTCAGCAGGACTGGCTTATGCTCTGTTCCAGGTTCTTCCTGACATTTTCTAGGACCGAAGGCACTGCACTTCAACAGCCAGGGAATTCCAACAGCCAGACAGCTGACAAGAGATGCTGGGGTGAGGATCTCACAGGCTGCTAGAGAAATGCCTTTAAATAGATCACTAGCCTCTTCACTCTCTTTAATATGTAAGCAAGCAGTGTGGCTACATACACAGTTTGAAGGTGATAGGCTTTTGAAGACAAGGCTTTTGTGGACTTTCTTCTGTTCCCTTGTGAATTTTACTCTGGACATTCAGTATAAGGCTTATGCATGCCCCCACCTGACAGAGTGAAACCTCCCCAATGCGCACCTCTGCTCTGAATTAATYGTATGGCTACATGCCATTTCCCAGAGAAATCATTTCAGGATTTTTGCTTGTCTGGGTTTTCCTTGGGACATAGTTGAGGCTGCCGGCTGTAATAGGTTGCAGGCTGTAATAGCCTGTGGAAGCGGAAAGGGGAGTGAGAATCATTCTGGTATATTAAAGGCCATACAAACGGAAGAGGTCAAGGAATCTAAAGCCCCTATTGATATATGAGCTTTCTTCCCCTTTCACAAYTGTATATCTTATTCCTTCAAACACTTCAGTATGCTTAAAGCAAAGAAGAGTCTCTCTGGGGACACTAGCGGGAATGCTGGTGTAGACACCATTTTCACAATGAAGACAGTTACGTGCAGGTCCCTTTAATTGTCCTACTGAAGCAATGAAAACAGATAAAGAATGCATTCTCTCTTCAGAGTAACTGCAAACGTAGTTTTACACATTCAAGTGGATATCGCTTTAGTCCTAATTACACCAGGCGCAGCCTCAGCAACACACATACCCACAAGCAGAATCATGTAACTGGGGGATCCTGATGGACAGGATCCAAAAGGGGACTGCATTAAGACACCTTTCACGGACCAGTTCCTGCTGGAATGCAAGGACGTGTTTGGAAGAGCCAAGAAAGCCTCTATATGTAGCTGAAGAAGCTTTTCTTCTTGCTGTTCTTGGATTAACGCCCTCCTGCTATTCACAGCCACAGCTGCTGGTCACTTGGCTGCCTACAGACAGTCTGAATGGAGGGCAGCTTGCCAGCTCACAACTTGGCTGGACACTTCTGCCACAGTGCGACTGCCAAACGACCATGGGTTTCAGCAGGCAATCTGCCTGTGCCACATTTTAAGGGCCATCGCTTCTGCAGGAGCTGCTCCTTTGTGCTGGCAGTTAAGCACTGGCACTACATCCTACCAAAACCTGAGCACAGCATACTCTGTCCCGTTGGTCACTGTCTGGCTGGAGCTCAGACTCCGAGGACAAAAACTTCTACCCCTCAGAGGAGAAAGAGAGACCTTTCTTTTGGTAAACAGCAAAACCCCAGCTCATCTCAGAACAGCACTGACCAGACAGAGGAGAGCAAAGTGCAGGACGTTTTCTCTGTCTCCATGTCTCCCCATGTATCTCTGACGGGGAATAGCCTAGCTCTGATTTCAGCCTCCCACCGTGGGAGCAGATGCTCCCCTGCCGTCCAATTGCCCCACCTCTAGATGTGCAAATCAGCTCTGCAAAACCACAGGCACACAAAAGAAAAGCAAAGAAGCCACATCAAACAAGCCCCAAAACACATGTTCAAAGAACAAAACAAACAAGAAATTATGCCAGTCATGGCAGTCCTGGCAAAGGCCTGTAGCCTCAGGGCGGGGGAAAGAAAGAAAAAGAGAGACAGAGAGACAAGGAGTCCGTGGGCACCTTTGTCAAGCAGACAGGCAGTAGGTGTCTAGAAAACCATTTAGGCCGTCTAAACCATCAAGATCTGTGTAACAACTTATTTTGAGGTTTCCAAAGGGTTTAGACCATGCTGGTTTTTCTTACGTTTATTCTAGATGCCATAAGACTTCCCTCAAAGTTTAAATTTGGGGAACATAAGAAAATAATAATAATAAAAAAACCCAATGTACCCAAATCTTTCTCTTCTTACCAATGAAGTATCTACCAGCAGAATAGAAAAATGCCTCAAAACTCTCTGTGGAATAATTCTTTGCAGCACTGTCTGGAATGCTAGATTTACRAGAGTATTCTACAAGAAAAAACCATACCCATTCCAGGCCACAGATTTCTATACATCTATTATTTAATTTGATTATTATAGACTGCTGTGATTGCTCTAATCAGTAGATGAGATCTATCCTTCTTTCTGCATGCCTTCCACACAGGAAAATTCTTTCTTTACACAGAATAACTCTCTAACTATTCAAACAGAATTCATCTGAGACATGCTGTATGCTGCATTTTCCTGTCACATGCTGTGCTTGCTCTTCAGTGTTTAAATTGTAAATTCTACCTCTTAACTAGTACCTAAGGAAATGTTATTTATTTCAGCTATGGTGCTTCACAAATTCTAATTTGAACAAAAGCAGCTTTAGCATCAACTGGTGTCCAAACTCATGTCTGTCAGCAAATTCATGTCAGCAAAAGATCAAGACTTCTAAGCTAAATTCTGACCTCCAAAAAATCAATAGAGATTTGTTTCTAACTTTATCCCATGCTGGGATTCCTACCCTACTCTTTACCTAAACGTACAAGCAGCTTGTGCTCATCTGATGGACATACTGCTACCAAATGAGGCAGGCTTGTGCTCCTCTGCATCCTTCACGCTGTCCTTTCAGATCATCATGTCCCAGTATGAGAACTTCTGCAGCCAGAACAACTAATTCATGGGGGGTGTGTGTGTGGGGGGGAAGTGTCTTCTGCCAGTTATGCTTCAGAAATATTTTCAGGACAAGGGACAGAAAGGAAGGTGTAGCTAAGACCACTTCTGTCATTATAGACCAGCTTCAATCTCTTTCAAAATCTAACTGAAAGTTGGTAGCTACAACAGATATTATCTCTCTGTAGAAGTCCATGTTAGTGAATGAAATACTAAGTTATATCAGACTTATCAGGAGCATGCCTGAACTCTTTGGAGAGGCTAATTCAAACTCGGCAGAAGTGAACTGATTCCTGCTTTAAACTTGTCACGCAAGACTGGAAATTCTGCCAGCAGTAATTAACAATTCATAACATGATCACTACAAAGTCACTAATTCTGTTTTGATGCCACTTTTTCTCCTTCTGACGCCACTAAAGCACTTTCCTTTTTGTAGATACGCTACACATTTTTGTGTTGACAGTAAAATACAGACGTGCCCTGTGGAGCCAGACAGGCGAGAGAAGCGAGGATGCTGGCACACAGACACGCGTATCAGAAGGCTGGGACCGAGAGATAAACTCAGCCTTGCGGGCTGCGGAGTCTGTTACACGGATCAGCAGAGAAACGGGATGATGTCATTTCCTACGTTCCGGCGTGAACTCACCGTTAGTGTAGAGTGGGGTGATTTTACTGCTCCTAARTTGCTCTATGTGGTTTATAAATTAAATCAGACTATCAAATACCAATTTTGGGATGACAGTCAATTTTGTTGCTCTTTATAGATAAACTACTGGCTAGTTTATTCTCTCTACATGTATGTCATGTGTCTATATGCACTTATTTATATATGTTTAAAAAGCTAATTACCTGTATAATAAAACACAGTATAATATAAACTATCACCGAGCCTTTGCCAGTGTAAGATGACTGCGGAAGTGCAAAGAATTCATGAAACATACCTTACTAAGCTGCTTCCAAACTCCTCTGTTTTGAATAAGGCTTCCAGCATCGGGAGCCCACCTCTGTGGGCGCTCCCGGGCCCAAGGCCCTCAGCGGAGCACCGGATCAGACGGCAAACTGGCCACACAGCCTCTTTGCGCAGCGCCGCGGGGCGCCTCTGAGATCAGCGGTATACCGGGGGGACGGCCGGGTGACAAATGGCGAGAAATGAGGAAGAAAAGGAGCAACAGCTGGTAGTCTTAAAACCGACGGTACGAGGTAAAAACAAGTGCTGGAGGTACTCACATTTACAGACCTTGGGATCACCATCATAAACTTGCTACTAAAATGACTTTCATTAAACAATCTCAATCTTGCCACAGAGTAATTCAGTATAATCTCTTTTCCCAATATATATACATATTTGGTCACTGCTATATTAGTTTTAGCAACTTCTCCATAAGAAGCAGGAAGAAGGATGAAACTGTAATGGAGAGAGAAGCAGCTGTAGTCTTTTTCTTTTCTTTTTTTAATTTGCACTTAGGAGACAGTATTCTGAATTTGCAGGAACTGATGAAGCACTGGGGGATCTTTTATATCTTGTCTGACACTCTTTAATTTTTATCTCAACATGACAGATTTAGGTTCACTTTTTGCACCTCTTTCTTTCTAGCAGCTAGCAATTATTTTAGCATTCTTATTAACTAATTCCTCCTCTAATTAAATTTAGATGGAAAAAAAATCTAAAACTGATTTCAGATTTTTGCAATTGCTCTGACTTTTCACAATAATATCCAAGTGCAGGTTAGGAAAGAAAACTTTAGCCAAAGAAAGTTCTCAGTTACCCTGCAAATAATTCAAAGCAACACCCCCCCTTCAGAACCCTAGTTTTAGAGGCCTTTCCTGCTCCCTACTCCCGCAAGTTGCACAAGTTTATTTTCTTGACATAAGACAAAACGGGACAATGCAAAGAATGTTTKGCATAAATCTGTCTTAGCTGAGATCAAGCAGAGTCAAGCAGTCAACTGCTAGGAAGACTGAAAGGCAATGCAATATTTAAACATTTAGCATATGTCCTTACTATGGGGGGTGTGCACTAAACACAAAACACTTGGTAGCTAGAGCATATGCTTTTAAATGGTTCATCTAAAGTTTCTTCAAAGTGCAGAATATAGTATATAGGCCAGTATGTAGCATTAAAAAAAAAAACAAAAAAATCAGTAGCAGTGTGTTATGATTAGAAGCATAATGAAAACCTAATGTTGTTAATCAGCTTTTCACTGCTGCATGTGGGAAAGCTAAGTTACGCCTCTGACCTTGCTGCGAGGGTGGCCACCCTTGGAGGTCTGCGACGGCGATGATCCCTGCTCCGGGCAGTGGCGTCCACATGGTGACAGACGCTACATCAGCCCTTGCCCGGTGCCCTCCCAAAATCACATCGACCTCCTACAGATCCTTCACCTCAACACAAGTAGAAACTCCCCTAACATACAGATGTGACCACTGTTTTCTTTTACKAAGCTTTGCTACAATAAACTCCTTCATTCTTAATATTTTAGGGGGACAGCTGACAAGTAAGAATGCCTTGAGGCTTCTTCTATAAATTAAATAATGTGAGATTTGCCTTTTCTTGACAAAAAAATAAACTATTCTGAACCTTCAGYCAATCACACAGCTGTTAAAATCAGAATTATGTTGGTAACAGCAGAGCAACAAAAAACACAATAAAAACCAAAGTCACTATCTCTGTATCATCAGATGTGCTGCTCACGGTTTCTTCCGTGTTTTGATTACTATCACTATGATAAGACTCTGGAATTAATAACTATAGAAAATGCCCTCCCTGCGTGCTGTGAAAAGGATTCTTCATGCATGCAACATCTTTAAGAATTCAGTAAAACATTTTTAGTGTGACACAGATGCCACTGCATACCATAAATATGACCAGACATTTGACCCAGCCATGACTTTCAATGACGGCTTTTTAAATCCCAAGGTGAAGTCACAGTCCAGCTAAGGACAAAAGGAAAACCGCAATATGGGCTCTGTGTGCCAAGATTTCACAYATGTGCCTTTCCCACCCAACCTGCCTAACACACAGCAAAATACTTTGACCACTGTTCACTTATCTTTTACACATTTAACTCTGCTCCAATGATTAAGAATGACAGATTTAACATTTCTGTGTTTTTCCCCTACAATGACAACTTTGTATTTTTTTCCTGATGAATTTTATTTTTTTTATTCAAGCCAAATAGCTGTGCCACTGCAATGCCTTTAATGCTGATTTTAAAACGTTATGTCCCAACTCCATGCTGTTTACTCATGTCAGTAAATCTTTCCAGCTGCCAAAGTCCTGTCTCCACTTGCAAACAAAGCAGGGCAAAGACCCCRTCCTGGGCAGCGTGCTGGCATTGCCACAGCTGCTGAAATGGCTGGGGCGCAGCGACCGGGCCACTCACCTGCTAAGTGCCGAGACAAGGCTAGGGTCTGCTGAGCAATTCTGCAACCACGTCATTCCAATATTGCCAAGCACCAGTGGGATATTCTCCAAAATTATATTCCAGTGTCTTGTCTCAATTTTGCATAGCAAATAAAAATGGATTCAAGCCAATACATGATTTAAGAAGCACCACAACCTAGTATTCAGAGAATTAAAAAACTGTTTCATATGCCAAACTTTGAGCAGAAAAAGTGGATATTTTTACTGATTAAAGAAAACAATAACACCTATCATGGTGGAAGAACTTGTGCCTGTGGGAATCCCAGCAACGTAAGATGATAGTGTTGGTTAAATACAACTATCAAACAAGAAGTAATGACTTGTTATATACAGTGAGGTATTTTTATATATCAGTGAATTAATAAGAGGATAGAAATTTTGCCAAGCTTCAAATATATCTGCCTATGTACTGCTCTGATTTGATAAAAGATATAATTTCTAAGTAAGTGAGAAACTAAAGCATCTACCTCAAAGAAAGGTTTTCTGACAAGTCTGAACTCCATTACTCAGAGCTCCGACTTCTACTAAGAGCAGCTGGGAAAAAAATCAAATCCTTTACTGTCAYGGAGAATAGTTTTTGTTCCATCGTCCTGCTATGGGGAAGTATAAATTGGATTGTGGACCACATTTAATTAAATTTAGCCTCAGTTGTTACAGTAGTAGGAGAAGAAAGCCCCCCTGAGGTTCCTGCTAATGGGAATAAAAAAAAAAAAAAAATCAGACTCCACTGTTGGAGACTGTTTGTATGTAACCCCTGCTCGCTCACTCAACAGTAAGATGAAGAATGGTGTCTGCTAATAAGGAATCTTCTGGCTAAAATCATTTGCATATTACCAGCTTCTCTGAAAACATCTTCAATCTGTTAGGAATTAAAACATTCACCCACTTTTTTTTTAAGGAGATGAAAACATCRGAGCTAGCAAAATTTCAAGTTGATGATTTGTATAATTCAGTATCTGTATTCTCTTCCAGCAATAACTCACTAGTTTAAGTCTATTGTGCAAATTGTCTCTTTTCAAGAGACATATGGATGGTTATGGTTTCCAGCAGGGTCCTAATGACTGCTCTGCGGAAGCAAAGGCACCAAGAACAGCTGTAGTAAACAGATGTTTTCCACTTAGGACACTTTCAGTAAAAGGCCAAGGGAAGAATCCTTAATGTGCTACTTAGTCCAGGATCCCTTCATAAGAAAGAAAGTTAAAAAAACCCCTATTATTGACTATGTTATTAGGCTGGTTTAACTTAAAAGTGCACATTTTGGTAGCAAAATCCTTGCTAGGGTGAATAAAGTAGAAGGCAATCCAAATACTGCAAGYTGCAATAGGCAGGGGAGCAACAACATCTCCTAGGCCCTTTTTGTACCTAAACTATAATTGAACCTGAACCACTGAATTTTCGTATGTATAAACTGTCAGCTTTGAGAAGGAAAGAAAAAAAMCAGCAGCCACTGCAGCTGGATGGTAGTAAACTGGTAACCTGCAAAAAGACAGTTGTTTGTTATCTGGGGAGAAATTGCAATTTGACAGTTTGTAGAAAGCTGCACAGATCTCAGAGAAGAAATCAAAGCAGGAGATCTAAGACTGAGAAATCTCTTTGTCATCCTCCAAACAAGAGCAAAAAATTAGGGGAAAATTTGTAAAGAAGAAACACAGTAAACCTGGATACCAACTGGGAAAAAAAGCCAGGGTACTTGGAAAGGGCACACTAGATATGCCAGCAAATGATGAGTCTCAGAGGCTTCTGACAATTTGCCAAAGGAGTCTTTATCCTCCGTTAAGGACGATAAGAATACTCARGAGAAGCTAAATGATTTCTTGGTACCTGTCTTCACAACAGTGCTATTTCCCAATTGTTTACCTTAGGCTTGGTCTTTTTGTGGAAAGAAGATGAGCTAGTATCAGTCAGAAGTGCTGGAAAAAGAGCTGAAATGAAAAGATAAACTCAGGAGCAAAATGTCATCAGGTCTGAAAGATACAGACCACGTGGCTTGGATGAACCCAAGAATGCAGTGGCCGAACTGCTAAGAAAAATGTGGGCTCACATCCTGAAATTGGCTGCTGTAACCAAAAAACTGAAGAGCATCTCTTYGAAAAGGGCAAGGGCCATGGACAGCGATGTTAGCATGTTCTTGGCAAGTACAGGCAAGCAAAGCATTACTTCTGTACCAAATGAGCTACTGAAGGTTTAGTTAAAAATACTTACCAAGTAAAAGCAGATTAAAAATAAGGAGAAATCAGCATAATTCCTGCAAAAGAAAACTGTACTGTGGCAAACTATTGGAGTTATTTAAGCTTATCAACAAATAATGGCTAACAGAAACCCAGCTGGCCATCAGTTTCAGGTTACCTACATTACTTAGCCTCAAATTATTTTGCTCCCATTGTTGCATTTAATATCTATCAAYAAACCCTTAAGGAGCATGAAAAACAAAGGTCCTAGAGTTTGAAGACTCTAGCCTCTCCAGGTTACAGCACATCTCATATTTTGGCTGCAGTTTCCTTCCTGCATCCAGTCTGTTTAGATATGGAGAGAGTGTTTACTGAAGGAGCTGTCCTGTCCTCTCTACCTTGATACAAATTTTCAGTTTTAGTGCTAATTTACTGCTTTTCCACTTTGTGATCTCTACCAGTTTTTGGGGTGTCACAACCCAGGAAACTGGCCACCCAGAAATCATGAATAAATGAAGACCATAGAGAAAAAGTCACACTTGCAGGCTTCATACACGCAACACAGACATTTGTCAAGTCTAAAACTGAAGATTGGTCGTTTCCAAACTGGGCATGGCTGAAAGGCCTCTTCTGTGGCTTGTCTATCCAACAACAACTCTTTCATAACTAGCTGCACCTGCTCAGGACAGTCATTTATAACTCAGCCTCTACTTCCAACTTCTTATACACTGGTATAGTCCCAAGGCTATGTGATTGTAGATGGTAACACAATGCACATCAAACACTACTTGTGAGGCCRTGGATTTCTTTAGTAGATGCACCACTTACAAGTAGCATAACCCATTTGTGAGCATGTGCACAAACACCGTCAAAAAGGTACAAGACTTTGAATTTTGTTCCACCTTTGAACAGGCCTGAAAACTATGATAGTGGTGTTCTGTACCAGCATTTCTAAACACAGTGGTACTACAAATAGCAAATACATTTTGTTATAAATACAAGTCTAAATGCAGGTAATAAATTCTAAAAATTAAAGTCCTAGACAAAGTAGTCCTATCAAAAAGTTCTGAGATTATTACTATTTTTTTTTCCCAAACAGACTTTCTGGCCATTTGGGACATGAGGAAGTAGCATAAGGTAGTTGGGAGATGCTGAAAGGGCTTTAAATATCACTTCTTCTTATCTATTCTGAAAGAAAATAGAGAGCTACTGGAGAAAAAATAAGAGAGCTACTGAAGAAAACAGAATGCTATTGGAGAGAGTCCAGCATAGGGCTGTGAAGATGATCAGAGGGCTGGAGCATCTGCCCTACGAGGAACGGCTGTGAGAGCTGGGCCTCTTCAGCCTGGGGAAGAGAAGACCTTATCAATGTGTACAAGTACCTGAAGGGAGGGTGTCAGGGGGACAGGGACAAACTCTTTTCCGTTGCCCCGTGTGACAGGACAAGAGGCAATGGGCAGAAATTGAASCACAGGAAGTTCTGCCTGACTGTGAGGGGGGATTTCTTCCCTGTGAGAGTGATGGAGCACTGGCACAGGTTGCCCAGAGAGGTGTGGAGTCTCCTTCTCTGGAGATCTTCAAGGCCTGCCTGGATGCCACCCTGTCTAATATGCTCTAGGTGACCCTGCTTGAGCAGGGGTGTTGTACTAGATGATCTCCAGAGGTCCCTTCTAACCTTACCCATTTTGTGATTCTGTGAAGAACAAAATGCTGATAGGAGAAAAAAGAATGAACTTCTCCTTTTTCCTGTAATGGTGAGCAAAGATTGTGAGTGCTCCGATAATGCTCAAGTCCTACAAGTCAAGTCATCCATGTTCTACCAGAAAACAAGTCATTCCTKGTCAGTAAAACCCAGTTTCACCCCAAATTAGCATTGGTTTTGATCCATCAGAAAACAGATGGACTTGATATGTGAAGAAATGCTAGTTGGTAAAATCACAGAASTGTAACATCCAGACACTGGTGCATATGAACCAGCTAATTTTACTAGTAAAATAAGCTCCTCTTCCTATCTGCAAACAGCAGTAAATTTGCTTGGAGAACAAATAAAAGCCTCAAACTGTGTCAGCCATCCTGAAACTATTTGTTAATATAACGGAAATTTACTGAGAAGACACAACTAGACATTTCTTTTCCTAAGGCCAGATTCATGAAATTGCTTTAGACAGACAGAGGAGCTGGTAATAACCTGGAAGATCATTGAGCAGGGTCGATTGCTGAGCAGGACAGACTGCAGAGCTCAATCTAAAGTCAGGGCAGAGCCTACATTTCCTGCTTTCTTAAAAGGAGAGCTCTCTAACCACACAAGTCTACTGTACTAGTTAATGAAACCTGTTGAAGCTGTTTCATTTTGTAGAATTGTTTTACAAGTATTAACATAGCATCTAAAAACAGAGATGTCTCTACTCAGACATGTTCTAGCGACCAAGCTGGAAAGCCAAACTCTGTCAGTGGTCCATTCGGTTTTTTAGAAATGCTTAGTGCTTTACAAGCACTCATGTCTCTGTTCAAGTCACACTGAACCATAACTGTTTTGGTGCCCAAATGCGTCTAGTTTTTGAAACTCCTTTAATCTCCATTCTTAAGAATTCCCTTTATGGCTGACCCCTTTTTAGACCACTTTACATCCTGAAGATAAGCAAATATCAAAGCAGAAAAGCCAGCAGATCAAATACAAAAACCTGGCTGCAAGCCAGCTTGTTTGGAAAAAAWTTTCTAATAGATCTACAAGCATTTCTCACTCGAGCCAAACTAGCTGCTTGAGTTCCTCAGAGGAGGTGTAAAGCCACCCAGAATTAGCATAGTTTCTGACTGAAGCAACATGAGGAAACAATGATTGAAGACATCTCTCATGTCCCTTGAGTAAGAAGTGCATCTGCAACAATCTAATTCTTCTGAATAATTATTTCTTACTAAAACAAATAAAAAAGCTAAATAAAATAAATAATTAAAGCTCTATATAAAAATTGCATTTGGATAGAAATGTATCAAACACCAATTTTAGGGCAAGACATTTTTAATTTTGAACACGGAGAGCYCTGCACCCTCTCAAAATATTCCGAATCGCCAGCCTACCAAGAGGGCCACTCACCCTAACCTGAATCCATGCCTCAGGTACTTTCTCAGGAACACCAAGTCCAACCGTTTGCTGGCCCTGAGCGGCTCGTGGCAGCTAGCCTGCAGGCAGCCCCYGCCTGCTCTACAGCAGGCTCCTCTACTCCCCATCTCTGCCACGATCGTTCAGGCACACAGGACCATCACGGCTCGCCCAGGGCGCAGGGGAAAAGGACAGACACACTCAAAGCACATCACTACTGATAAGGCACCATGGACAGAGTAGGCAGAGAAAACCTCCTATGCMTTTCAGTTCAAGAAAAGAAAAAAAAATCCACTTCTAAAGCACCTAATTATTTTAATTAAAATTTCCCTATTTAGCAAAGTTTCAGTMTTTTGATTTATTAAAAGCTTATGATTAAGATGTAAACAGAAGTTCAAAACATTCCCATTTCCTGCAGGAGGGGCATTCATTTTTTTTTAAGCATGGCATTAATCAGCATGCTTTAGATAAAAATTTTAGAATGTATACCTCTAAATAAATAAATGATAAAAAGCACTAAACAATTGCTGCCAAAAACACCTAAGGGCAGAAAAAGGTAAAAAAGCCAGCAGTGACATAACAGCAAACATTCAAGGAAAAGTAGCAACTTTGGAGAAGCTGCATCTGGCAGTGGGATACCTGACAAACTTGTCACTGTTCTCATGAGTCCCAGGCTTTTTCCAATTTGCACTTTCAGCTGTATGTGTTTGTTCATCTAAATACAGTAACAACAAGAGCAGCTCTTGTTCCTTGTGCTGTCATTCAGCATATATTTCCTCAGCTCAGAATTGCGGCACGTCTCAGACGCTCCATCTTGTTAGAAACCTGCGCTCGTTCGCATGTTAGCTGCGCGAGGGMACACGCCGCCTGGCAGCTGTTCGTGCAATGTCCAGCGTATCTGCCTCTGCTGTGGGCTGGATCCCCACCATTTGTGCTCTCCCTCTAAGCTCCTCTGTGAATTCACATCCATCCTGGTGTCAGTTTTRGGCCTGCCAGATGCTTTCCCTATATTCCCCTGCTCCAGCAGGACTTCTCACCACCTACGTCCATCATTCAACAGCTTAGCTGATCCTCTCTGGATGCAGGGAAAGAGACAATGCAAGAACCTTAAGTGCTTGGGGGCAAAAAGAAATCTTTTCATTATCTATTTACACAGACACTAGACAGACATGTAAAATGCTGGTTTGCAGGGCACTTTCTCTCTATTTACCAATATGTTTTACTTAGCACACATATGCTCCCTCTGTATTCCCATATGTGTTGGGGCTTTTTTAAAAATAAATTAGTAGGAGTGGAATCACTTGCTCCATTGCAGGAAGCTTACATGAGAAGCATTTTGGAACAGCAGAAGAGGATAGAAAACCTACTTGATGAATTCCTGAGAAAATTTTTATCTTTCAGGACAAAAAGTGTTTAGCAGAAATACAGAACAAGGTCTGCAATGTTAAGGGCATTCCTTATTAAAACCATAAACATCTGAATACTGCTATGCTACTTAAGAAAAAGATACAGTAAAGGTCAGGTCAGCTCAAAGTTGTACCTTTCTTGCATAAAAATACAGAATATTGCATTCTCTTCAATACAAGAGATCTTTTGTTAAGACTCGGTCAAGGAAATCATTTACAGCTCACAACAACAGCTGTATTGATCATATGAACTAATGGACAATCATGCTTATTCTTGTGTGTTACATAGTGGTGATCTTTCTATCAACCATGAACACATAAATCTCAAACCACTGTTTGACAAATGCTGCACATACAGAACAATGTGTTTTTTCTTGCTGCATTAAGTATCTGAGGCCTGAACACAGACACAGACTAGACAGAAGCTCTATGGCCAAGGGTGAAGACAGGGTACAAATACAACACCTGAGAAATAGGAATTTTATTTTCAGCTTTTATGAAATCCTTGTATTGAAGGCCAAGTTGTTTTACCTTCTTCCGTCACCCCGCAACTTATTCATCCTACTTAGTTTTTCTGGATCTTCAATCTTTTTATTAAGAAAAAGTGGATGTTTCGTGTTTTTTTTTAAATAAATGGCAGGGCTTCTCAGTGCAAAATTTGGATTGTTACAAAGAAACTTAAGCTAGGCTATGACCTGCTTTTACATTGCTTTAAAGAAAAAAAAATCAAAAAAACAAAATAGCACTTTTAACTGAAAATGCATTACCTTGTGATGATGATGTCTATGAGTGGTCACTATGAACAAAGGCAAAAAGCTTCAGTTTCATAGGATTCAATCTGGCGATGTTTTCTTTACCATGTGCCACTGATCATAGTTAAAAATCGAGCTGAACTCAGACAACAGCCTGAACTGTGATAGTGGAAGATCAGCCTGGCTTTGTCTTCTGAAATCAAGACTTAATCAGTGCTTTGAGAAGGAGAAAAAAATACAGTGGAAAGAAAACCCAGCAGCCATAGATAACAGCATACAGTGGAATTGTTTACAGTATTATAAAAATCAAGCACTATGAGATATGTGAAATATGACAGCCTATCTTTACACCAACTGTTAAAGCACAATCTCCATCTGACTTTTTCCTTTGCACATTGCAGAAAGGTGAGATTTAAACAGACCTAAGCTGGATTAACGATAATGCACCTGCTAACATACGTGTTATGCCTGTTCGTACCATTGATCTAGCTAAAAATTAATCCAGTCTGAAAGATTATCCTTCAGATCGGCTCTCTTAACTGGCTCACTGGAGTCACAGCACAGCCAGTGCCAGAGGGAGAAGGCAGGAACATCTCATGGGGTCTAAGAGAGCCACCGTATCAGGCTGATCTTGAGACCTCAAGTGTGAAGCTTCAGCCCATGGCTGTTAGTTGATTAACTGTGGGCAGAAAGATGTGGTCCCATCTTCCCTTCTCTTCTTGGTCACTCACCCCTTCTACTTCCCCTTCCAGACCTAACACGCACATGCTCGTGTGCTCAGCCAGATCAAAGCCTGAATCCAACAAGAAAAAAGAAAAAAAAAGGTGTGGGGATGGTAAGGGTGAGGTTAGTTTTCTCTCCACATCAGTTCTCCTATAATAAAATTGCATTACCAATTTGGCCTAGAAAAGCTTGTCTCCCATACTACTCCTCTATTCAGGAAGACATAAACTTCTTTTAGCCAATGATACAGAGCAGCAGCTGAGCTTGATGTGCTCTGATCTGTTCCCTGGAAGAGCTACTCTCCTTCCCACTGCTGATCAAGGGAACCTACAGACTAGCCCCCTAGCGCTGAAGTTCATCAGGACAAACTGGTCGCCAGACGAAGAGACATGCTCCAATGTTATGCTCTATAGATTTGCTGTTTTAAGTATTCTAAAGTCTCAGAGCACATCTGCAGCTTTTCTAAAAGAGCAAGAAAGACTTATCGTAGAACAGGCAAAATATACTGCCATTTCCCTGTGGCCCCATTTTTGCATCTAACTGGAATTAGAATGAGTATCATCCAGGTGGAGCAGTCACACAAATGAACCTTTTCCAAAAATGCTTGATGACTATAAACTATTAGTCTCTGTATAATCCATTTTTGTATTGGCAAATAGATCAGTGACACCTGAAGGTCTGCCTGATGCAAATGGAAGCCCTCTTTCCTCATCTCCCAGAGAGAGGCTGTTCATGGTAGGAAAGCAAGCACCCTACACAAACGATCCAGGAAAAACAGGTGCACACAGGTGCACTGGCAACCGGACAAAAATTCACTTAAGTAGTTTATACATGTGGTCACATGTTTTAGAAAAAAAGGGGTGAGAAAACTTGTCCTCACCCTGCATGATGCATTTGTCATCTGATCAGATGGGCTATTATTTCCTGCAGTGCCCAGCAAAGGTGCAGTCTTACCTGTCTGTGCATTAAGCATTCCTGTGAAGTACTTGTTAAGATATATCTCCATAAAAATTGCACACCAATTCCTTGGCAAGAGTAATGGTACTAATGCCAAAGGCTCACTGTCTTCCAGTCCAAATCCTATAGCACTGAAGCAATTTCTATTACTGTCAGCCATACAGTACAATGGATATTGTCAAACACTGGAGTAAAAATGAACGTATAAAGAATTAACAAGGATGATAGTTTCCTCGTTCATGAATGACTCTGTTGCATAAAGCCTGCAGCATACACAACTACATATTTTACCTTGTTTCTTGGGGAATAATATTATTTTGGTTTTGTGGATCAGACTGTCATTGAACACATCCACCTCATTAACGGATTTTCAGTGGTATAGAAGAGTAATCCACAGGATGTCATGACTCGGGTCAAAAAAGGCAGGTATCTCTGTTAGATATCTAAGATACATACTACAGTACCTAAGTTCAGGACCCTAATTCTCTATTTAGCTAGCCAAGAAAGAAGTCCTCCAGTAGGAATTCAGAGCAAGTAAAATGCCCGAAGAGAGTACCTTTGTGCCATCACCTTTGTGCAAGCTACTGGTTCTGAGGGGGCAGAAGACTCATGCTGAGGGATTGATAAATCTATGCTGAGAGTACATGGGAATATGAAGAAATTGCATCACAGAGGAAGCCAGGGAGGAAACGGCATTTCATATAATCACTTTTTCACATGTGCATTAAGCCTAAGACATGGAGATGTCAGGATGTTATTCACTTGTGAAGAGAAGGAAATATTTTATCCTGTAGATCTTTTTTTTTTTTTTTTTTTTTTTTTTTTTTTTTTTTTTTTTTTTTAATGGGGGAGGAAAAAGTCTCCCATGACAGGAGTAGGCCCTCTAAAACTGTCAGTCCCGTAGAGAGAGGACTCCCTACCATGGCATTGCTCAGGACTTCTCCCTTTTCTGAAGGCATGGATATAACATTAGCCCATGCATCAATGCGTGGAAGTGACAGATTTGCCAAGCAGGAGCTCRGCCAGATCACCAGCTGGCTAATAGTCATATGCTAGACAGAGACACACACTGCTATTTTCTGAAGAAGTAGAAACATGCCTTCTTGCTGTGCACCACAGCAAACTGACTTGAGTCATCCTCTCCTGCATCAGTGGGATGCCTTTTGTAGCTACAGCAACACTTCCCTTCTTGCTGTCACTCTTTCCAACTCAATCTTTTCTGTGTTACAAAGATGGGATGCAATCTATTCTGGTGTCCTAAGACAACTGCTGATTTAAGAGCTTCATGGAAGAAGAAATTCAGCACGTATTATGTGTTGGATTATGAACCTTTAAGTTCAGATATCAGAACGCTAACACACAAAAAGCCTATCAACTCCTAGAAGCATATTAGTCAGGAAAGAGTGTAGTTATCGCAATTAAATAAGAAACAAAAACAAAAATCTCTTTGTTCAAAGAGACTTAGAACTATAAAGCAAGTACATCAGAGAGGAAATGCTATAGCAAAAAACCATTCACAAGAAYAAAACAAGGATTTGTCTCAGGAGGAAGGAACTATAATTATTATAAATGTCACATGAAGTGCAACGGATAACTTCCACAAACAAATACATATGAGGGATTCTACAAGGCACTGAATCCTGCATTAATGCTTTCCAGGTGTAAGATGATAGCTAGTAAACCACACTACTGATAAGCCCTTAACTATGGCAGAATGAGCTCTAATGGGAAGATAATCTTCCCAGAATTGCCCCTCTGCAGAGCTCAGCTGGTCTGTCTTATTTTTTCCTTATCATTTTTAATCTTAAAGACACATCACCAACTCTCACCAATTTCCAAGCCATCAGAAAGAGTCTCCCAGGTGAACATCTACAATTTTAACCTTGTCTTTGTGTTGACATGTTTAAAACAAACAAGCAAAAAATCCCAGAGGGAATAAATGTTATAGAAGAAAGGAAGGAAACTAGCCAGATGTGAACTGCACAGGGATCAAAAGTCAAGAGAATGAAGAATGGAGCCGGCTCAGAGCAGGCCTACACCGCTGTTCCCACCTCCAGGTTATTCCTCCTACCCCTCACATCCTCTGCTTTCTGTGCTCCAAAGACATGCCTATCTTTCTTTCCTGAAAGTTCCCTCTCAATCCCTTTCTGCCTCTTCTATCATGCACCATCAGGATGCCAGGATTCACCTGTCACCTGTTAGTGTATCACACCATTCCCCTATTGCCTTTAGAAATGCCTTCTTCCCCCTAATTTTCTCCTACTTGGTTTCTCCAGGCTTAAGCATGGAGAGAGGATGGGAGAAAGCTTACACATCTCATTTCTTCCTGCCTTCATGCTGCTAGGGAGGAAAAAGGAAATGGCAGTGTCTGTCCTCTTGCTGCCATCATATGCTGAGGAGGGAAGCACGTTTTTGCCACATCATATACACCGCAGCAGGGGAGGAAGGGTATTCAAGGATGAAAGGTGCTGAGATGATCAGAATATCTTCACTCATTCTCCTGACCGTAATAAAGGCAGCCACAAGGGTTCTAAGAGCTACAGAGATTATCGCACATTCAGGGGCCAATTAGCTACTGAGCACCTCTGCAGAGAAGGACCTGGAGGTCCTGGTGGACAAAAAGTTGAACACAAGCCAGCAATATACCCTCGTGGCCAAGAAGGCCAATGGTATCCTGGGCTGCACGAGGAAAGTGTAACCAGCAGGTCAAAGGAGGTGATCCTTCCCCTCTATTCAGCCCAGCGAGGCCGCATCTGGAGTACKGAGTCCAGTTCTGGGCCTCCTAGTACAACAGAGTCATGGACCTGCTGCAGGGCCACTAAGATGATTAAGGGATTGGAGCATCTCTCTCATAGGAGGAGAGGCTGAGAGAGCTGGGACTGTTTAGCCTGAATAAGAGAAGGCTCAGAGTGGACCTTATCAATGCTTATAAATATCTGATGGAAGGGTGTAAAGAAGATGGAGCCATACTCTTCTCAGTGGTGCCCAGTGACAGGATGAGAGGCAATGGGCACAAACTGAAACACAGAAAATCCCACTTGAACACAGGAAAACACTTTTTAACTGTGARGGTAGCTTAACACTGGAACAGGTTGCCCAGAGAGGCTGTTGAGTTTCCATCCTTGGAGGTGTTCAGAACTTGACTGGACATGGTCCAGGGTAAGCTGCTCCAGCTGACCCTGCTTGAGCAGAGGTGGGGGGTTGTTCAGATGATAACCAAAAGTCCTCTTCAACCCTAACTATTCCTTGATTTTGTACATCTCATTGTCAAGAGTTTGCAATCAACTCTCCTTCCTCAACTTCTCTCCCCCTTCATGACCCTCTTCTGTTCTCCTTTGGCTGACACAAGCTTTCAAGTTACAGACGCTTGTCTGTTATGACTCACAGAAACAGCCCTTAGTAAAACAAAATACAGTTAATAATACATTGCTCTTGTCTACTGTCTTTATCCTGTAGACTTAAAGCATTGTATAAAGTGAGGCAGCTGTCAGTGTGCCTGCGCTGCACCAGGGGAACTAAGGCAGACATGGGTAGAATTACTGCTGCAATCCCACAGTAGGAAACAAAAAGGAAGCAGAGAGGAAACGGTTGAGTAGCAAGACAAAGAACAATTTTGAGTGAAAGCAGAGTCATGACACCAAAAAATCCACCTCCTTCCAGCTGTACACTTGATCACGTGTACACACACTGGTAGACACACCATGTATGATTGATGGTAAAGGATATCCAGGAAAAGTGAATAATTCTGGTACAGAGAGTCTATGGGACATTTACCAACATACTGCAACTTTTAAAATAGATCATTTGAAAGCTCTGGTGCAGATTTGCGTACTAGTAACTTCTTTCTGACATTACTAAGGAAAGCATTTTGCTCTAGGTATTAGAAAGCCAATTTCTGGAATTCAAATATGTAGACATCTACATCTATGCTGAAGAGATGAAACTGTGTGTAATGCTGCCTTCAGTGTGCAAACCAAATATCTGCATAGTCACAAGCAGTTTATTCTCCACATTTAAAAGCAGGAGAGCCTAACAGCTGTCTATGCTTACTTTCAGAAGCYGAGGCTAGAAGAGGAAATAAGTGCTACCATTGAGGAGAGTGCAAAAGGTTCCTTTACAGAAGGAAAAATGCTTTTAGAAAGTAAAAAAATTAAAAAATATTTCAAGTATGAGAAGCTGCTGTAAGCCATATGGCAACATTTCAACAAATCTACATTTATGGTATGATTTGCTCATAACTGGTAACTTTACTCATCTTGGAAGACTCTAAAATTATTCTGTATAATCTTGGCTGCAAGTCTGAAATTCTAACTTGAAAATTTTAAATGATGCTTGGAATAGTAAGAAGTTGCTTTATCATTTTTTGCTTTCTCTATGAAAAGACTGCCTTATTCTGGAAATAGTAGATACATACATTAGTGAGATGAAAAGCAGTAGTTAAAACCAATTTCCTGTTTACAAATAAAATTTATTATTAAACTGTCTTGAAACTTGACAACTTGTTGAAGAAACACARTGCAATGACTGCATTTAACCGAGTGAAGGAACTATTGCGCAAAATCTCTAGGTTAAAATTCAAATCCTCAAAGCTGAATAAATCAAGCCTTCAGATAATACATTCTAAAAAATAGGGAAGACTTTATTTTGATGTTCTTCATTAGCTTGTAACCTCTTCTTACAGAATCACAGAGTGGGTAAGGTTGGAAGGGACCTCTGGAGATCATCTAGTCCAACACCCCTGCTCAAGCAGGGTCACCTAGAGCATGTTAGACAGGGTGGCATCCAGGCAGGCCTTGAAGATCTCCAGAGAAGGAGACTCCACAACCTCTCTGGGCAACCTGCTCCAGTGCTCTGTCACTCTCACAGTGAAGAAATTCCTCCTCATACTCAGGCGGAACTTCCTGTGGTTCAGTTTTTGCCTGTTGCCTCTTCTCCTTTCACATGGGACAACTGAAAAGAGTTTAGCCCCACTCCCTTGACACCCTCTCTTCAGGTATTTGTACACATTGATAAGATCCCCTCAGTCTTCTCTTCCCCAGGCTGAAGAGGCCCAGCTCTCACAGCCGTTCCTCATAGGGCAGATGCTCCAGTCCTYTGATCGTCTTTGAGGACATATGATTCACATCTGCTCATCCACACCTCCACTTCTCTCCTCCTTACTCAATGATCTTTAGCATCCCACCATCATGCCAAAATTCCTTTATCTCACATCCACACTATTTGTACAGGCCATCTACCTTATTGCCCATGGACTACCAGTCTTATTTGATCCATTCCCTCCAATCCCAGAGGAGTGCAATGCCTTTGTAATGCCTTTATACAGCTAATGCCCATGCAGGAAGACCAGCCACCCGGCCTCTATGACTCAGCTAGTGATAGAAGAACCTTGTGTGACTGACTCTCAATTAAAAAGTGCCTCTAAAATATGAAGCTATACTCTCATTGGCTCCTAAGTAGGAAAAATGTATTTGCTTCAAATGTAAAAAATACTTTTCTGATTACAAGTCTGCCTGGTGAGTTGCACTGTAGCAGACCGGGGAGCTGCAAAATTAGCTCCTAGGTCACTATACTTGGTAATAAAAGTGTCTTGGACAAGTAAGTCGTCTGTTAACTTACTTTCAAGTCCGCTGCACCTATATATCCTAAAATGCATCTGTATTTTTTCAACTATCAGAATACATAACACTAGATATTATCAYACAAACCTGATTCCATTTCAAAACCATTATTATTTTTTAGAAGTGAGCCACACTTCAAGGTCAGTTACACCTCAGCAGAAATGGCTGAGTAATGCAYAGAAACCAAGATGGTTGAAAATATATTGGAATATGTTTTTTCTTTGAAAATCTTGATCTCACTGAATAAACTCTRAGAACAGGCTGATGCAGAGATTTTCAAGAGACAGATTATCAGAATATTTTGTTCTGATTTTATATCCTTCAAGCTTTATGACAGATTTTGACTAGCTGTGCAAGGATCTTGTTCAATCAATACACTACAAGGCAGAATTACCTGCAGTGTAGATATTTGTTCTTACAGACACAGACATGATGAACAAGAAAAGGAAACCCCCCAGGATTCTGGTGTCCTTTATAATAAAACTTGGATCAGGCTCTGATCTCAATTTTTAGAGGCGTGCAGCTGAATAAATTCAATCTCTTTTAGAGTTATCTCATCTACAGTTGCATATGCGACATCCAAATCTATCAGTCTTGCACATCTTTTTTCGGAGTACTTGCCTTAACCTTTACCTATGCAGAGCAAGGCAGCACTGTTCTACATCTTCGTAATTTCAAAGGAGAAGAGACATGCTCATTCTACCTTTTTTAAAGGAAGGTGACCTGGATTTCCAGAAGGTGAATTGATCGGTTTAACACCTTTCTCCACACTACCTCTTCACAAGAACAAAAAGGTTTACCCAACRTGTTTCCCCTCCAAAACTAATAATGCTGTTCAGTGTTTGCCCTTTCCCCTCTCCCTCCTCAGAAAAGCTAGCAGCTTTTCCATAATTTTTTTTACATACAAATTTTGTGAAACACTCATGAATTCTCTACGGTGAAAGTTATCATATAGTACACAGACAGATGTCTTCATGAAAGGTAAAGCTAGACGACATTATTAACACTCCAGAAGCATGGTAGTTTGATGAGTTTACCATGTGTACAACTAGACATTACAAAACTATGATACTTTAATACGTTCTAGCCAATATATTTTCAGATGCCTGACATACAGTGTGCAGAAAGTGACAGTTGCAGAAGAAAGAATGTTAAAGTGGAGAAAGGATTCTGGTTTAGTCAATTAACAACATGTACCACTTCTAAAAAGGCTGGTTAAGAGAAAGTGAGAGGGGAAAACATTTCTAATTAAGAGCTTGCAGAACACTTACTTAACTGTCAGTCAGCTGGGAAGAATTAAACAACTAGCCTTATCAGAAAAGAGGAGATAATGAACTGTGCAGAGTGATTTTCGGACACACTCTGGAGCATCACAGTCTGATTAAGCTTCTGTTGGGTTCCCAACACAAGGCAAGTCTCGCTATAAAGCTTAAGRCGTTAAGAAGCTCATTCTCTTCTATGGCTTCTTTTTCTTTGGTTTTGCAATCCTCAAATCACACAGATAAACTTCCAGAACCTTTCCCCTCCAGTAATGCAAATTTGAACCATTTAAACTTAAAATGTTACATCCTGATTTCTTCTTTTAACTACAGCAGAAGTTTGGGSTGCAGCAAGGCCACCCAGTGCTGAATGGCATGACTAGCCCTAATGTCCTCTGTGCCCAGTCACCAGAGGCGACTCTACGGTTAAGGGGAAATGCTGTGGGCTAGGCTCTGAGGGAACAAGCCAGTTTTAGATCTTTTTCCAGGAAGTAAATGCTATGGAAGATGTGACAACGCTGAGAACCAAGCCAGGATTTTAATTAAAAACCCTTGGGCCTTTCACCCCAGAACAGTCCAACCTCTGCATCATCAGTTTTTTGCTAACAGCATTTCCGCTGGAGGACAAACTGATTCTATTTGTGGAATAGCGCAATTAATTTGAGTTTAAAAACACAAAATGTACTTTTCAGACAAAGAAAAAAAGTGACGGTAAATGCAAACTTGCTGAAAGCTGCCCATCTGAAGTGTGATATTTGCTGGTGTATAACTTTTTTTTTTACAATAATACAGTTACAAAAAATTAAAAAATATGTTATGCCACTGTTGTTGCAGCTAGACTGTATCAGCTCCTTTAGAAACACAGGGTTCAGTACAGAAAAGAACCACCCTTTCAGTAAATGACTGTTGTAGCCAAAACCAAAACGACACTAGAATACCACATTCCCTAGCAACCATTAAATATTCATATGCCTTGCTAATATATTGCACCTGGAAGCAACAATCACAGCCCCAATCTAGAGTAAAATTGCATTTTTTCCAGTCAAGTGAAAATAATGTACAGTTACTGCTACGATAACAGGTCTAATCATTTCCTTAGGCTGTCTCCATTCTCCGTATGTTGGCTGTGCATAATTCATAGGTTGTGCCATATGTTGTCTGAAGCAAGTGTCCCTATAATTGTTCATGGTTCTACTCAAAGGCCTGTCTCCATAAATTACATTGTGATATATTTGACATTTAAAAAACAAACAGGGAAAACAATTCAGCAAAACATAATCTGCTTAAAGTTTACCACTTAGTCATTTGTTGAACATTCAAGTGATTAACTCACTGAAGTACATCAGTTTTTCAGTGCACACAGACTGCTTCTGCTGGCATGAATTTCAAAGGCAAGAAACAATTTAGCTGGCTCTCAAAATCAGATCTCGGTCCAGCAACTCCTTACACACATGGATAGACTCTGCCTACTTCCCAGGGCTTCATCATCTAAACTAGGATTATTCACTTGAGTAAAGGATGGCGGGATTAGGCCTTAGATTGGGAACTGCCTTGCAGCTAGATTAAAAAAAAACAAAACAAAACAACAACAAAAAAACCCCCCATAAAACTCAAGTTTCCTGTTTCCTGATGGACCTCTCAGCTCTAGGTCCTCTGTACTGTGACTCCCAGCTGGCCTCACTACAGCACCTCTAATGATTTTTAGGCAAGTAAAGTTAAAAAGATAAGCAGCTGTGGAGCGAAGACTAGTCAAAATAACAGGATGACAGAAAACAGGATCTCCCAAGAGTGGCATTGTTCAAAGAGGGGAAGCAAAGGGGGAGAAGTGCAGACAAGGTTGGAGGAAAGGAAAAAAATAAAAGCAGAAGTGATGAAACCTGTTTGCTTCTGTCTCCTGCCTGTACAGGCTTTCTGATAGCTAGTAAAAGATGAGCTAATTAGCACATCCCTCAGCTGGAACAGTAATAAAACCTCCCTCCTACGGCCAGCTATGCATATTTTAAAAACTTGTAGGAACATTTTGCCTTTCAGATTGTTGACCCTCTGACGAATTTGGTTGAAATTTGCCCAGGAGTTCAAGAGGTACTCAAGAGGAGAAGGCAGACAGCCAGGTGGACAGACACAGCAGGATCTCATAATACATGTTTCCTTAGAAAAACAAGTTAAAAATCTCAAGGATAAAAAGAATACAAACATGCATGTTCCTCTTACATTGAGAGAAAAGAAACAGGAAAGGAAAAGACCTGTAGCTCTGTGTATTTAAGAACTCTTTAAAGACAGCTTCTCAAAATATCAACATAACTGTTAATAAATTCCAATTTATYGAGGAAGTCAGAAAAGCAGGCATTAGATTACACTGAAAAGTGAGGCACATTTTCTAAACCATAATCTATTTCTCATGTTCAGAGTTATAGTGTCACCAAAATTCCCCAGCAGTTACTACAACAAAAGATTTCATGCATAAATTTTTTTTACATAGCCTCTACCCTGTGAAGAGTCATAGGTTTCCAACACGAATAACGCAAGCAGTCACATTGGAACCAGCAGGATTATAGGCACTTAGAGTTAAGCATACACTCACTCTTTGAGTAGTCAATGTCTCAGAAAAGTCTGACTCCCACAAAACTTAAAGTGTGCCCTCCCCCATCCCAATGCAAAGGGGTGCTCAGGACTGCACCCAGGAATATTTGTTTTCTAACAGAACAAGCAAAGAGCATCTCTTTTTGCAAGGAGGGCAAAAGGGCCAGACGTCCAAGTACCCCAAGCAACACTACATTTACATTTTTGTATTAAAATGTCACATACATAAAAACAATAATAACTGAAGCAATAATGTCCTCTTTCCTCCAAAGTTTGCTCTTGGCAAGAGGGAATCTTTCCATATATTGGGATTTAGTTAATCTCAGAGCATCTAACTCTCCCAGACTTTTCATGTGTGTGAGAACATTTGGAAGACCCAAGGTAAGAGTATCAGAGACACAGCACAGCCTTGTGAAAGGCACCACTGAGAGGTCAGTACAAATCCAGTGCATAATTTCTTCAATATTTCAAAACTGCTCATTTCAAGAATGTATATAGTTCTTGCCTGTGTTTTGTTGCTGGTGTTTTTTCTTTTAAAAACAAAGCTATGAATTATTTACTAGAATAAAAATTTCAAGTTTAGATGACACAATGAATACTGAAGCCAAGGCAAACATATCAGAATGCACAGAAAATAGGTCACTCAAGATCCAGTTAAAAATGAATAAATTAAACTAATGTAAGTTCTATTGCTGACTTGGCTGAAGAGGCATCATCTCTTTCACTTAGAGCACTGCAAACTCTTTTTCTTTCAAAGTAGGTTTTGAGTGGACTTGACAGGATATTTCTGTTGAAGGTTTATATTTTTCTGGTATTAAGTATATATTTAAACAATAATTGCACAATAATTGAATTAGATAAAATTATTATATTGCCTAATCATAAAAACTCCCAGAAATGCCAACTGAGAAGCAACCCCACTGTGCTAAACGATATGCAAATGCATAGCAGACAACATTGTCCCAAAGTTTCCCATCATCAGGATGACAAAGAAAATACCTCCCCTGATTTACACTGTAGAAGCAGAGCAAAAGGCAACAGAGACTTGTGCAAAACATTAAGGAAAACTGAGAAAGGAATCCAGCTCTGCATAGGTCTGATGGATTTAAGCACAAGATGATGTCTTCTTCCAGCTGTGGTCAGGATCAAACTGAGGTCTTCCCCCAGTTCTTTAGTAATGCTCCTAAGTTACCACCTCCCTCGCCATTTTTCCCTCTGCATTGCCAGCTAACCCTTTTTTAATCACATCCCACTCATTACTTGGAGTTTTTGTGAATCAGTGGTAAGTAGTTCACTCAAACTGGCTGAATGCCTCATTGAATTCCTCCCTACTTACCATTAGCATTTTATATATTTCATTGGGATTTTGTCATGTTATCTTCTAGCTGCAAATGTTTAAGCTTTTGTTCCAAATGGCTTGTTCTAATGGTTATGAATGTCCTTTTTACTGGAGATGATGGAAGCAGATTACCCTTAGAGATAGGTTATAGAAAATCCCAATAGGTGCACAGAGATTGCTCTTTGTTTATTTGAAGATAAAACTACTGCATATTTTGCAAACTAGCTATAAATAAAAATGCACTGTGTTATCTGACACCTCCAACACACTTAATAGGTAAGTGCCATGACAGGGTCATATTCTGCCCCGGGCAGAACGTATCAATATATCAGCCATAATTCTAAAGATGGATGATACAAGCTGTTACACAAATGGAAGTGACTCAAGTGATGAATACTATAAAAGTTGCTGTGCATAAAATAGCCAGGGCACTGCTACATAAGCCAGTTACTGAGACCACAGAACTCACCATTGTTTAATAGAACAGTTATTGTACTTTTAAATGCCTCAATTCAATTGGGCTGTGGGAAGAGTAAGCATGGAAGCAACACAATGTGTTCCCAGATCAGAACATTTCGGTATACCGGTATACCTCTGAAATACAATGAGCCAAGCTGTTAGCTTCAACGAATTTGTTTCCTCTGTCTCCAATGAGGTGCAAATCTTGCTTTGCAAGAGAGCTGGCATGATCAGACCAAAGACTTACCAGACAGGATAAACAGCACCTTTGCTACACAGGTAGGATGAGCTGCCAAGGGTTCCCCAAAGAGCGAGGGCTGACAGAACAAAGATAGCAAAGAGGGAAACTCCAAAGAGGGATCTGAGCTCATCTAGTGTTGGCTAAACATTGGTAAATAGACATCTTATTGTTTCTAAAGCTAAAGTCTATTTTGTATTTTTTTTTCCTAAATCCAGCAAGTCCTTGCTCCAAAAAGAACATAATTACATAGTCTAGGGATAAATTAGGCCTGTTGAGGTAACCACAATCTGTATTTAGTGGCCTGCAACCCAGGGTACCGCCTAGGAGTGGGAGGATTGCATACTTCCTCCCTGAGGTGGCATTGACAGTCCAAGGTCTTCACCTCTGGCAGGGCATAATTGGAAATCCTGGGAGCATTCAGACGGCTGCTGTCCACCCAGTAATCGTGACATTGGCTACAGCAAGGTTTCGAGGGACAAGGTGTTTAGGTTCTTTCTGTAGCAATGACTGCCTCCAGAGATCATCTGACATCAGCTAAACCAGCACAAAAACTGAAGTCTGCTATAAATACGTGTGCACGTTAACAGACTGGCAAGACCTCAATGTAGGCCTGTATACAGAGAAGCGCTTGACATATAGTTTGTAAGTCCCAACCAAAGCAATCCTCAAATTCAAAACCTTCCCAACTGTTTTCAGCATTTGGAACACACAAATCATCACTGAAGTAWTTTATAATGTTAATCAGTGTTTCAATAAGGTGATACTGTACGTCTAGCCCTTTTTAAATTCAGAATTACTATGTTTTCCCCATTAAGAATCAAGGCAGTGAAGAATCAAATACTTAAAGGAAGAATTTTAATGAACCGACCCAATTCTTTCCATCTTGAAATTCACTGAATCTTATAGCCTAGGCAGACAAACCAATGGCTTAGAAGTAAATTAGTGAAATGAAAAATTTATTTTCCTATGTTCTATGAGCCTGTCATCTCACAGAACATACTTCCATAAACAACATCGATAAAATAAAAGTCTTTTAAGTCACAAGCATTTCTGCCTATTATTAAGAGCAAACAGCATATTCCTAGGCAATGTTGCATTCTTTTCAAGAGTATTTTATTATTAATCTAAAATACAAAATGATGTATGATGTATTTCTCAGCACACACAATGACATTTATTTACTTAGAATGGGCAGGGATACCATTATCAGAGGCATATTATAGGCATACACAGAAATCACATAAAAAGATATATCCTGCTCTTGCGTGTTTTGCAATTCTGCCATGAAAACGCAAGCCAACCCAAACAATCAGTTCCTTCCATCCAACCCCAAAACCTCTGCAAATTATGTAAAAGATACTGAAAATTCAGATTTTTTTTTGCCTGCAATCTCACTACTTGTTTGCTAACAACAGACCATGTTGCCATCTTAGAGGGTTCCTCTAAGCAGAAATTTTAAAATAAGTTACTATTGTGAGATGTAATTTATTTCAGAATTTAAAGACAAAAAAAGCCCCACAGAACAAAGCCCAAAGACTTTTCGACCCATTTGTTTTACACAGAGCTCATCAGGCCACAGACCAGCGAAGTCGGTTACAATACAGATGCTGTGTCTTTCAACTACTGCTAAGTTGCATCAATACAAGGCAGATCTACGGATCTAGGCTACGGTCCAAAGGGAATTATTTGTAAATGTTACATAAGAATGAACTGCTGGCTGTACCGCTTCATTTTTGTTTATCCACACAAATTAAAAAGCGTGGTCATGCGTTAAGTTAATCAATAGCAGAAAACAACTATCCCCACTTCTTATGCCACATGGCCTATTTATTGCTCTCAATTTAAAAAGCAGCAATAAAAAGGCCACAAAAAAGAAGATATGTCAGATAAACAGAGGGCTGTGACTAGATGGAGAGTAAGCCACAGAACGTGACTTCCATCAGCATGCAATTCCCACATCCCAAGTGTAAAACTGGCAGGAGTTACAAATAAATCTCAAGACAACGATATACATTAAAACTTACTATAATGTAACAGAGTGAAGTACCGGACACTGCAAAATACACTTTAAAAAAAGGAGGCAGCTAAAAAGTATGAAGCACTGGACGCAAAGTCACTCTTTCAAGAGTGCACTGTGTGAAAACAGAAACAAATCTCTGACAGTGCCACTAGAGATGTCATCCCCCCTATTCTCAGTGCTTTTAGGAAAAACAGGGTATTTGGAAACAGCAGTCACCCTCTGGCAAATCATCGGAAAACCAAACCAGAACGTGCCTATTACACGTTCTGAATTTGCAAGAACATTTTTTGCGTAATATTTGCAAAAGTATTGTAAAGACTTCCTTCCAATTTATAAGCTAAGAAAAAAAACAAAAAAACCCAAACCCCAAACACACATACACACAAACAACACATCCTTTGGCACATCTCCAAGCTTTGCATCAAAAAACTTTGTTTCACGATACCCAAAACAGAAATCTGTCAAAATGCAGATGTTACCTAAAATTACATGTTGAGTTCCAAAAGAAAAATAGATGGTGCTTGCTGGAAGAGGCCACTTACACACTAAAAAAAGTGTTTAGACATGTTTAAGATGGGGAAAAATTAGGCATGAATTCAGAGTCCATCACAAGTATTTTTCACAGCCAGTTCGTATCCTGACAGCTTACTCTGAGGTTTGACATCATTAGGATGCCAACCCCATTCCAGCCTTCCGTAATTCTGTGCGTCTGTGTAACTGTTTTCCAGAAAGAAAGGTCTGCTCTTTGTTCGGAGTAATTCTAATTCCACCTCCCTCTCTCTCCCCACAGCTCCTTTGTGTACTTCAGCCATTTCAAACATTGAATTGTGGGAGGCTTCGAGGTCCGAAAACCTGCTAATCAGGATGGAATTTCTCTTGGTGCTCACATCTGACCTTAAGAGTTTTCAGCATTTCGTTGGTCTCCTTGGTGACAGTTGCCGCGATCACTTTCAGTGTTTGTCGGGAGTAGTACTGAAAAAGAAATTTCTGGTGCCTTCATGTGGTTGTATTCACTTTTATCACTACTGTTACCTCTTCAAAGTAGGTTGCAAAACTCCTCTCACCCACTTTTTTTTTTTTTTNTTTTTTTGTTCCCCTGGGAATCTAAGTCTAAGGATAGGATTTGCATTTTGTTGCTACAATGAACCATTTGGAAAACAAGGTTCCTTTCAAATATTCAAACAAGATAAACACATCAGGGTGCTACAATAAAGCCACGGGGCTATGCCCATCAACTTCAAACATCAGACCTTAAGCATTTTACTGCATGCCTGTCTTTATGCATCTGAACAACTTGAGTTATATTGTTTGCAAGGCCACAATAAATCCTGCTATTTGACGCTTCTTCCTTTCTATAATTTGAAAATACCAATGTATTGTATGTTTTAAAYCATGTAAGTCTCCAGTCAACAAAATCCTTCTTCATAAGCTTTAGAAGACTCATCTCATTAAACAAGTATTTCATATTGTCAATGCAGTAGGGTTCTGTTGTCAAAGTATTGTAATATGCTTGCTTCTGTACAGTATGTTTTCAGCAATTAAACCTATCTGAATTGATACTTCAGAAACATAAGCACTACAGTTCACTATAGCAACTCCTCCTGTCTTTTTGTTTTATTTGCTTTTGTGGCTATTCTAAAGGAAGTCCGTATTTAATATTTGAAAAGCACACAAAAAAATCCAGACATTCATATTCTGCCTCTTAGTATGTCAGGAAAGAAAAATGAATTCATTATTAAGGAGGAGCAACAATTCCAACCAAATCAAAATTGTGTCCTATAGTGGCMTTTATTTTTCTGAGGAATATTGCAAGTTCTGTGGGAAGCATCAGTAATTTTAATAAATGAAGTAAAACAATCAGCTCTTTCTGAAGACTCAATAAACACAGAGGTCTGAGAATGGAAAAGAATGACATTTTAGAGATAGTTCAGGTATCCTGTGAGAGGATATTATATTCTCACATTTTACTAGGAGAAAATGAAAATATGTTGCTGTAAGTTTTACTCCTGTATCATATCCTACAACATTAGAAACTGCAACAAGACAGAGTATACCAAAAATGAACATTAAGATGGCTTGGAAAACAGTATAAGGTATAAATAATAGATATCATTATCCAAAAGCGCTGGGGTACAACTCCTCAGGCAGCAGCAGAAACACATCTAGATATATTATTAGACATGTTAAACAGCTGGTAAAATGCATCCTTGCAAAATTAAGGTGAATCCAAATTTTATGTCAAACAGTAAAGCTCAAGTTTTTCCTAAAAAGGACAGTTTTAAACACACAAAAAATGAAGGATATTAAAAAAATAAAGGATATTCAGCTGATAAAGGTCTTTTGAGGCAAAAGACGTCTATATTACAATTCCCACAAGAAAACAAAATAGCAATTTGATTTTTTTTCCCCACTTCTAATGATAGACCAAAATGCAAGGCAAGACAGCACTGATGTCTTCCACTACTGAATAAGAGGGTAAAGAAAGGCAGAGCCATACTTTTCTCAGAGCTGCACAGTGATAAGATGAGAGGCAGTAGACAAAAACTGCAAGACAGGAAATTCTGATTACCTGTAAGGGAAAAGCTTTCACCACGATGGCGGTCAAACCATGGAAACAGGTCGTCCAGAGAGGYTGTCGAATCTCCATCCTTGGAAATATTCCACAGTCAAGTGGACACTGCCCTTGACAATCTGATCTAACATGGGCTGCTGCTTTGAGCAGAAAGTTGGGCTAGATGATCTTCAGAGGCCCCTTCCCAAATTATTCCATGATTCTACACATTAATTGAAAAGTTAACTTGTACGTTCACTAGTAAAGTGAATGTACATATTCTTTTTTATGTACACCCACTTTTTACTGAATACTTTTGCTACACTTCATGGTTAAAGAAAACTGTGTTAACTGGACTGAATTCTTCCATGCAGTCCCCTAGATAATTAAAAGTTGCTCAGATGAACAAATTCATATGCTAAACTGACTTGGAAACAAACACACACAAAATCATTTTCAAAATAAAAATACTTGATACTATTGCATGCACAACTTACTGGCATCAGGAAGACATCCAGATCTCTCTTGTAGAACACAAAGATTACTGTAAAAGTGGTGGTGGTGAACTATACTTATTTAACATTCACTGGGGTGTATTAAAAACACTAGCTAATATGACAGTCAGTAGATACTGATTCATGCTGTTACACTCCACAGCCCTTGGAAGAGGTTACTATCATCCAAAACAGAAGCCTAATCAGATCTGCCTTACAAAACCAAGGTGAAAAAGCCCCTCTGCCTCTCCATGCAACTTAGTGCCTGCACAAGAATGTAGGACAATTTCAGGATACAGGGGGAAAAAAACATTCAGGAATAAAAATGCCAAGATGTAAGTGTCTAAATGATATGTATCATACATTTTACTCTTCCAGTATGGAATAGACATATTGGAAATGTCCGTAAAATTAGTTGTTGAAGGTCAAAAGTTATAAAAAAAAAAAAATCCAAACCTGAAAATCTAACCTAAGGGATATAAAACCAATTCCTTCACATTTCAATCACAGAGCAGTATTTTTAGACAATTTGGTGAAATGTTAACAAGTATTAGAGAAACTTAAGTCACTCTAAGCAACAACAACCTGTATCAAAAAAAAAAAAAAAAAAAAAAGGAGAGCTCGTTCTCTTGAAAAATTATGAAATAAATTTAGCTTTTGAATTGGTGACACTTCACATAATGCAAGGCTTTTCAGCATCTCAAAAACTTGTTTTCATCCTTGAACTGGAAATGTTCTTCTAAGCAAGGAATTAAACATAACAAGACAGAACTATGTGCTATTAACAGGGCACAAAGAGGCCTTTTTTCAATTGTCAGTAAGAAGATATTTCCATCTGCCTAACATTGACTTAACAGCTTCTGGAGAAAAAAAAAATACACTATAGCAGCTACTACAATACTTCAGCAGATTAATCTTGAACAAGACTCCAGGAAAAAATCAGAACTTTTCTTATGGGTTCTCCATGGAAGTCATTTATGCTTGATCATTATTTCCACATCACATCTTCTGTGTCTTCTATCTCGTCTATGTAGAAGTAACTGAAGCCTCTTGTTATTGTTGTCTACCATCGCAGCAACCCTCATCTTTCTTAGCATTTTGCATAGAATCATGGAATCAGTAAGGTTAGAAGGGACCTCTGGAGATCATCTAGTCCAACATCCCTGCTCAGCGGGGTCACCTAGAGCATGTTAGACAGGGCTGCATCCAGGCAGGCTTTGAAGATCTCCAGAGAAGGAGACTCCACAGCCTCTCTGGGCAACCTGTGCCAGTGCTCCATTCACAGGGAAAAAATTCCCCCTCACGGTCAGGCAGAACTTCCTGTGCTTCAGTTTGTGCCCATTGCCTCTTGTCCTATCACACGGGACAACTGAAAAGAGTTTGTCCCTGTCCCCTTMACACTCACCCTTCAGGTACTTGTAGACATTGATAAGATCCTCCCTCAGTCTTCTCTTCTCCAGGATAACCAGGCCCAGCTCTCACAGCTGTTCCTCATAGGGCAGGTGCTCCAGCCCTCTGATCATCTTCATAGCCTTACGCCGCACCCTCTCCAGGAGCTCCCTGTCTCTCTTGTCCTGGGGAGCCCAGAAATGGACACAGGACTCGAGATGAGGCCTCACCAGGGCTGAGTAGAGGGGCAGGATCACCTCCCTCCACCTCCTGGCAACACTCTTCCTAATGCACCCCAGGAGACCATTGGCTTTCTTGGCCACAAGGGCACATTGCTGACTCATGGTCAACTTGTCATCCACCAGCACTACCACATCCTTCTCTGCAGAGCTGCTCTCCACAAGGTCAACCCCCACCTTGGACTGGTGCCTAGGGTTATTCCTCCCTAGGTGCAGGACTCTGCACTTACCCTTGTTGAACCTCAGGAGGTTCCTCTCCGCCCAGCTCTCCAGCCTGTCCAGGTCTCTCTGAATGGCAGCACAGCCCTCAGGTGTATCGGCCACTCCTCCCAGCTTGGCATCATCAGCAAACTTGCTGAGGAGGCACTCTGTCCCCTCACCCAGGTCACTGATGAAGAAGTTGAACAGGATGGGACCCAGTACTCAGCCCTGGGGGATGCCACAGGCCTCCAACTAGACTCTGTGCCACTGAAGACAACCCTCTGGGCTCTGCCTTTCAGCCAGTTCTCAATCCACCTCACAGTCCACTCGTCTAACCCACACTTCCTGAGCTTCTCTAGGAGGATGCCATGGGAGATAGTGTCAAAAGCCTTGCTGAAGTCAAGGTACACAACGTCCACTACTCTCCCCTCATCTACCCAACCAGTCATTCCATCATGGAAGRCTATCAGGTTGGTTAAGYAGGATTTCCCCTTGGTRAATCCATGCTGACTACTCCTGATCACCTTCTTTTCCTCCATATGTCTGGAGATGACATCCAGAATGAGCTGTTCTATCACCTTWYYAGGGATGGAGGTGAGGCTGACTGGCCTATAGTTTCCTGGGTCCTCCTTCTTGCCCTTTTTGAAGACTGGGGTGACATTGGCTTTCTTCYAGTCCTCAGACACCTCTCCAGTTCTCCAGGACCTTTCAAAGATGATGGAGAATAGCCTGGAAACAACATCCACCAGCACCCTCAGTACCTGCGGGTGCATCCCATCYGGGTCCATGGATTTGTGGATGTCTAGCCTACCCAGAAGGTCTCTAATCCTTTCCTCCTCAGCCAAAGGAAAGTCTTCCCTTCTCCAGACTTTCTCCCTCATGTCCAGGTTCCAGGATTCCTGTGGGCTGCCCTTAGCAGTGAAGACTGAAGCAAAGGCGGCATTCATTAATTCTGCCTTCTCTGTATCCCTTGTCACCAGGGCCCCTACCCCATTCAGGAGCGGGCCCAGATTTTCCCTAGTCTTCCTCTTGCTGCTGATGTATTTGAAGAAGCCCTTCCTGTTGTCCTTAACATCCCTTGCCACACTCAGTTCCAGCATTATCACTACTCTGATTGTGAAAGTGATTGTATATTCCTAGAATCATTTCTGTATATTCACAGAATTTCTACCCAAACGGACTGAGTGACTTGTTGATAAGAATAAGAAACTATATTAAGATTGGTGTCCTAACTCCCTTCTAAGAATGAGTTCTAAGAAAGGAAGGGAGCACATTTAGACTGTGAGGACACAAACCACAAACTCCAGGACTGAGAGTACTGTACTGCTACACCTACACTTAGTGGAGAAGCAGGAGTTACTTGCTCCAACACAGTATCCTGTGAATGCAGTCCTGCTGCTTCCAGACACCACACATCTTGGTGCTCCACAGCCAGGATTAAGATTTCTGCCTTGCGTTGTGATACAGAATGGACTTTGCAGGCTATTTTTGGTGCTTAGAAACAATTCCCTGCACTGAGATTCACAACTCAGGCACTTACTTCAACAGAGTATTCAAACTTCTAACTCTTCCTTGAAAGAAAGAAAGAAAGAAAGAAAGAGAAAGAAAGAAAGAAAAGAAAGAAAGAAAGAAAGAAAAAGAAAAGGCTAATCAATAGACCACTGGGTAGAGTGATCACTAAATATGACAGAGTCTAAGCTGAAGTTCTTCAGGCTGCATGAGATCAGAGATTCATTGTCTCAAGAGACCAGGAAAAACAAAAAGCAATGACTATAGCCTAGTGCTCAGATCTAATCTTCAGCAAATGTAAACCTTCATTACATAAGATCCCTCTTTTTATCAGTACAAAAATTTCTAAGAAAATGCTCACTTATAAGTAAAGGCTTCAMAAGGAAGTCGTTCTCTCTCTTGCTCCCCTGCCCAACCTAACGATTATACTGAACTCCGTGGAAAACTAAATGCTGCCAGCAGGAAGGCAGCTGGCACACCAGAACTGGCTTTTGTCTGATGATGAGGGCATTCTCATAGGGCAAGGGAACTATGAGACAGGATCTGTTCAGATGAAGGCATGCCCAAGTCTGCTACGGCTTTGATTAAGCACTAGTTACACTTCTGAACTAAAAACACCTAGAAAACCTAGAGACCTTTCATGAACTATTGTAATGTCCACAAGAAATAATYTACCAAAGATCAAATCTTTTCAAATGTCAAAGACACGTATTTATCTTCTATGATTTGACTCACAGAGCAAAGTCAGATATTTCTGAAGAACTGATAGACTGTTATTGTTTCTCACTTCTCTTTTACAGCAAAAATAGAGAAAACACTTTCCACCTCAACTTTAACATGTTATAAATAATAGACAATGACATTTAAATATCTAGACTTCAGGTAAGAGTCAAAGTTTAGGAAGTACCCTTCATCTCTATAATCCATTAAAGCTCCTTCCACAAGGTTATTTCTGTTTTGTCTGGGTTTTTTCTCCCTCTTAATACTAATTTTGTTTGTCCTAAAGAGACAACAATAGGTGTCTTTATCCTTTTAAAGATGAGAAACYAAACAAGAGTCTGAAAGCCAGATAAAAAGAATCCAAAGCTGGAAGACATTAAAGTCTGTTGTGAGTCACTACATGAAAAATAATTCAGTCTGATATTGAAACAGCTTCTGGGACTTTCGCTTTTCAAATTTGCTTAGAAATTCCTGTAGCTGTTTAATTGATGCAGCAACAAACAGTGGATTACGAAGGAAAACAAACACTGGTGTAACAACAGTTCATTTTCTTTTTCCAGTATACATACAGCTTTTTGTCTAGTGATGCTCTAGAAAGACTCCTGCAGAAGCAAGTGCTAAGCTAGAGGCATTCCTGTACCCAGATACAGAGCAGTCATGGCATTAAGTACAACTGTTCATACAACCTGAAGTTACTTGCAAACCGTTTTACACACAAATGCAGGTGTCTTGCTCATATAGCTAGCCCTATGATAAGATGCATGTCCAGCCTGTGATGGGGAAACCTTGGCATTTTTGGTCACAGTAGAAAGGAAATAGGTCCCTCGGGACAAAAGAAGCTGTTGCGTGATCTGTGGGGAATGGGTGACCATGTGCAGCTTGCAGACTGCCCTCTGCCTGGTGCAAAAGAGAAGGTGAAAGATGCAGACTGTGGACTCTGCGAGTTACTYTGCTACACTGACTACTTCTAAYGCAAAGTATTCCTAGAAGAAAGACYAGTACTTCTTCTAAATAAGCAGTCTACTGGGACCGAGGTGCAATCCTCCCCCAATGTATATCAGAACAGAGAATCTTTCATATTTCTTTTCTCTAGACAGCCTACATGTACTTTGCGACACCAGCTTGTCAAAAAATGTTTTGGCATGACAGATAGCCATTAGCTCTCTGAAGAGGCAAAGGGAACACTACTTCACTCACCATTTAGGAACGGCATCATCAAACTGACCAGGTTGCAATATCTGAAAAAATTGGTGACCAGCTGCAGCTGCTATTTGCCATTTGCCAGTGTGCCTTGCAGTTTCCAAGTTAGAATTTTCCAGGGCACCCAGTGGTGAAACTGGTGCTAGAAAGGAAACGATCCTGGTCTACTTAAACAAAAAAACAAAAGCAGTAACTGCGGAGGCATACAGCGATTGTTTTCACTGACAGCAGCAATAAAGACTCAGTGGAAATGCAGAGAAAATACAAAGTATTAACCCAATGAAGTCCTGAAATCCTTCATCAGGTGCTTCTACACCAAGTTACTATTCAGTAGTGTAACTTTTCCTATTCTGAATATGTGCTGCACACACATTATGGAGGACACGAAAAAGAATTCCCTTTTCCTCACCTTATCTATTAATTCTACAAAATATCCTCCAATTTTAATTCTGGCAATATGGACTTATTAATCCCTATGAATCAATTCAGGGACATTCTCTTAACTACAAAAGCTTATTTAAAATATTTACTTTCTTCTTTCACCTGTGTGTATTTTATTTATACGTAATTCCTCCCTTCACAGATAACCATGCTAGTGCAGCTTTCCCAGACTGGCATCAGTGACAAATCATCTAACAAGGCAGCAGACAAGCTTTCATCAGACTGGCTTCTTCAGCTTCTGCTGATATTTCTTTTGCCCTCCAACATGCGGGAGGGAAAAGTACACACACACACAAAAAAAGGAGAGCTAAAACTGCCTTCATTAACYGGCCTCCCAGTGTCTTTGCAATAGGCATTATGAACACTACTGCTCAGGAACTCAGAAAGAGCAGCACGCGTGCTCCCTTCCCCTTCGCGGCCAATGTGCACCCAGCCTTCAGCACGTGCTCCTGCACGTAGTGCGAGCAAGGTGCCGATACAGCGAGGTCTGAGTATGGTTCTTGAGCATGTTAGATTTGGGTCAGGTTTTTTAACTGGTTTTCTGGTTTACCACACACACAGTAAAAGCAGACCATGTGCATTTAAAATACCATCATCCTCACACCTGAAATATATATATGTATTTAAAGTAGGTATCAAAGGGAAGTGTGGTTAGTGTCTCTGAGCAAGCAGAATGCCACACAGGAAGGACATCACATTAATATGCAATCCAATGTTGCATTCATAAACCGCAGATGCAAAGCTGTTCTTGGCAATTCATTCATTAAGCAGCATCGAAAGAAAAGCCTATAGCCAGAGGAAGAAGCAGTGATGTCTTCCTTATATGAATTTAGTGCATGTGGTAAGCAATATACTGCAGAATTTCCTTCTAAGCCAATACAGCAAAGGTTTGCCACAGTCAATGTAGTAGCAGATGCCTTCATTTAGGTTTTATCAACATCCAAACCTTATCTGTCCCATGCTAACCACAAATTCTCCCTTTAAAAATATTTTGTGTCATCAAAGGCATTTACAGAGCACAATTATCACACTACCTTAGGAAATAGCTATTTCACTAAATGTATTCACTAAATACTTCACTAAAGTCAAGTTATAATTCTGATGAAAATATACCAAGCTGTGCTTCCCATTGTTTACAGATTTTCATAGGAATTGTCAAGCAGAAGCCCAAAATCCTTAAATTTAAGACTGTTCAACTTGCGTCTCTCTTAGTGCTGCCAAATTTTAGTTAAACGTAAAGGTTCAGAAAGTGTAGTATAAATACACTAGGACTTTCCTGCAGACCAAGTAAAACTCCTTACCAGAATTTAGCTGTGTTATGGTAGATAACTTGCAAGTAAAAATAAAATTGTAGGCTGAGACAAGCACTGCACAGTAGACCCACGTGTGCTGGATTTTAAATTCGGTTGAGTTGTGCAAACCAATAAAGATTGCTCAGAAGAAGAAATTCATTTGATGAATAGAAACGTGGTTCCTTAGGGAACCAAAGAAACAGGAAGCTTGCAAATGATGCAAAAATTGGCAAGATCCTTGGAAGAATGGAGAAGACCTTACTCGTCTTAATGAAGTACTTCTAGGATTTCTCGTGAGTCGCCAAACTATTCCTGCTGAACCAACAGCGCCTGGACTGAAAAGCACATGCTATTATCATTATCCAGAGTGCAATACATAATACAATTTGAAATCCGAAGGTGATCAATGCACACTTTTGGTTAAAAAGTGAAGACATTATTGCCTTAATATGCTGCAAGATACACAGTATTTTCTAACTGTTGTCACTTTAGAAGGCTATGATACCTTGAGTTCTGTGTAATGTTTACTTTTAAAAGCTATGCTACTTTTCCCCTTTACAACTCAAAATGTCTTAAAATGAACGAAAATAACAGCAACAAAAAATCAAATTCCCTCTTTGTTAACTATCCCAATTCCAATAATAAATAGCAAGCTTGTTAAAACATTTACCCAGTGAGGATCTAGGGGTGGGGCAAAGACCAAGAGAAGAAAAAAAAACATTTTGTTTAGAAGTCTCTTTAAATACTGCCTTATTTAACAGATCAACCAGTCAAGTAGACATGCTCTGATCTACAAATTGTGTTTGGTCCATACACACTGTTTACATACCCAACTGTCTATAGCAGCTCCAGGGTACTGCTCTGTTCTTTCAAGATAAATATACCACCAAAATGTATGTAAAGTGGCAGAGAAGGAAGTCCTCATGCAAAAGACACACAAAAAAGTCCTTAACAAGGTTGCTTCTGAAGATTTTACTAAGAGATTAAAGTATTTAATTGGTTAAACAAGTGAGACATACAAGATCTAAGTACTCCCTAAGTAACGTACAAATAGAAATTCTGATTTAATTGATTGAGTAAAAATTGAACTGCAGAGACATAGCACAGAAACAGCTGATGGTATGTGTAACAAACAGCCCACGTCAAGTGGGACTGTGCTAAAAAGTAGGTTGAGTCCATCCGTATAGGCCCTTTGCATATGGCTTTCATGACAGTGAAGGGCTGTAGCCCCAGGCTATGAATACCCTGGAAAAAAAAGAAGTACAGAGACTCTACCAAGCAGAAGCACTGTATATGTGCCATAAGATGACTTACCCATTGAAAAAAGCTTTTCAAGATAGACAAATATCATAGAGTTACTAGAGAGAAGCAGAACCATTCCAAGTATAACAAAACATTTACTCCATAGACAAAAAACCTGCACTAGGTTCAAGCAAATCCAAGTACTAAGGAGCCCATGGGTTTCTAAGCTCTGTTTCACCATCATAAAAGGTGAAGGCAGTTTCTTCAGCTTGGCTCTGGGGCAAAGCAAGCTGCGTGTTCCCACTACAAAATGTAAGCTCACCTAGAGCACCCTCCTTTAAACGCAGTAGGATGTCAGGAAAATGCTAAGGCCTTTCGCTCACTCTCTGAAAACTTAGTGCAAACTGTGGTTTTCTTTTCTCTTTCTTTTTTTTTTTTTAAACAGGATTAAAATTGTAAGCTATACTATCAAAATCAGTTGCATAAGGCCAGCAAGCACAGTGCTTGTGGCAGGAAGCTCTGATTTTACCAACACTACCAGGAAGACAATGTTGCAAGTCAGCAGAAAACAGGAAAAGGATGGGATTTTAGTTTATTGAAATATTATAAAGACGTTTAAAGAAAAACCAAATATTTTTAATCCTCCAGAGCTTCAGCAATGTTTTTAGAGTCAAAATTCAAGTGTTCTTTTGTGTCTTTTATGTAGTTCATCAATAGCTTGCTTCATTCTGATTAGAGAAAAAAGTGTAACACCAAAAGGCACTGAAGTCTAATGCAGCATTTTTCTGAACTTTAGTGAGGCAGTTTTTAATTACTGTAACACATATACTTTTAATCTTTGGGAGTTCACCCATGCACAACTACTCTTTCATGTGAGTTTAAAAATACAATTAGATGCATGGAAGCTTTATTGTATTAAAGGGAAACAATTTTGTCTTGCAGTCCTCTCAGCATCACAATATACCCATTAGCAATTGCTGATTTAAGCTTTTAACAGTAGCTGCAGCCATATCAATTCATGACGCTGACCTCTATTTTTCTGAATGAATTAAGAGGAAGAGAAAAATGTGGCTTCCACTAAGCTTCCATTCCAGCACAGGAAATCCTGTGTGGTTAGATACAGTATGTGTCATGCTCAGAGATTTCATTCTACTCCCCTTTAAAAGCCAACATTAGCAGCATGTCACAGGAAATTCTTCCTTATTTTCAGTAGTTCATAGGACAAGGCTTCTTTGGAAACAAGGTCAGCATGAATAGAGCATTGCTTCCTTATCGCTTCTAAGCAGCTGTGTTGAGGATGCAAGACACAACACTGCACCGTGTCCCTGAATACCTCTTTTCATAAACCTTAAGCATATTCAGTTCAAGCACTCAAAAGTTCCTTTGTGCTCTTTTATTTTGAGATTTTTATATTACACGATTTCCAAAAATATTTCTTTAAAAAATGCAATGAGTTAACATTAAGGTTAATCTCTGCCTAAATAATAATTACAAAAATCAAACTTAAGCTACTTTCCAACAGAAAGCACCATGCAGCATGGAGAARAAAGAAATGAGTTCTTGGTTGAGTCAAGGTGATGAAAGACAAACTTACAGATGCTGGGCCGTCTCTTTGGGAAATATGGGGCCCAACGCCAGCTGCCCACTCCCATCCCCAGCATACTTCTCTTTAATTTAAGGTCTTTTACTCTATGCCACCCCCAGGCTTTAGGTAAGGCTCCAGGTGCAATTAGTCTTTAACTTAATAAGCTACTTATGTAGGAATTGTACACTTAAGAAGGGTGAAAGTAAATTCCAGTTTTTTCTAATATAAAGCACTGACTTCTAATTCAAGCCACCGATTTTCCTCATTTTTTCTACCAGAACACAGACTAACCAAATGACAGCAACAACCCACTAAGAATATTGTGAATTATACTGCTGAGTAAGATGCAGCTAATTTCCCTCAAGAGAATGCCTTAAAAGGTTTGCAGTGATAATAATAGCAGCTCCTGAAATATTTGCATTTTTTCCATCTTCTTGAAAGCAAGCCATGGGACAGAGGGAAACAGGCTTTACAGAAGCAGTTGGTCCCACAAAACTATCTGGTAATCAATATCATGAAAAACACAGGAAGACATTTAACACCAAAATGCCTAAAACCCCCACAGCCTGCCAGATGCGCAGTAGGCAAGGCCCAGCCATGGAAAGACAAACACATCAGTTCACTGCTCTTGCCAGGGGAAGAGGCAGAGGCAGCACGCTTGGTCTCATCGTGCAGACTGTTGGATTGAGAATTTGGCGGAAGAACTCGGAAGCGAGACTCTGCCAGCGATCTGTGGGCAACAGGAGAGCAACAGCTATCTCTGAGGCACAGGAGACCAAGTGAACACAAAAGAAGGGAAGCATCACAGAGCTGTGGAAAAGGGTCCTTGCAGTTAAAATACGTTGCAGACTGAGACATAAAGCAATATACAGCATTCCTACTGCACTGCATTTTGGTCTTGTTTGAGCAGCACTGGGCTGGCACCGGGACTGCTGAAGCAGCTCCTGCTGCTCCCACACTTGCCCAGGCCATCTCCATCTYTCAGCGGAGCAGCAAGGCTGAAGGAAATCACGTGAGTGTCACTCCCAACGCTTCCTCTCAAACCTTCAAGTGCTGCTCTCTGTGGCCCATATGCAGACTTTTGCACAAGGTTTAGGATTTGTGAAGTCTTGGCTCAAGTACATTTTATGGCTCAGTCTACCAGCAGCTGCAGTATTAGAAACAATAGGGAACAGCTTCTCCTTGAGTCACACACGGCACAAGTTACACTGACATCATGATAAATGCAGAGTAGCTATGAGAAAGGAAGAGGGAAAAAAAACCACCCAGAAACCAAAAAATCCACTCCCCCTCAAAAATAGAACAGCTTCCAGGAAATCACTATTGACAAATTGTAATGACTTATATCATGTTTGTTTAGCGGTTATTTACACGTAGTATACTATAAAACGAAAGGGGAGGAAAAATACAAGAACTGACGCTAAGCAAGGCAGCAGAAAGCATGATTATAGAGGCAAGGGGGCATTGACTGAAGCCATTAAGAATACTAGTTGCTCAAGTGACCTGGTTTTAGGTCACTATCAAATTCCTTGTAGTTCACAATCATGAAAATCAGTATTCATCTCTTTTCTGGCAACAAGTTTCACTCTTTAGAATCCGTTGTTACCAGAATAATCCACGCAGAAAAATATGGAAGTTTCTGGAACAGTCAGACCCATCCCTCTGCAAATGATTTTCATCTTATGGGAAAAACATTCCTCTTTTTCAGTTCCATCCTTGGCACAGAAATATTTAATTCTAGTGACTGCCATCCTGAAATCATGGAGGTCCTCAAGGGGGCTGAAAAATTCCACTGTGGCACATGAAAGCGTTTAGCTGGATACAGGTGACAAGAGAAAAAAAAACTTACTATTAAAGTGAGAATTCTAAGTGTAATGGAGCGAATCATTCAACTAGTCTCCATAGAGGTCTAATATTTCCTGTCCAGGAACAAGCCTCTATTTCACCACTGTGGTCACTTGAATTTTAAGGATTCCCTTGCCAAAGGTAAACTGATCTGTTAGAGGCCACAACGGCTCCTAAACAACAGAAATCARCTTTATTGCTTCTTATTGTTCCTCCAGGCAAGAAGTGTTTCAATYGTACAAGAACCTGCAGCAGGCTTCTAACAAACACGCAGGCCATCTGTATGGAGGCTTTCAGCTCAACATAGCAGAAAAGGAGCAAAATGGTAGTTACGACTAGGATTCAGAAGCAGCAGTTCTATTTAAAGACAAAAACATTCAAACAAACAAATCACATTCACATTGTCAATAAGAAGGATTTGGAAGATTTACTTACTAGTTCCAAAACCTTACATTTTTCTAGCATGAAGAGTATGGCATTCTGTATAATAAAGTTACGTAACTCAAATAGCAAGACAACTGACTAAACTCCTTCAATATACACAACGACATTTTAACATTTGAGGATTAAAGACAGAAAACAGCAATTAATGCCCCTAATGTTTTTAACAGTGTACAGTCGAAGAGATTTTCCTCTAATGGCATTACAAAACAGAAGCATGCCTTGTTTAGCACGTTAACAAGCTTGCATTTACTGCCGTCAGCATCAGACCTCCCAGTACAGCAGTCATCCATATAATCAATGAAAATAGTWTGCAAAATGCCACTCTGATATTAGTCAGACAGTGTTATTCACCCAAGGAAAGATCTCTGAGTTTAGGAATAAGAGTAGCATTTTTAGCTTGGAAACTGGTTTGTCAACAGCTATTCTTCTCCTGCACAAAACCTTCAACAATGCCAGCTCAAAGCAACAGTAGACTCATTTATTGGCGGGAAAAAAGGCGCTCCTTTGTACCATCAGTTTTGCGTCCTTTCAATAGCAGCTCCGGYGGTAGACTGGTGTGGACAATTGCAGTGACCATCTGTGACTATGAGATACTTTGGTAGCAGCAAGACTACCTTAGGTTCAACACTGCCACATCTTGCCCTACCGAGTCTTTCACATTGCTTTGAGAAAACTTAATGAAAATGGATACGTTCAAAGCTGAATAAAAAGAGGTCGCAGCAGGCTTGACCYGAACTCTAAACAATGGAACTGTAATGCCGGCACCATTGCAACAACACGACAGATGTAGGTCGTGCTAGCTTTCAAGCTTTCATCCGAGGCTGTGACGGATAGCTTGCAATTTACTGACAAGACACGGAAAGTTTCCATTTTCATTTAGTCTGTAGGCTCAGATTTCTAGGGTTCAATTAAGATGGATGATGCACAGTTTTTTTGTTCACACGGAAAAATCTTACAAAGATTATAGCTAGTGCRTGCCCCTGACCTAGGGACGTTCTTGTCCTGAATCCACCCTGCAGACTTCGCTCCAAAATTATGCAGTGCAGGATTGGCCTAAAAAGTTTACAGAGGAATAYTGTTGGTTAACCAAAGAGGTTAATTCACAAAATCTTTAGTGTCAGTATAGATTTTACCAGCTATGGACTAATACTTTCCTGATTGTTTCAATTATGTAATCTAAGTTCTATTAAGTTTACTCAACTATCTCCATTAATCCRTCCTAAACATACGTACTTAGATCTTCACCACATGTTCTAGTTGGACTTCGGTGAGGAAGCAATTTAGATGCAGGCCAGAGGAAAAAAATCTCCTAAACCGCACAGATCTTCAAAGAGCAGTTACTAGGAGTCTTTCAAGCAATATTAATTTTTCTCCTCCCTCGAAAGATACAGAGCAGCTGCAAGAACCATCATCTAACAGSAGCAAAGCCAGCTTGTCTTAGAGCTGCCCTTGTATGACAAAATATATCCAGCCGAGCAACATACAGAAAGTGAGCCATAAATACAGGACACCAATTGATTCATAAATTCTCCTGAATTTGTAGGCAACCCGYTTGTGTGTGGGCATGGTAAGCAAGTGAAAGGTTGGCAGACTACTGATTTAAGACACAGAAAGACATCAGGAAAGCTTCCTGGGTCTTTCTCTTTCTCCAGTAGATAAAGAAAGAGGTGCCATTTTGCACAGAAACCTCTTCTAGACTGAAAGCAAGCTTTAAGACAGCTGTTAGAAGATCCAGACAATCTTCAACCAGTTGGTGAAACATATTTAGAAACGTGTTTATGAAAACATATTTGCATTTCATTTTCAAAGGAAATTCTTCTTAAACCAAAAACAAAACCCAAAACACATCTTCCTTTCTAAAAAAGGTCCTAAAGCTTTCTCAGAAAACTGGAAGAAGCCTCATGTTTGCAGGCCCTGGTCTTCACGGGGAACTTTAACCACCCCAGTATCTGCTGGAAGGGCAACACAGCAGAGGACAAACAATCCAGGAGGCTTCTGGAGTGTATCAGTGACAACTTCCTGACACAGATGATCAAGGAGCAGATCAGGGGAGATGCTCTGTTGGACTTCATACTTACAAATATGGAAGAACTTCTTGGAGATATGAAGGTCAAGGGCAGCCTTGGCTGCAGTAATCATGAGATGGTTGCTCTCATGTTAGTAACCACGAGAGTAAACATGAGAGGGAATAAGACAAATAGCAGGATTACAACCCTGGACTTCAGAAGGGCAGAACTTTGGCCTACTCAGGGATTTGTTTGGAAGAATCCCATGTCCTGGAGAGAAGAGGGTCGGGACAGCTGGTTGATTTTCAAGGATCACTTCCACCAAGCTCAAGAACTGTCCATCCGAATGAGCAAAAAAGTCAAGCAAGAGTGGTAGGAGGCCTGCATGGATGAACAAAAAGCTACTCACAGAACGTAAAAAAGGAAGCACGCAAGAGGTTGAAGCAGAGACAGAGGACACAGAATATAGAGACGTTGTCCAAACATGCAGGAATTAAGTTAGAAAAGCCAAGGCCCATTCGGAGTTGAATCTGGCAAGGGACATGAAGGGCAATGAGAGCTGCTTTTAAAGATATATCAGCAGCAAAGGGAAGACTAGGGGAAATGCAGGCCCACTACTCAATGGAGCAGGGCATCTGCTGACAGAGGAAGCAGAAAAAGCTGAGGTACTCATAGAATTGTTTTGGTTGCAAGGGACCTCTGGAGATTACCTTGTCCAACAACCCCACTCAGCTGGGCAACCTGTGCCAGTGCTCCGTCACTCTCACAGGGAAGAAATTCCCCCTCACGGTCAGGCAGAACTTCCTGTGCTTCARYTTSTGCCCATTGCCTCTTGTCCTATCACATGGGACAACTGAAAAGAGTTTGTCCCTGTCCCCTTCACACCCACCCTTCAGGTACTTGTAGACATTGATAAGATCCCCCCTCAGTCTTCTCTTCTCCAGGATAACCAGGCCCTGCTCTCGCAGCCGTTCCTCATAGGGCAGGTGCTCCAGCCCTCTGATATCATCTTCATAGCCCTACGCTGCACCCTCTCAAGGAGCTTCATGTCTCTCTTGTATTGGGGAGCCCAGAACTGGACACAATACTCGAGATGAGGCCTCACCAGGGCTGAGTAGAGGGGCAGGATCACCTCCCTCCACCTCCTGGCAACACTATTCCTAATGCACCTCAGGAGACCATTGGCCTTCCTGGCCACAAGGGCACATTGCTGGCTCATGGTCAATCTGTCATCCACCAGCACTACCAGGTCCTTCTCTGCAGAGCTGCTCTCCAGAAGGTCAGCCCCCACCTTGGACTGGTGCCTAGGGTTATTTCTCCCTAGGTGCAAGACTCTGTGCTTGCCCTTGTGGAACCTCAGGAGGTTCCTCTCCGCCCAGCTCTCCAGCCTGTCCAGGTCTCTCTGAATGGCAGCACAGCCCTCAGGTGTGTCAGCCACTCCTCCCAGCTTGGCATCATCAGCAAACTTGCTGAGGAGGCACTCTGTCCCCTCMCCCAGGTCACTGATGAAGAAGTTGAACAGGATGGGACCCAGTCCTGAGCCCTGGGGGATGCCACTAGCCACAGGCCTCCAACTAGACTCTGTGCCACCGAAGACAACCCTCTGGGCTCTGCCTTTCAGCCAGTTCTCAATCCACCTCACAGTCCACTCGTCTAACCCACACTTCCTGAGCTTCTCTAGGAGGATGCCATGGGAGACAGTGTCAAAAGCCTTGCTGAAGTCAAGGTACACAATGTCCACTGCTCTCCTCATCTATTCAGCCAGTCATTCCATCATGGAAGGCTATCAGGTTGGTTAAGTAGGACTTCCCCTTGGTGAATCCATGCTGGCTACTCCTGATCACCTTCTTTTCCTCCATATGTCTGSAGATGACATCCAGAAGGAGCTGTTCCATCACCTTTCCAGGGATGGAGGTGASGCTGACCGGCTTTCATCACCGTCTCCCACTACATCCTCACAGAGAAACTGAYGAAGTATGGGAGAGGTGAATGGATAGCAAGATAGACTGAAAACTGACTGAACTGCTGGGCTCAGGGAGTTATGATCAGCAGCATGAAGTCCAGCTGGAGGTCAGTCACTAATGGTATCTCCCGGGCTCTATGCTGGGGCCAATACTGTTTAACATCTTCATTAATGACCTGGATGATTGGAAAAAGTGCAAGCTCAGCAAGTTTGCAGATGATACAAAACTGGGAGGAGTGGTTGATACACCAGATGGCTGTGCTGCCATTAAGAGGGATCTTGACAGACAGGAGAAATGGTCCATCAGGAATCTCATTAGGTTCAGCAAAGGGAAATGCAAAATCCTGCACCTAGAGAGGAATAACCCCATGCACCAGTACAGGCTGGGGGCCAACTGGCTGGAAAGCAGATTTGCAGAGAGGACCTAGGAGTCCTGGTGGACATTAAGTTGAACATGAGCCTGTAATATGCCTCTGTTGTGAAGAAGGGCAACAGCCTTCTGGACTCCACTAGGAGGAGCATTGCCAGCAGGTCGAGGGAAGTGATCCTTCCCCTCTGCTCAGCAGTGGTGAGGTCACATCAGGACTGCTGTGTCCAGTTTTGGAGAAGAGCAGGCTTAGGGGGAATCCTATCAATATGTATAAATAACTGATGGGAGAGAGTGATGAAGACAGAGAAAAACTCTTCTCTGTGGTGCCCAAGGAGAGGACAAGAGGCAATGAGTGCAAACTAGAAATTCCACTCAAATGTAAGGAAACACTTCTCTGCGAGGGTGGTTAAAACTAGAACAGAGTGGCCAGGCAGTTGTGGAGTCTCATCTCCATCCTTGGAGACRATTCAAAATCTGACTGGACAATGTACTGGGCATCTTGCTCTAGCTGACCCTACTTTGAGTAAGGGAGGGTTGGACTAGACAAAGTCCAGAGGTCCCTTCTAGCCTCAGCCAGTCTGTGATTCTAGTATAGCCAAAACTGTGGAAGACATTTTAAAATCTCCATTCTCAGGTAACTGGTACTCCCCTTATGTGAGATTATTGTTTTAATCCTTGTGACAAACAAGGACGAGTTATGGTCAAGTCAGGCAACAGGAAGTTATCTAGCAGCATACTCCTTAAGTGCAACAAAACGCCCCTGCCTCTTCTTCCTGGTAACAGCTCCCACATACCAGTTGAGGTTTTTCCAAGGGGAGAGATGGCAATACCTTTATTCTGCAAGTTAATTATTTGCATGGGATGCAGAACAGGGATGCAAGATGTGGGTCAGGGCAAGAGATACAMAGGATCTCCAAGTATATTGTTACTGTGACACACCCTATGCAACTCCACAAGTAAGATGCATTGTGTTCTGCACTTAAAATGGAGTTTAACGCTCACCCAATAAAACTGGAATGTTATCCTTCTAGAACAGCCTGCAAAAGGAAGTTTTGACTGATGAAGGTCACATCAATTCTTTAACGCAAAGGGCTACATTCTTCCTCTCCAAAAGCCTGACTGAAAGTTCACTGAAGTCAACAGCAGCTTCCCACTGAAGTCAGAGAGTTTTGAATAGGTCCTTTAAAGAGATACTACAGATTTTGCCTTGGAAAGCACTCTCTTGATAGAGAAGGACAGGAGGCTGTAAAATAAATGAAGAGATAGATAATTAGGGAAATGGACTATCTCAAGCCATGTTCAAGAGCTCTTCTGCCCAAACAAGTAGAATCAATCGTTTTCCAGACAACAGCCATCTTTTGTCATTGTTGGATTTGGCATCTAAACTGAAAAGGACAGGCATAGGACAGATTGCCAAAGCTTCCTCATATTTACCTTTTTAAGGTGTTTCTTAAAAAAAACAAAAAACAAAAACCCCTCATTTAAGCCAGAAGATTATTCTATTGTCTATTTGCATGTGATTAACCAGCAAACATTAGATAAGGAAACAAAAAGAAAAATTGCTTCAAATCTGCTATGCCTCCCCTTTCCAATGTCTGATGGGACAGAGGAGACTACAGTTTGTATTTTTGCCAAAGGTCATTTCAGAGAGAAGTTAAGAAACCCTTGAACCTACTAAATATTATTCCTTAAGGGTCCCAGTTTTATAATTTATTGCACGCTGGCAATTTTCTGAGCCTGCGCAGAAGGTTATTGACTTCAAGACCTCAGCAACACAGAGCAATGTGTACTCTGCAACAAACCAAAAAAGATTTATTGTCATTTTTCATGTTTAAAGGAAATGCTGCATTGTATTTAGCTCATATAAACTAAGTACAAAGATGAGTAAGGGAGGGATGCAATTACAATGCATGCACAGACATTAAAATGAAGTATGATAACAGCATAAATGGACTGCTATTATTTTATGTTGCAATATAGATATTTCATCTGAAAAAAATAAAGTGAATAAAAACTCAAAACCAAACACTGAATAAGTTGAAAAATATTTCCTTAAAATATTTTTGCTAAAGGATGAGGAGAAGGGGAATCTTATTTTAAAAGCTTCCCAGGAAAAAATTACTGGTTTACTATAAACTCAGCACTTAACTTTGTAAACAAACGTGCTTCTTCCAAAGTTCCTCCACCCCATCCATTGTTTTATTTATTTATCTGATTTAATGCAAGTTTCTCTTACACAAAGCAAAAAAGAATGCAACTGAAACTCCTATCCTAATTAAAGGTTTCTTTGTCCTATTATGTACCTTACTTGACTGCTCAGTAATACTGCCCAGAGGAACAATACATATTTAAATTGCTAATCCCCACAAGGGAATAGAGTCCAGCTGGAGCTCTGCAGAAGCTGTAACAAATTTGCCTGGGGACAAAATACTATTTAAAAATATGTATTAATCCAAAAGGATCACTTACTCATTTCTTTTTCCCTTAACCTAATGGTCAACATCCTGCACCCACTTATTTTTACCTTTCTAATATTTTGTACACTTACAGTTGAGTGCAGCTGCATTTTGTACCAGCACAAGTTCATCAGGTTTGAATTGTGGAGAAGGTGGGAAGTTAAGACTACATGGATTACTCAGAAAAAGGCAGACTGTAAGAACACACCACAGGATTGGCACTAGCACCCAGAGCTTTCTCCTGCAAACAAATGTGACCTCCAGCAAGAGCCACATTTCTCAGAAATGATCACAGTTGATTAGTGACAAGAGGACAAGACATGAAGGACAGCAGCTTTCAGACAGGTTGGATTTTGCATACAAAGATAAAAATGACTAAGGACTTCGCCCCATTCAAATTAAATGCAAAACTCACTTTTTCAACTCAGCTTTTCATAGGCAACCCACCCACAGGAACCTGTAGCTAATGGAGCTATTTATCCTGCAGAACAACGAGGAAACAAGAGACCTTATTTGTAAATTTAGCAGTTGCAAGCCACTGCACACAACAGTGACACGACTCTCTCTATATTTTTGTTGTTAAATATTTGCAGATATCTATTAAAATAGTGGTGCACAGTTCTGTTGGGGGGCATGATACAACCGCTTCAGGAGGCTCCCAAGAGAAACACCTTTCAGTACCTCAGTCCCTCGACCAGGCACATTCCTTTCCACGTTTCAAGTACAATCACACAACAGGCACGTTTGTATTCAGTGACAGGATGCCATTTGCAAGCAGTTCCCAGACATACAACTGATGCACATATGTCCCAATTATATGACAGCTATTTCAGGTACTAGGACAACAGTTTATCTAGTTACTTCAAAAGGAGGAGGTGAAATGCAACAAGAAAGAAGAGCAGAATGCAGTAAGCAAGATCCTAGCCACCAGAAAAGAAGAAAAGAAAAATAAATAATAACTTGGCCCACAGCTTGCCCCAACATCCTGCTTGGGACAGCTCTCTGGCTGGAGGGTATTCTGACTAACAGGGTCTGGTCTATGGTCCACAGGTTAAACTACAGAGTATCATGATTATGGATTTGGGGGCTTACATGAAAAAAAAAAAAGAAATCATCACAGCCTGGTTAGTGATGTCTATTACACATGTAGACAATGTTTAGCAACACTGTCTTGTTGTCAAAGTACTCTTTGTATGAAAGTGTCTAGGGAAATAGCATTTTATATCTATAAAGTAGTTCAGCAAACTTATTTCAAACATGAGTACAAAGCTTTTTAATACTCACATAGCTTTTGTTTGTAATGCAAGAATCATTCTGCTCCTTCACTCGTCTATGGAACCTTCATTCCATCAATATTGCAATTTCACAGCAAAACATATTAATAGGGTCATAAATATTCAGATTATGTAATAAAGACAGTGAAAGCAGCCAATAAAATGCTGTTAACATTCATTTACAGCAGCTGGGAAGGCCCTGCCAAATGTTGCTTTACATAACAGGTCGTGATGCTCTGACTGCATTAAGCTTTCTGATCACTCTTCCTTTATCTGTTATGATTTTGAACACAATATTTGACACAGTGGAAAAAAAACTCACTATCCAGTGGATTTAAAAGTCATTACAAATACACAAACATTTCAAAGGTTTAAAAGATTAAAATATCAAAAACAGCCTTGCAGTTACTATGTTTGTACTTCTGCATTTTAAAGTGCAGACATGAAAGTGACATTCACATCATTTATCAGTATTAGTGCCACAATTTGTTGCCTCCAATAAGTTTTAAAAATAAAATGAGTTTATTTTATTGTACCATACTACACTTAAAGCATACGCTCTCATGATGAAAACAGCATTCTGTAAATTTAAAACATCTCCAATGCAGTTTAAAAAGATAAATCTTGAGTACTATTGAAACATTCCATAACATATGTGCATAATCCTGGCAGAAACCTCAACTGATTTTTATCTTCAGAGTTGCATCTGAATGCTTTCTTTCAGTATATTTTATGCTGTACTTACTTGGCTTCTGCATAGGCTCTGTTACCCTGAAGTCAGGATTCCCAAAGCATGGGTCAGATCCCACAAGCTCTCAAGCAAGCATCAGCTTGGCACGTGGACACTGGGACTAGGTCAGAGCATTTTACTGTAAAAAGTGATGACTCACACTTTGATTCATTTGTTTTGCATATTTCCATGCCAAAATTAAGCCCAATCCTGCAGACATTTATGGAGATTAGCAACCCCAGAAAGGTTAAGAGCCCTGATGAGGTCAACAAATTCATGTGTGTAAAGTAAACAAGGCTGTGCATAACAGGACACACAGGGCAGCTACTATACTGCTTATAAAAGCAATACCACTTTCATTCATCCCTCCAGTCCTGCACTCGTTAGCAGCTATTCAGAGCAGTGAATACATTACAAAGCTTAATGCTGTAACCGACTGAAATGTTACAGCAGTAGGTCTCAGGCTTTTCCTGTAGCCAAGGCTCATTASAGAGAACTGACATGTCCACAGGCCACTGAATTTTAGCAGCGCTTACCGGCTCRGATGCCTCCCCAGCAGCCTGGGCAGTGCTTTGGCAAGGTCCACCTCACCGCTCAGGAAACTGCAAGCTAAGGTGAAGAGGGCAACCTGACTAATTACCAGATGCTGGCAAACCTCTTGGTCATTGCTGGAAAGATAAAACTCATGAAAGAAAACACCAGATTCATCAATACTCATTCGGTGCTGCTAAGCCTGCACCAAATTACAAAGAACTCAGTACGCTGATTTGCATGCTGCTACCTTCAGTAACTTCTCAAACCCCTGCAGACCTAGAGACTCTTGTCAGTACATTCAGTCTYCTGAAATTAATATCCCTCTTCATCTTAAATGAAGTGTACTTGCCAAAGTCAGAGCAGAAAGACTGAAGGTGTTTTCTTGCTAGATCAGATCTATTGGCAAAAGAACTACAGAAGAGGTATATCTTCCAAAAATTACAGACCTTTGAGATGAGATTCATCTAAGATAACTCCAAGGTTATAAATAYACCACAAGATGAAGAATTACCCCTACGATCATAGTAACAGACCAGAAATCCCCACTGCACTATACAATGTATAATTTATAACTTTAAAATGCCCCTTTCAAAAGGTTTGCAAATAGGCCTACAAGCGAGGTAAAACATGGCCTTCAGGTTTCCCAGCTAGAAGTTGTTATCAAAACTAATCCCACAATCTCACATACTGCTGACATCTTATTAACTGAGAAAAAGGTAATTTCAGAGATACAATCTAAGAAAATTGCATGTGCACTTAAATTTACTTTCAAATATCCAAACACAAGCCATGCTAAGGAAGAAAAAACACCACATACTGTAAGCAGCACATATTCTGCAAGACAGATGTTACAACTCAGAAAACAACAGATTACATACGAATACTTCAAGTTAGGGAACTGAAGTTTGTAATAAAGCTTCCTCATCTATTCTATCTCCTTATTCACAGTATTTTTAATAAGCTTTTAAGTATCTCTCCTATCCAGTATATAAGAACTGCTACTGATTCAGGATGTATTACCTATTCATTTAATACAATATTCATTTACAGTATTTTTTTTAAAGAAAGCTATGAATGGCTAGATAAATTATCTGGTAACAAGGTGGAGTGCGGGATAGACCTAAGAAAAAAATATTCTTTCCAATATAAAATATGCCAGTGCAAAAATTCAGAAACATACCTGAAGTGTCTCCTTAAATCTCCTTTTTAAAATAAAGTTCAAAGTAATTGAAATATTTCCATGATTTCCACCTTCTTGCTGCTTCTGACATTGAGCTATGGTATTTTGCTTACAGCTGCTCAAACAACCTGACTTCACCATATGCAGCAGAGGTGAAGAATAGGCATCTTASTATACCCAGGAAAAGCCCAATATGCATTAAGTGCCTTCGCTGTTTGAGGTAACTATGTCCTATGAAACAGTTCTGCAGCCGAAATAACTTGATCAACTGTCATGACTGATAAAGAGTTCTTCAGGCCTTTTCTTCTTAGAGATGCACTAAATGCACTGCAGTCATCCAGCTCTAGTTGCTAATAGCCAAAACATTCACTGTTACTTGACTAACTGCTGCGGATTTACCTCAGTAACATCTGTAAACCCAACCCTCTTCTTTCTTCCTTGAGCATTAGTTGAAATAATTTTTCTACCTTCAAAAAACCCCCCACTCTTCACTCATATAAAACAAGTCAGGAATATTTGCACAGTAGGATTCTGGTGGCTGTAATGAAAGCTACTTGTGTATCTGCAATTCAGGCAACTAGAGTGCAGAAACATCATGTGACAGGTGACTAAATACGCTGTACAAATAGAATACTGCAAAAAGAGTAATTTGAGCAAAGGTTTACGCAAATATAGTCATCCACGAACCTTTCAAATAACTTTGAACAAACAYTTTTTTTCACAGATTTTCTGCAAAACTGAAGGCAGTCTTCAGAAATTGCCCTGCAAAGTGTTAAAATTAAAAATCAATATAACATGGTCTTTTTTGTCTACTACAGCAAYCGTGTAAAATGAATAAGCAAGCTATCCTCTGGATATTACCCACCAGARATTTATAAAATAAGTATTTGTACTTCAAAATGGTCATGCAAGCATCTCAGTCCTACAATCTATACCCCTGTTTTATTATTTATTCAAAAAGGAGACCGGCAAGACACACCTGCTGGAACACATAGTGAAACCCATCTCTTTCAGGTGACTGCTCTAACCATGAGGCAATAGGTCCATAATCACTCTGTAAATAATTAAATATTCATTGGGTCTGGGAAAAAGCAGAGCAGCTTCACGAATCAAGATATCAGAGGAAGACTTGTCCCAGAACACTGTTGCCGTGTTGTTAGAGCAATCCCTAGCAACATGGGAGATCTGCATTCAAGACTCAGTTTTGAGTAAGATAAAGGTGGCAAGGTCTGAAAGCGGACTCCTCATGAGAACGTTCTGATCACTAGGAAGGATGCACTGCTTAGGCTCTAGTATCATACAGATTTCCACATGGCTTAGAAAAAGAAATTTTTACATTTTAGGACTTCTCTGGTGGCAACACCAATTACATCAGCATGGATAGAGGTCAAAATTTATCTCTTGTCTGTGCCAGCCAGAGGCGAGGCAGCTTCTGCTCTATAAATAAGGGAACTATGTTAGTGAGATGCTGTGCTTCAAATTATAAGCCCTGCTAACAGTTTGCAGAATAAACATGTGGGCCAGTATATGCAGTCATATAAACATACACAGAGACACTGCTGAAGTGAGATAGCAGTGAAAGAGAAACTAAACATGGCATTTCAGCGACAAACACAGGAGTTCAAGTTCTTTTATGGATTTAATCCCATGGGATATTTTTCACCCTAAGCCTTTTTGAGCCAATACTGAAGAGTGTCAAAACTGCTGCTGTAGTCGGAAAGTCTGTTCTCTCGAACCTGAGCCAAGACCTCCCTCGTAACACAGAGGCCACCCCCCAGCCGTTGGGGAACTGTAGAGTCGGGACAGAGCTATCCTGCATGCATTGGCCAGTTGCCAGCTGAGCGGGCTTTGTACCTCCTTGAACAGGCCCTCCACCAACCCATCCCGCCTCCTCACTGACCCACCACATTGCTAGCTCAGGAGCTACAGCCTGGAGGAACGAGCCCTTTAGCTCGTTTCAACCATTTTGCCCTCTTGATAAGAAAAGGAAGGCTTTCCTGCCAGGCACTGTCAAAGCAGTCACCAGGAATTGTCTAGAAAGGTTTCCTTGAGAGATGCTCTGAAAAACAGGCAAAAGCTGCTAAGCAAATTTTGCACACAGAAGCTACTTGGTCTTCAATGGTCAGAAGTACTCCTGCTCTTTCACAACCTCTCAGTACTACATGCCTCACTGCAGTCTAGGTCATCTGTGCTACCTACCTAGAATTCACCAGGTCTTTTTATATGTAGAAAAAGTCTCATAAGAGCTCCAGTTTTCTGCATTTAAGAACAGTAAGCCATCATGAAACATAATTCAGTATTCACTTTTAGTTTTGTTATGTTATCAGGTAGAAGTAGAGCAAGTGACACCCCCAAACAGTATTTGTCCACATTTCTTTCATTAACATTTTCATATTTCTCTTCTTTACTTCTCATAAATACCAGGGACATCTCCAGAAAGCCAGACACTGTGCCTTCCTGAGGTCCCTTACTCAGAATGGTTCACATGACAACACGTGAAAGCCTTGGCAGCAGAAACCTGAAGCAGCCAGAAGCCTCAAAGAAGGATTGGAACAAAACCAATAACCCCCCCAACTCTCACACTCCCTAACCTCTCAACCTCAACAGAAACCTGAAAAAATAACATTTTATTCCATATGCCCAATGTATAGGCCCTGGTTCTAACAACAGTTTGCTGATACAGAGAGCTAACCTTCTAGACTCCAGCCAAGTAAACTTCCATTAAAGTCAGRCACAGAGAACAGGATGGTTCAGGATGCCCCTGGCTGCTTATTTCTAAATAGAGCCAAAAGATCAAGTTTGTCTGGAGTAGCGTATGCCACTCTCCTTCAAGCAAAGTTAAAGATAGCAATGCGGGATCTGCTTAAGAACCACAGGATTTGACCTGTAACTGTAACATCATGGCTTCAGAAGTAGGTGGTAATTAAAGGATTACAAGTGACTATAATCTGAGGAGCTCAACTGCAGACGCGCAGCGACTGCTCACAGCAGGCTGCTGGGAGAAGCCGCAGTTTGGGTGCGCGGGATGGCTGGAGCCACCATGAGGACTCCTTCACAGCAGACCCAGAGGAGAGGAGCCCCTGTATGGGCTGTAGAAAAGGGACCTGCACTAGGATCTCTCATCTCTTCTGCAGAGCAGGTCTTTTCCCACTCTACACTTTGTTATGTGTTCAGTGCAAGATTATCTGAGCAGATTAACACTTTTGTTCTGTGTTCTGTCATGACGTTAAGAATCTAACTAATTTTATGCACTGTTACTTGGAAATTAGGAAGGCATAAATACATGAAGGCAGCCTTGAAAAGGCACATAATACATACAATCCTATTACTTTGGTTCTTAACCTCAAGTGGTCTATTGGGCAGCAAAGCCAACACACGTTAGAAAAAAAACATAGGGACTCTCCACTCACAACACAGAACAAACAAGCTAGCTCTCTGTTACATAGCTGGTTCTTCACAGARCTGACAATATTGGTGCCAAAAATGCAGGTACACCAATCTGACACAGGTACAAGCCACCTGTGAACAAGTGCTTATATACTTTGATTCCGACGAATCATGAAAATAGTAATTTCCAAGAGGRAAAGTGTGCTGCACCATCTAAACACTTCTAATACTTCATTATTACTTTAACTACCCTGTAACAAGAGTAAGAACGTCTTCTTTTTAGTATGTATTTTGAATGCATAAATACTGTCAAAGGAATAACTTTATTCCAAGGAATACAAAGGAATAGTAACTTTATTCCTATCAACATAGCCACAGCACATTTTGATAGAGACCTGTATTGCAGAGTATCTATCTAACAAGCAAGGAGAATGATGATTAGATGCATTAGACAGCTGTCTAACACAGTGCCCTGAGCTACTAGAAACAAAGGACCTTCAGGAAAGGGACTGTGTGGGTCATCAAGTCCTACCTCCTCTCAMAGGCAAATATATCATATAATCTTTCCTAAAAGATTATTTACTGGACAGTTGGCATCTTGAAAAACAAACAAACAAAAGCCCTTAACTTAATGATGAAAAGCTGAAGGTTTCTGCAGCAGAAAATGCAGATACTGTATCTTCTTGTACTACAATATAGAGCAATTAATTAAGCCAATTGCAATCCTTTTGATTTCTCTACTATTTCCAAAGCAGTAACTTAACTGCTGAGTCGGAAAAGTTTTGGTTTGGATGCCTTCTCATCTTGCACACTGAATGGACACTCATTTTATCTTGTTTCTCACCTAATGCTTTAGACTATTTATCCTTTCTTCTCTTTTAAAAGGCAGGCAGAGGAGAAAATTAGAGAAGCAAGGACTGAAGGAAGAGAGGTTGTTGAAAGAACAGAGTCATATAAAAGCTATTATTCAATCTTATTAGTCTTTCGCTGTATTCTGCACTTTTGTAAACCTGAGCAGATTCCTCTGATTTTCAGGAAGTAGATAACTTTGGAGCTAGCTAGAACATTAGAGACAGATTTCTTTTACCACACAAAAGTATGCACACTGGAAAGTACAGGGGATCAGCACATCTAATTTAGTTTAATACATGGACAAAGCAAAAGAAAAAAARAAGTACATGTTACTCCATTTCTGGTGGCTTGGAGAAACAAGTTAAAGCAGCATTTTGAAGTCTCCCAACACAATACAGACCAATGAACCACTAGTAGACCCTTCACATGGAGTAATTCAGATGAGCAAGCACTGCATCAGTTAAGTAGTCTGGACAGTCCATTTACATGAAGCTGTAGTAGTCACTAATGTTTCCCACAGCAGCTGATTATGTGAAGGATAACAATCATTATTTCCTGGAAGTCACCATCCGGTAAGTCAGCTGCATTTATTTTTTATTCCCAATAAGGTTTACAAGAAGTACTCTACCAAATGTGTTCTAAGTATAGTTTTGTAACTTTACTTCTATTTCAYAATAAAAAAAATTAATTAATTTTTAAATTTTAATTAATTTTGTCTAGCATATTTGAAAAGGTTTTGCTTAATATGCTAATATAGCTCTCTTGCCTGCTTGTCAGCACTTCTACATCTGTAATGAAAAGTCTAAGAGGTTGCAGCTGAAACAGGTTTTATTGGTCAGGAATAGGCGGCATAAAAGAATTTATGAAGATATTCTGATGAAAGCTGAATGGATGAATAACATGATCATACTATGCTCAAGATAAATGCAAATTAAGCACCTGCACACCTACACARGGACTTCATTAAAATCAGGTCAACTGCACTGTCCTGGATTGGATAGAGTCAGAAAATAATGCCACAGGCTGTCCTAAACTCATTTCAGTCTTTATTATAGAGTTAAGTCATAAAGCATATACTGTCTCCACAGCATTTTCTGGGAGTAGTTAGTGGTTTTGCTGATGCTTGTTTCCCAGAGATTTCTTTCTGACACAGGAGGCTGGTCTGTCTTCTTGCACATATGTTTCAAAGGAAAGACCTGGAAGAGAATCTTCTTTCCCTACCTGCAACACCTATCTCATTAACATACACAGAGCTGGGTGATTTTATTATGCTRACCATGAATCAAAACAAGCATTTTCTCCTTCTGGAGAAGACAAATTCTTCCTTATAATGTTTGCATCCATGGACAAGCAGACTAAGTAATACCAAGTCACTGACTTTCACATATATAAGAGGGTTCTTGGAAGCAGAACTAGTGTTCTGCTTAACTAATGTTTATTTGCTTAAAAATATTTCTGAAACATGCTCATGTTTGGTTATAAAGAGATTGAGTCTGAACCCCAGGATGTATTAAACAACCACCCCATCCTTCCAACAAGGTAAAAGCCAGATTTCCAGTGGGCTGTATGATGGAAGCTTGAATACTGCACCTTGAAATTCATACTGGCATACCTTTGAATGGTAATCACTTGAACTAAGGGGAGAGAAGGGACTAAGAAAAGATTTTGTCATTCAGTTAAACTCTAGCTAATGGAAAATGCTCAACAGTACTAGTGTTTTGTCCTGGACAAGATGGATGAGTGGAACATAGGTAAAAAGTAATATCCCACCTTTAGTCTACCAGGTGGCTATCACAATCTCRTGACACACTTGTATGTCTACAAGCTGCCGAAAACAGCAGATTCCTGAGGAAGTGGTGTCTCAGGGTTACCGCTCCCATTAGAACAGTTCAAAGCGGATTTGTTTGTCTTAGAGCACTCCCACAGGACCAAGCCATCACACAAACTGCCATAACAGCCTACAGTTGTTTAAAGCTTGGAAACAAAGGAAAAAGAGCAGCMATAATCAACTCCTTTGGCTTTTGTGCCAGATATAATCTTGGATATAATATATACATATACATATATATACTTATATAAACACAGATACGATGTAAAAGATACCAGCTTTCCTGCCCAGACTATTGTGCCTCTTGCCCAGAAAACGAWGGCCTCGTGCTCTCAGCTGTGAGCCGCCCTCTGTCCTTCTTCTCAGCTACGTGCCACTGCCCAGCCCACCATCCCCACCCTCCTTCATGGTACAAAGGCAGCTATGCCTGGCCACTGTGCCTCCAGCCGCTGCCTCTAGATTCTGGTTTTAACTCTTCCTCCTCTGTGCACGCACAGCCCCGCAGCCTCCTTGYTGTGGGAGGCTAGCACGGTGCCCAAGAGACAAGAAGCGGAGCAGAAAAAGGCACAGGTCACTTCAGGCACAGTAGGCTGCTCATGCCTCGTGGCTCACCGACTACCCAGCACAGAGCCAGGACAGCCAGCCAGCTTCGCCTCGGAGGCGCTCAGTACGTGATCGGATCAGACCTAGCCCAGGGCATGGAAGGGTCCCAGGAAAGTTGGCTTGACAGCTGGCAAGGTGGGAGAAGCTGGCCACAGATGAAATGCTGCCACTGGAATAAAACCTCTCCAAAGCAAAGGGGAGCCACACACCATTTGCAAGGAGCCCTGCTGCATGTTTATGCTAATTGCTGGCAGACGAAAACAAGCCCCCCCCCCAAGCCTAATTTGCTCCACGAAAGCCAAGCAGTAAGAGTAGATTAGGGTCTAATAGGGATTAATACAAGATAAAGTAGCACTAATTTCCACTACGGAGACCAGAAAGGTTAGATGTGGGATAGCGTGGCTGGATGAAAAGGCAAAGGGCAGACCCACCCCTGCAGGCACTTCCACTGACACCTGCCTGGGCCCACCTGCACTCCCCCCATGCCCAGTCCTGGCCAAAACAGAGATTAGGTGTGCTCTGCTGTCAAGTCAGGGTCAGTGATTTCTAATAGGTTTTGTAATGGTCAGCAGGGGATTTCTTATCCAGTATCAACTGCACTGACCCACTTTTTTCCAGAGCTACCATCCATCACCTCTGAGTGACAGGGAAATCAGTTTTCACAGAGACAAAACCTAACCCAAGCAAAGTTTGAGGCAGAAAATGAGGTGAAGCTCAGATCCCATTCTGTCTTATTATAGCCACTTCCAAGCTATACGTTTGATTTTATTAGCAACTAATACTTCAGTTCATAAAAAGTGACCAATAAAAGATAATGGTAGGAAATTAAATGAACCTTCACATGACTTAGAACCTTACTATGCAACAGTGAAATATCATGCAGAAAATACATTTGGAAAKGAAAAAAGCCCAACAGAAGCAATCCTAAAAGGATCCAAACTGCTTCAAGTTCAGAGGCAAGTTAAAGCCTTCTTAAAGACTAACAASGAAAGTGCAGGTCTACAGAAAATGACAAGACTTGCGTATTACATRTGCATTATGATTGCCATATGTAGTAAACTTTTGAATATAAAATATTTTTAAGCAAGAAATACTGGTCAGGCAATCCATTCACTTCTGGCCATTTTATGTGTGCTATAGTAATTAGGACTTTATAGATCTTCAAAAACAAGTAAAGCATGAAATGTAGTTTCACAGCAGGACTGGGACACATCATCTACAGTGTGTAGTCAAATAAGGAAAAGGTCTGTTTTCTTGACTCTGGAAGTATAGAAAAGGGCATTTTTTCTGTAATAAATGGGAAGGCTAAGAGGCCAAAATCACTAAAGTTCTTAAATCTTGATCTTTGAGAAGTAGCCTTTTTGTAGGGTTACACCCCTCCAATAAYTTGGTGTGCAGAATTCAGCTAAAACAAGTTCCTTACATCTCTTTCAAAATGCTACGAGAAGAGAAAGGACACTGAATATGTAGGTTAGAAAATAAAGAAAGACTGTTCAGTTCACGACTGAAGTATATAAACTTGCAGATACCTCTTTCAACAGAGCAACCAACTACAAATCATTAATATTTAGCTAGACAATTGGAGATTTGTACTTTGAAGCGAAGAATCAGAAACCAAAAAGGAAGTAACAGAAAAAGGTAAGGAACTACCCTTCATTAACTTGTTTCTTGAACATTTAACTCCAATCAAAAAATGACATGGAGAACAATATAAGACAACAGTCTTTTGTATAAGACAACAGTCATTGTAATCACATCCTTTGATCAGAAAAACATCYACAGAACTGTTAGAAACTTGAAACACTAGAAATCAGCATTCCTTCACCAAAATGTTTTGAAAAGAAACTTAAGAGTTCTGACAGCATCTAAGGCATTATTAGCTAATTTTTCGTTATGAAGTTTTTTTCATTCTTCCGAAAAAAGGGAATTAGTCCATACAATACAGAGTTCTAATAAATTGTTTCTTGGAAAATAGAAGCATTTTGTTCAGAAAAAGACCACATAAAYATTGTTTTAGGGAAGTGTTTCCCTTCACAAAGTTGCTTTTTGACCTAAATTTTTAAAGCAACCTATTTCCACTCAGTCTGTCACTCCCAATTGGAAAATGAAGGTGGAAAACGGAAACATCCAAGTGGCTCTTCTCCTAGTCCAATTCAGTTACAGATGTAGTTGTGTAAGTGTGTGCAGTTGAAGACTGCAAAGATCCACAACACTTCAAACCATACAGAGGATCTGCAGATAGACCTAAATAATCACATTTATTCATATAAAGCATATTTCTCTTGTGCTCGGAAGGCCAGCTACAAGTCTTAAGAAGGCAGACATGCCAGTTTAACATGTGAATCATCTTAAGTCTATCGAGAGGCTTTCCTGATCCTCTGCTACTGCTACTTACTTGGTCTCTGAAGAGACAGACTTCTGAAGTGAGCCAGGTATTCAAGATCTCACTAACTCACCATTCACCATAGCTGAGATACTCATGCAGACACCACAGGATGCTCTAGTATTTCTTCACTGCTACAGGTGCTCAGTAACATTATCAACAGGCACTACATTATATTAACAGTAAAACCAAGAACCAGTTGGTCCTCAGGAAAAAATAAGGTGTAATAATAACAATAACAATTTATAATACTCAACTGAGTGAACAAATAGCTTTGAGTTAAGGAGTGCTGTACATAAACCTAAATAAGTCTAAGTATCAGAAAAGTAATGTGACTACACTCCTAATTAAACAACAAGTCTATTGGTCATTTAAACCAGGTTCTCTCTAGCTCCAGTAGCACCAAGCCACCGTATCTCCAGCCAACTGCAAAATTAGTAGAACACCCATCTGCACAGAAAAAGAAGGAACAGCCTCTAATGGCTTCAGAGCCCCTATAAAATTATCACGTTCTCCAAAAAAATACATGCAATTTACAGTCTGGATGATCAAGGACAGTATAAGAAGCTATGTTACTCAGTCACCCAACACCTGAAAAAAAGGTCTACAMTGCACATTGCCCAAGCCATCTTACCAATAATGTAAATTGTTCCTCAAAACTGTCAAAATGTTCTGGAATATGTAAGATCTTGATGCCCTTCCTAAGGTTTTTGAATTAGATGGTGAAATAGTGCTGAGAAATAGGTGTTTGTACAAAACTATGAAGTAGCAAGTCATAGCGGAATAGAAGTGTATCAAGATAGCTCATTTCCAACTAGTAAGAATTATAGAACCAAGCAATAATTCCCACCCACTGTAACATCTTTACAAATTAAGGTCCCCATATTGTCATAATACCCTTTAATCCCCCAAAACAATGTGTATAGGTATCCATCGACCCAGACCTAACTTGTGTAATATGATCTAAGACATCATATCCTTCCGCTATCTAAAGGATGTGCAAGAAAGAGAGTGAGCACAATTCACAGAATCACAGAAGGTTGAGGTTGGAAGGGACCTCTGRAGATCATGTAGTCCAACCCCCCTGCTCATGCAGGTCATCTACAGCATGTTGCACAGGATCATGTCTTGGGGGTTTTGAATATCTCCAGAGAAGGAGAYGCCACAACTCCTCTGGGCAACCTCTTCCAGTGTACTGTCACTCTCACAGTAAAGAAGTTTTTCCTCATGTTCAGACAGAACTGTCTGTGTTTCAGTTTGTGCCCATTGCCTCCTGTCCTGTTGCTTGGCACCACTGAAAAGAGTCCAGCCCCATCCCCTTGACACCCTCCCTTAAGGTATCTGTAGACATTGATAAGATCTCCTCTCAGTCTTCTCTTCTCCAGGCTGAAGAGGCTCAGCTCTCGCAACCTTTCTTCATAAGAAAGATGCTCCAGCCCTCTGATCATCTTCATATCCCTACGCTGGACTCTCTCCAGGAGCTCCATGTCTCTCTTGTACTAGGGAGCCCAGAACTGGACACAGTACTTGAGATGAGGCCTCCCCAGGGCTGAGTAGAGGGGCAGGATCACCTCCCTCCACCTGCTGGCAACATTCTTCCTAGTGCACCCCAGGAGACCATTGGCTTTCTTGGCCACAAGGGCGCATTGCTGGCTCATGGTCAACTTGTCATTCACCAGCACKCCCAGGTCTTTCTCTGCAGAGTTGCCTTCCAGCAGGTCAACCCCTAGCCTGTACTGGTGCATGGGGTTATTCCCAGGTGCAGGACCCTGCACTTGCCCTTGTTGAACTTCATAAGGTTCCTCCTCTCTGCCCAATTCTGCAGCTTGTCCAGATCTCTCTGAATGGCAGCACAGCCTTCTGGTGTATCAGCTGCTGCTCCCAGTTGCTTATCATCATCAAACTTGCTGAGGAGGCATGCTGTCCCTTCATCCAGGCCACTGATGAATAAGTTGAACAAGACTGGAAATAATTCCTTTATTTTTACAATGATGGTATGTCTACTTTTGCTGATAGATGTTAGCTTCAAGAACAAGAAGGATATGAGACCATACAGAAAAACCCAAACGGTATGGTGTTCTGCCCCTAAGTCAGAAGTACCTTGCCCACTTAGCTTGACAAACAGGTGACATTTGCAGTCCTTCTACTTCTTCTATATGATCACTGCTATAGCAACAGGTATTCTACTGATATTACTAAAAGTCCAAGGAGTAGCTGTCAATTTACACCACCCAGGAACTAGGCAGAACAATTAACATCTGTTACTGCTTTTTATTTGAGGAGTGAACAGCAGAGAAGYTATGTGAAGAACGACGCTGTTAAATCTTCATTTCCAAATAGGGCACCGCATACATACTCTCCTAGTCATGAACACTAGAGGCCCCTTTTTCTTCAGCATCAATATTGAGATATATTTCACACTGGATTTGCAAACACACATATGAATGGTATAGTTTTTGAATTGCCAGCACTGGTGTTTAGCACACTAGGCTCTGTGCAATCKCGTAACAAGGTAAGGGATATATGTAGTCTTACACTACTTTGTGTGTGTGCTCATCCAAAGGACCTCAAATCAACAGTTTGCTGCCAAATCATCCACATCTTTCAGGCAACTACATACATCAGCAATAAGAAATCAGCTAGCCATTGGAAACACCAGAAATCATGAGCAGCAAAGGTATTTTGGCCATACCTGTTCTTCCCTAATGCATGAAATTGGGGGTAGTTGGTWGAGACCTGGGCTTCTTGCCTTTACATCACCTTACAGTCACCTTGCTGGCTAATTAGCCAGCAGACCTCTCTAATATCCAAAAGATTTTCAAGATATCACACAATGATATCACTACTTTGTTATCATGAAAGCTAGCATCGAGAATTATTTATGTCTGGGTACAAAGAGTTCTTATCATCTGAAATAAAATCGTAAAATCGTAGTGATACTGGTTAAAGAAAAAGAAGTTCTGGCTATGATATCTTGCCCAGCATACCTTTTCAAACAAGCTAATCAACAAGCTTAAGCAAGACAGTCAGGACCAGTGACCACTCACATCCCAGAATGCCACGAAGAAGCAATACAAGCCAAAATTCCCAGTAAACCATGTTTACAAATGCCACTTCCCTCTTGAAGGAGGACTGTGACACCAAAGGAGAGACGGGTTATCAGAGATGCTTGTCACCTTTGTATTTGTTGTTTATGAAATTAGACAATATATGTAGCTGAAGGGCACAGTATATTTTCTTTACAAATTCTTTACTCATGAGAACATAATGGCTTACATAGCAACTAGCTATAGTTAATGAACACTGAGCTTGTGACRGTCGTATTAGAAGTAGAGAGAGATCAGTCTGCACACCCTGCAAAGGGATTAAGATTTTAAATATTTTTTTCTGCTGAATGATCAAGACTAATATGAAACATCTCCACAGAGAGGTAGGAGCACCAGCCCTTCAGGCTCAATGGCAGCGAGTTTATCAGCTACAYGAGGTCCTTCTCAGCTCTGCCCCTTTCAAGCAGACACTTGGCCTGCCACCTTGGAGAAGAGCCCTCACTGCTCATTGCCCACATACTGGGCAGGTCTCCTATTTTAAGCCTAAGTACTTTCCTGCACCTCAAAAGGCTTTCATCCATAAAACAGGTAATTTTCACAAAAAAAGTTAAGCTTGGGAGGAAGGCGGAAAACTGAAAAACTACCTCTTTCCTCTTAAGAGAAAAAGCCAAAGAAAACCTAAGAATTGTCTTGGAAATCTGATCTTACAGCAGGATCAAGTAGGAGGAAAAAAATACTGTGAAATTAGAGAAAGTCTTTGATCAGATCTTTGAACAGCTGAGATCCACCTCCTTTGAGACCCCCTGGCCCAGCAGCCCTCAGCCCTGCGTGCTGGGCAGAAGGCTCCTGAAGCCCGATGGGCTCYGTGCGGGGACACCCGTGGTCCCTGCATGGCACAGATGCCGGGCCCTTGTGAGGGACCGAAAGAGCACACCCACATCCTTTGAATAAGCAGCGTTCGAGCGTTACAGAGCTTTTAAACGCTGCATTTCATGTCCACATCCATCCTCGAAGTATAAATTCAGTGCAATTTGCACATTATGCAATATATTCACCGAGAGCATCAAGAAGAAAAGGACGCGTAGCCAGACGCACACGCCCCACCGCCCACAGCGATACTTTCTCATCCTCYGTGCCACCCAAGGCCATTTGCACTGGAGAAAAGGATAAGCGAGGAAACCACACGGTTCGGGAAGTGTCAGCAGCAAAAGCCGGGCTCCGCCGGCACTGCTCTCGGCACAATAGTTGGATGCAATACAGCCAGGCGATGGGAGGCTGAAATACTTCCTGGGATTGCTGAAAGGGCTCATTCAATAGTCAGCGATATTTCTTTATTAGCCAACATCTGTAGCCCAACACAGAAAGTATAATCCTAAGGGAAGGATAGGGGGGAAACTGCCATGTGCCTTCAAAAAAAGGGGGCATGGCTTACTATTGTCTCTAGCTTCAGTTTTCCTGACAAGCCTTTTCTTTTTTTCTTTTTTTTTCCGCTCATTTTATTTTCCTCCCCTTTTTAACGTTACCGATCCCCACCGACGGAGGCCAGGTGCTCGGGCTGGGCCGGGCGGCCGTTAACCGCCGCCGGCCGCCGCCCCGCTCCCTCACAGGGACGGGCGCCGCTGGGGGAGCGCAGCGCAGCGGAGCAACGGCCGCCGCCCGCCGCCGCCCCGGGCCCCGCCGCCGCCGCCGCCCAAGTTGAGGCAGCGCGGAGCGGCCGCCCGCGGCCCGCAGCCCGCAGCCGCGGGGAAGGGGAAGGGAAGCGAAGGGAAGGGGCGGCCGCCGCGGCCGCCGCGCGCCGAGCCCCTCGCGGAGGGGCGGCGCCCCCCGCGCACAGCCGCTTACCTTTCACTTGACTTTCATACTCCGCTATAATCTCTTTGTCCTTTTTGAATCTGCTCGGGGTTGACATTATCCACTTGCTTCTTCCGCCTCTCCCCCTCTGCTCCGCGTCAGTATCTTTCTGGAAGCGCGCTCAACTTGTATCAGGTCGCCACGAGCCCGAGCGAGGGAGGGAGGGAGCGAGGGAGGGAGCGAGCGAGCGAGGGAGGGAGCGAGCGAGGGAGGCGGCCGGGGCGGAGGAGCGCGGCTGGCCCCGGGGGAGCGCCGCCGGC